>NC_138206.1:14525557-14879289 GCF_964194415.1 Vipera berus
GGCAGGAGAAGCAGTATAAGGTATAAAAATATAAACTCATAGGGCTGAAAATAATCTCACAAGTGATATAATCCAACCTGGCCAATACGGGATCTCTTACAGCATGTTGGATAGATAGCTCTCCATTCTCTGTTTGAAGACCTCGAGTGAAAAGAAACATACCACTTCATTTTTAATTCTTTTTATGACATATTTTTTATTATATAGATTATGTTGTACCAAGGACCATCCATCCAAGTGTATTTTGCAATATACAAATGTAGTCAATCAATCCCATTGCTTGACAGTTCTTGGCAGGAAATTCTTCCTAATATCAAATCTGAATCATCTTTCCTGTAATTTTTAACTCATTGGTTTCTGGTCCTGCCATTTTGTATAACAAAGAAATCAACTCTATCCTCTGTAAAGTAGGCTTTTAATTTCCAAGATTGTCATCATGGTCTTCACCCTTTACTCTTCTCTTCTACGGGCTAAACAAATGCCATCTTTTAATTATTCTTTTCATATTGGGTTTCCAGTCCATTCAACATTTTGAAAAATTTCTTCTGCATTTGTTCAATTTTTTTTAGAGTACAACACCCAAAGACGAGAGGCAATCTGATGTAGTGGTTGAGGCATCAGACTAGAAATTGGGAGTTCTACGTCTGCCTTGTGCAAAAAGTCTTTTAGGTGACTTTGGGTAGGCACTTTCTCTGAGCCTTAACAAGGAAGAAATGGCAAGCCTGAAAAACCTTGCCAAGAAAATGATAATTAGGCACAATTGAACAGAAGAAGAAGAAAAAAAAAACCCTAAATAGACACACTACTCCAAACATACTGTAGATTAGATTGGAACAATTACGTCTTATTAACTGGATTCAATATTCTCACTATTGTGCTCCATCACTGGAGGTTTTTAAGAAGAGACTGGACAGTCATTTGTCTGAGATGGCATAGGTTCTGCTGCTTAAGTGGGGGGCTGGAGTAGAAGACCTCCAAGATCCCTTCCAGCTCTATTCTAGTCTATACTATTACATTCCCCAAATAGCATCTGCCTTTTTACCAACTGCATCAGACTATTGGCTTAATTCAACTTGTGTTCTTGTACAACATTCACATCCTTTTACATATATAATATTATCTTGCCATGGTCATTTTATACTTTAATATTTTTTCCTCCCCATGGGCTAGATTTCACATTTTTCCTGATAAATAAAATGTCATAATTGTTTTGGCTCATTGTTCCAAGCCTGTGTAGATCTATCGGCATCTTCTGCTTCTCTTCTAGAGGGTTAGCTCCTAGATTTATGTCATCTGTTATTCTGCTAATTAGCCTCTCAACCCCTTCTTTCATAAAAACACAGCATAGGCCCAACTCCTGTGGCACTCCACTCTAGGTGACTCTCCAAGCTGATACTTTGCCATTAAAAAGTACTCTCTCAATTCAGTAGTTCAACAGTGATGAATCCATTCAACAGTTCTACCATCTAAAGTAAAGGTAAGGGTTTCCTCTGTCCAATCGTGTCTGATTCTAGGGCATGGTGCTCATCTCTGTTTCTTGCTCAAGGGAGTCTCAATTGTCTGAAGACATTTCAGTGGTTATGTGGCCAGTATAGCTATATGCCAAAGACACTCAGAATGCTGTTACCTTCTCACCAAAGTGGTACTTATTTATCTACTCGCATTTGCATGCTTTCAAACTGCTAGGTGGGCAGGAGCTGGAGTGAGGAACAGAAGCTTACTCTGTTGCTCAATACTCAGGTCTCAAACCTGGGCTGTCAGCTCTCCAACTGATAAACTCAATGTCTTTAACCCGAACTTGTCAGCTACAACCTTTATTCTTACTTAATGAGAATATCATTTGTTGAGGTCAATGTCCACTGTGTCCTTTATTTATGCAGTTTGGTAAAATAGGAACGTTATCCAATAAAACAGATTCAGTTACTTGGCTTGATTTATTTCTGATAAATTCTGGCTTTTGTTAATTTCTTCATTTCTATGGGAGTGCTCATGAATTTGCAGTTTAATAATCTGCTTCAGGGCTATGCTCAGTATAGATAACAACATGATAGCTACCTCATTTTACCAGTTCTTCTTCTTTCATTTTTTTAAGGTAAATATATTTGTTAATCTTCAGTTTTCTGAGATCATGGCAATCTTCAAATAAAATTCAAGTCCTGGTGGTTGGATGGACAAACCATTCAATTTTCTTGGAACAATATGGAAATTGTTTCCTGTTGCCTTTTTTTGAGTAATTTTTTTTTTAAAAAAACTTTTCAGATTAGACTTCAGCAAACAATCTCCTGATGGTCTTTCATCCAGATACCAAGCAGAGCCAACTTTGCTTAGTTTCTTAGCCATGAAGAATAAGCAAGAAAGTGACAGCTTTGGCTGTCAGATCATGTTGTGTAATTGTAAGGGGACATGATTGAGGAGGAAGCCACATATCACAACTCAGGAGAGATATTCAACATGGTATGCCAGCTGGGGTTAGGTTTAATCATCCCTTCATTTAAGGATGACCCATCTAGCAGGTTTCATTTTAGCTCAAGAGACTACCATAATTCCATCTGAGCAGCAAAATCTAATGAAAGTTTTATACTGTACTTAGTTGCTTCTTGTATACATTCTCCCCCACTTTCTTCTGGTTTTAAAGAGCTTCTTTAAGTAAGAATCTTCTCCTTTTATTATTGGGGGTTGGGGGAGAGAGAAAGGAAAATACACTCCAGATCAAGCCGATATATTTCAAGGAAGAAAACAAAAAGGTGCAACAGTGAAAACATTGGGAAGATCAAAGGCATTGCAAAAGCCCCAAAGTAATGAGAAGACTATGTAAATACAAATGAAAAAGAATTGCAAATTAGTTTATTATTTATTAATCAAAGATTCAGCATGAGGTGCTGAGTACAAGTTGGAAGGATCTGTCAATTGCTGTCAGGGACAAAAGGAAGATATGGAAAAATCTGCCAGGGACTTTTGAGCAAGGCGTTTAAGAAATCACAGATAAGAAGAGAAAGAACAACCATCAATAATAAAACCTGCCAAGAACTCACTTTAAACGGATGTTGCTAGTGGTTCTGAGATTTATCAAAGCTAATAAAACAAGGTGTGTGACTTCTTCAGGTGACAAAACAAGCTTCAGATGACTAAAGAATTGTCGCTCAACACCTGAATGCACAGGCAAACGTGACACACAAAATTGGGATAGGTTTTTTTTGTTGTTGTTGGAAAAATAGAAGCCAGCTGGTAGAATTCAGCTCCACTTGTAGACAATAACCTGTTTCTTGACCACATAAGTAGATTATATGAAACTACCAAAAAAGAGCGCCAATGCATCAGGTTAAAAGCCTGTCTAATATAATCTTATGTGCCACACAATGAGCAATCAGCTGACAGAGATTTGAAAACAATGACAGGGGTGACTACAGGTGGGGTTGGAGGTCAAGAAGATCAAGATAACAGCAGTGACCGTGTGATGGAAACCCCACTTCCTTTTTACATAGGCTGCTTGGATGTACTCATGACGTCCCCAGGAACTGAACTCAATTCCAGGGAGCTTCTTATGATATAGTGGTCAAGATGTTAAACAAGAAACATGGCAGCTGATGTTCAAGCCAATTGCTCTGTCGTGAAGAAGCAGGCAGGACAGCTGGCTAACGAAAAACTCTTTATTAGAGAACCAGGCAAAGAACAGTTTACAACGCTTCTATTTATACTTCAGCTGGCTGGTCGGCGGCCAATCAGGGCAGTGCCGGTTTCCCGCCATTCAGTAGGACCAATCGGCGTCTGAGAGCTTTTGACAGCTTGGAGCTGTCAAACTGCTTGCGCCTGCGCGGAAGCCGGCAGTACTTGACAGCCGAGAGCTGTCAAACTGGTTGCGCCTGCGTAGTTGCTTCCCGGCAGCTTTTGACAGCTGTCAAAAGCTGCCGCGGTTTTACCTCAGGCTATGAACTTGTGTATTGACTTTAAACAAATGTAACTTAACATGTGAATACACAACACCAATGTTCAAGTGAAGTTTACTGGGTGGTTTTGGGCCCATCACCCCAACCTATTTAGTGCCTGATTTTATACTAGACATACCAATAAATCTTGCTTGCTAAGGAACTCATCACTGCTTTCACAGCTATTTAATAGCTCAAAAGTGACAGCTTCAATATGACTTTAATAGAATGGAAATGAAGTCCTCTATATGCAGAAAACCAAGACCAGTATGTGTGATTGTGAGAACCTTATATTCTGAACCTTTCCCCCTTGCCCTTTTTAATCAGCAAGATTTTGGCCAATCTTTTCCCGACCTTGAGGATCAGAGGCAGCTCTTTCATGTTTACCTTACAATACTTGCTGACTGTAACAGTTTGGTTTCCTATCTTGTCAGTTTTAGCTATGTACCTTACAGGAATTGGAGGATGGGAACACTATGAATTCTTTGTTTTGAATTCCATATAAATCTAATAAAAGAAGTATTTCCTTTTGTCAATACCCAATTGCAAAAGATAAGATGAGTGTCAGAACATTGAAAATCTAATTCCATTCCTTACCTTCCTTCTTCAAAATGATTGTTTGTTTGTTTGTTTGCTGGGATTTGAGGTAACTGGGATATAGCCAGAGTTAAGGAAGATAACACTCCTTTATTCTAAGACCAAGCCTTAAGAGATTTAAAGGTAAATATATTAAAAGAATGATGGATCATCTGCTCCTTGTTCTTTTAACTGCCTTCTTCCTACATTACTTAATGTCCAACACAGCAACTAGCTGAGTGTTAATTAGTTGTAGTTATAATTAACATACTGTGACCCATGGATTACAAGGAAATCTACTCAGCATGTGGGAATATTAAAGGGCAAAGTCAGAAATGGGAGAACTGCTCTGTAGAATGATAGAAGGAGGGAGAGAGTATTATGAGGTGACTGCATTCCAGAGTTAATGTGTCTCCTCTTTGCTTCTTGCATATAAAATTATTTAAGTTTCAGCAGAATGTATTTGTGTACGAAAAGCTGGGGAATTTGTAATTACATAAGCTCATGATCTTTGATCATGTTTGCAGCTAATGTACAAAGCTGTTAGGGCATAATGGAGGTGGGGAGAATGACAACAAACCGCCTGTCTAATTCTGAAATGAATTCCATTTAGTCTTGTCTAATTACTTATTTAACTTTCAGATATGGCATGCATCTGGAAAGGGAATTGATGTTGTGTCATGAGCGCCTTCCTAACCTGAACTCAAGCTGCTTGCCCGCTAGGAAAAGTCCTAAGTACTTGAATTGCTTCCAGAGATCTAGATTTGTTTGCAAAAATGATCAGCCTTGGTGGTGCAGTGGTTAGAATGCAGTACTGCAGGCTACTTCTGCTGACTCCTGGCTGTCAGCAGTTTGGCAGTTTGAGTCTCACCGGCTCAAGGTTGACTCAGCCTTCCATCCTTCCGAGACAGGTAAATTGAGGATCCAGATTGTTGGGGGCAATAGGCTGACTCTGTAAACTGCTTAGGTAAAGGTAAAGGTTCCCCTGCACATGCGTGCTAGTCGATTCCAACTCTAGGGGCCAGTGCTCATCTCCGTTTCAAAGCCGAAGAGCCAGCGCTTGTCCGAGGACATCTCTGTGGTCATGTGACCAGCATGACTAGACACCAAAGGTGCACAGAACGCTGTTACCTTCCCACCGTAGTGGTCCCTATTTTTCTACTTGCATTTTTACATGCTTTCGAACTGCTAGGTTGGCAGAAGCTGGGATGAGTAACAGGCGCTCACTCTGTTACGCGGCACTCAGGTTTTTATTCCCCCTGTCTGATGGGTGGTTGCAGCAGGTTTTGGTCACTTCACATGACCCTGGGACACTGTGACCATCATAAATATGAATCAGTTGCCAAGCATCTGAATGTAAATCACAAGACCCTGGAGATGCTGCAACATTCCAGCTGATGGCACTTCTTCTGGGCTCAGGAGAAGTGCCAGGACCAGCGCCGAGCTTCAGCTGGAGCCTGGCACTGATCCTGGCGCTTCTGCTGAGCCCTGACAGCCCTGCAGCTCCAGCCATCTCTCACTCAGGCTTGTGCAGTGCTGCCACCGGTTCAGCTCATTCCCCTCCCTCGCTACCACTTTTCTAGGATGGTGGCGTACCAACTGCCAGGAGCCAATGTACCACAGGTGGTGCCCGTACCACTGGTTGAAAAGCCCTGCTGTAAAGCACTGTGAAATGGTGTATAAGTGCTATTGCTGTTGCTCTCAGCACCGTGAAAGCTTTCTGATAGTTGTTCAGCTGAACAACTCATTTTAGCTCAGGGCTAAAATGGATCATCTTTCTTCACACAGCAGTGTGTGAAGAGAAAGTTGCATATCTTATGCTGTTACTCATATACTTGCCCACGAAAAATACATGTACTCTACGCATCAAGTCAACCCTGTAATAAAATTTAGCTAGTTTTATGAATGGCAATCACTAATCCCAATTAGCTCTCAGTCAGATGAATATCAAATAAATGTTAAACTTCTGTAATGCCATATTGGAAGTGAACTTATCTCTGTCAATGTAGAGATAAATAAGAGTCAATGGGAATGAGAGAGAGTGGTGAGAGGGTGGGGGAGGAAGAAAACAGAAATCAAAATTCCTGAACTATTTTGTCCTCAGATATGTTTTTCTCAAAAAACCCAGTTTCATATTAGCAGAACTGGGCTGCAGAATCCACTAGTAAAATCAGCTTTGTGAGCAAGATAAAATATGTTTTTTATTATACTTAATTTCTGCATTACGTTACTGGGAACATGATATCACAAAATGTTTAGAAACCAGAGATACAAAAGGCTCCAAACATTTCACTGTCAGGATAACTTTTCCAAATAACTTTGTTTGTTTGTTCATAACCTGCCTTTATTATTTTTACATATAACTCAAGGTGGTGAACATATCCAACACACCTTCCTCCTCCTATTTTCTGCACAACAACAACCCTGTGGGGTGGGCTGGGCTGAGAAAGCGTGAATGGCTCAAGGTCAGGGGTAGGCAACCTCGGCTCTTTATGACTCATGGACTTCAACTCCCAGAATTCCTGAGCCAGGAATTCTGGGAGTTGAAGTCCATGAGTCATAAAAGAGCCGAGGTTGCCTACCCCTGCTCAAGGTCATCCAGCTGGCTTTCAAGGGGCCTAGGTGGGACTAAAACTCAGAGTCTTCCATTTTCTAGCCACTAAACCAAACTGACTCTTTAGAATAATTTGTCTTTTAAGTAAGGTGTCCACTATTATTTGATTCACTTAGTACATTATTCCCTTGAAAGTACCAAATAAAATACTGATTTTGCATCGAACAACTTCCTGAGATGTTTACTGAACTACAAAACTCTGTGCATATCAATGAATTCTCAACCCTTTTTTGACTATTAACCTCTCCATAAATGGCTTTAATCAACATTAAAATAGTGTGGAGCATCTGTTCAGCTTTGCTCTTTTTTGTGTGGAAATAGTTCAGAGTGAGCATATTGTCTCATCTATCAAAACATCCTTGGATTGAAAACAATATTTCACAAGTTGCTTCTTGTTGACCTGAGGTTGAAGCCAATGGAGGCTATAACCTCAAAATATCTTTGTGGTCAAAATGGAAATCCTATCATTCAACCCTAAAATAATGATTTTGACCTCTAAGAATGACTGCCAATATTTGCTAAAAGCTGATGGGATTCAGAATCACAGCTCCACATGGCTGTGAATCTCCACTAAATAGCTGGGCTGTATACTTTGTGTTAAGTCATAAAGCAGTTTGATGGTTAAGTTGAGGATCATGAACTCAGCTACTGAAGCCCAGGATGAAGTCATGGCAGATGAAGCTGCTGGGGGAACCATCCGAACAATCCAGCCCACCAAAACAACACAGTGCAAAGAAACCATCCACCACGAGGACGCAGAACGCACCGAAGAATCAGATGAAGAAGATGCCGAAGTCAACTAGATGCACAAACAACCTGACACTCAGCACTGCAGCAGCAAGCAACAAGAGACTCCTTACAAGGCAGATCTCTTACCTGGATGTCCAGGTTGTGGAAGCCGCCACCAACATGCAGACTGCAGATTCCGGTCAGCCACGTGCTGGGCCTGCAGCAAAACCAGCCACATTGCAGCAGTATGCAGAGCTCGCCAGAGGGACCAGCCATTGAAGCGCCAGTCGAAAGATCCCACCAGGAGAGGTACCGGGGCCCAGGGGCCATTTAGTGTGGGGTTTTGTGCAAGCTGCAGAAGTGTATGCTGCACCGGGGCCCAACACCCCCTCAGACCCAAATTTAAACTTCAGGTGGAGCTACAAGGTGTCCCCTGTAAAATGGAGTTGGACACAGGCTCAGCTGTTTCCATCATTTCTCTGGACACATTTAATTTCATGTGCAGTCGCAGTAGAAAATGGGCCAAGTGAAGGCCCTCCCACCTAATTTTAACAGATTTTCAAAATGTTAAAGTCACAGTCAAGGGGGAAGCTACCTTGGCCGTTAAATTTAAGGGATTTTTTGGGCACCTGGATGTCGTAGTAGTAGGGGGGCAGAGAACGAGTCTAATTAGACTCGACTGGTTTGATGCATTAGGCATCCAAGTAACTGGTATCAACCGGACACAAGCCGCGAATCTAACATCAGTTTGCAAGGACTTTGCAGACGTATTTGATTCAACCCTAGGAACATACACAGGCCCGCCTATATCATTCAAGCTAGACCCCAACGTGGTCCCCATTAGGATTAAGCCTCGAAGGGTTCCCTTTGCCCTCAAACATAAAATTGATACAGAAATAGACAACCTTGTAGAACAGGGCGTTTTGCAACCAGTTGATGGTGGGGAGTGAGAAACTCCTATAGTAACACCACTTAAGGCCAACGGAGAAATTATAATATGTGCAGACTACAAATGAATAATTAACAAAGCCCTTAAGCAACATGCACACCCTGTCCCAGTGAATCACATCTTGGCATCTTTGCAAGGGGGCACCATTTTCACAAAGTTAGATTTGGCACAGGCCTATCAGCAACTGCTGGTTGATGAGGCCACAGCCACTGCTCAGACGATCGTGACTCACAGGGGGGCTTTTAAAGTGAACCATTTACAATTTGGGGTTAGTGTTGCACCAGGCATTTTTTCAGGGAATCATGGAATGCACGCTTAAAGGCATTCAGGGTGTTTGCCCTTATTTTGATGATGTGCTTATTGCAGGGGAATCCACAGAGGTATTAGCTAGCAGGTTCAGAGCCATCCTACAAAGGCTGCGTGAAGCAGGCCTCAAATTAAAAAAGAGTAAATGTAGTATTGGGGTTTCTTGAACCAAATTTTTGGGATTCCGCATTGATGCTAACGTCATTCACCCAGCTGAGTCCAAAGTGAAGGCCATTCAAATGGCACCTAGCCCTAAATCAAAAGGAGAGGTACAAGCATTCTTGGGCCTCCTCAACTTCTACCATGCATTTCTGCCTAACAAGGCCGCATTGGCAGAGCCAGCACTTACGAGAAAAGCTTCCAAGACCTAAAGGCACTTTTGTTAGTTAAATCTACTGTCACTCATTTTAGGGAGTCTAAACCAGTCTGTTTAACATGTGATGCATCCCTTTATGGGGTGGGGGCAGTCTTGAGTCATTTAGAAAAGAATGGAACTCAAGTTCCTATTGCGTTTTATTCAAGGACACTGTCCTCTGCTGAGCGTAACTATGCTCAAATTGACAAAGAGGTCTTAGCCATTGTAGCAGGAATTAAAAAAATCCATGACTATTTATATGGCAGGGACTTCATGGTCTGCACAGACCACAAACCACTACTGGGACTCTTTACAACAGACAAACAAACACCTCACATACTTTCCCCAAGAATGTTGAGATGGTCTATTTTTCTATCAGCCTACACGTTTAAGCTGGTTCACAAACCCGGCAAGGAAATGGGCCATGCTGATGGCCTGAGCAGACTTCCACTGCCACTAATTGAACCAGATCCAGCCCCAGCAGCCAGAATCCTGTCCATTCAGGATTTGCCAGAATTTCCCCTCCATGCAGGGGACATAGCTGCAGAAACAGCTACTGATAAAACACTTAGTAGAGTGCTTTCATGGGTGCACACAGGGTGGTTAGATAAAAGCCCAGGCTCTGAATTCCAGAGTTACTTTGTGAGAAGACATGAGCTATTAGCTCACAAGGGTTGTATCCTATGGGGGAACAGGGTCATAGTTCCCACTTCACTGAGAGATAGAGTTTTACAGTCACTGCATGAAGGCCATCCAGGTATTGTCCATATGAAAGCTTTAGCAAGAAGCTACCCATGGTGGCCAGGTTTAGACAAGACCATCAAGGCACAGGTGCATGGATGTTATACATGCCAGCAATCAAGGCCTGAAATGCCACATGCTCCAGTTCACAGGTGGGAGGAAATGCACACTCCCTGGTCTAGAATTCACATAGACTTTGCTGGGCCCTTTCAGGGACAGCTCTTCCTCATAGTGGTAGACAGCCATTTTAAATGGCTTGAAGTAATCCCGGTTGCAAACATGACTACTGCTAGGACCATCCAGGTGCTGAGAAAACTCTTTGCCACACATGGGCTGCCAGATGTCTTAGTTTCAGACAATGGGGCTCAATTTACTGCTACTGAATTTCAGGCTTTCCTAAGGGCAAACCTCATTAGACACGCAACGTCTGCCCCCTTTCATCTGTCCAGTAATGGTCAAGCTGACCATATGGTAAGGACCACAAAAGACTCACTTAAATGCATAGTAACTGGAGACTGGCATCACAGACTGGCAGATTTTTTACTTTGCTAGCATTCCACGCCCTGCACTGCCACTGGGAAGAGCCCTGCAGAACTACAATGGGGGAGGTGCTTGATCACAAAACTGGACAGGCTGCATCCAGATAGAGTGGCAGCAGAAGCCTCTTGACCAAAACCCCCGAGGGGGCTGCAAGTGGGTGATGGGGTGTGGGCTAGAAACTATGGGCATGGGAATCTGTGGGTTCCTGGAACAATCACCAAATCATCTGGTCCCCTCTCTTACGAAGTGGGGCTGGAGGGAAGGTGAGTTGTCAGACGCCACATTGACCAACTCAGAAAGCGGTTTTCAGAACGGCCACTAAGCGAGGACTGCATCATAAGTCCCTCCCAAGGTCCCCAAACTGGCAACCAAGTCAACCCATGCATAGATACTGAAGACTCTCACAGCACAAGCAATGAGGAGTTGGCCGTAGAGGAGGGGAGTCCGGAAGTGCATCATGGATCCCCTGATGGAGCAAGCCAACCTGACTTTCACAACCGCTGTGCCAACTCTGCTGAACAGTCTGACTCTAGGGTGGGCCAACCTGGAAAGGCCAGCCAGAGAGCACTAAATCCTTCTGGCTCAAGTGCATCAAAGGACACTGGTCTGCCCAGCCCGGTGGGTAAGCTGGTAGACCAGAAAGTGACTGAACCCCTGAGGCATTCCACAAGGGCACACAATCCTCCTGCTTATTTAGCAGATTATATAGTAAAATAAAGGAACTATAATGTTGTATGTACTTGTGATAATTGTTGACCATGAGACTGTACTAAAACAATGATGGAGCTATAATGTCGTTAATTGTCTTATTGTATTGTTAATGGAAACCTATTCATACTTTTGTTAAATCTTGTAATTTGTTATTTTCACACTTATTGCTGCTATGATGTTTGTTCATTCTAAGAGGGGAGGGGTGTTATGTATTGGGCTTAATTGTAACACCATGTGGTAAGCTGGAGCTAGCTAACGGCTCCCAGCAACTCAAACTCCCCGTCTCCAGTGCTGCTATTGGCTTCCCCTAGGTGGCAATGGGTTGCTTTAAACCTATTGGCTGCCACCTAGGGGCCAGGCTATAAATTGCTGCAGGCTGCAGCTCAGTTCCTCAGTTCAGATCCTGCAAGCAAATAAAATGACCATTGCTGAACTCACTCGCCTCGTCTTCATTCCTGCACAACGAACTCACTACACAACTTTATTGATGCTTAATTACATAATTAGAAGCTTGGGAATTTTCCACATGCCTTCTGTATTATACATGTATACAAAAACAAGGAGTTCTTTGACAACACTTATGGTTCCTTCTAGTTTTCCTGAATTTGTGCATATTTTTGACATTAAATGCTATCAGGTCATAGTTTTGCAGATAGTCCTCAACTTTCAGCTGCAGTTGGGACCAGAATTCCCATTGTAAACTGTTGTGATCATGAGTCGAATTGGAACTGATTTTATTGGTGGTCATTAATTGAATCACATGGTTGTTAAACAAATCCAGCTTCTCCAATGGGTGTCTTTTGTAGGAATAAACAGCAGAATTGAAGAGAAAGGACTGGAGAAAGTCTAGAACAGGGATCTCCAAACTTGGCCCTTTTATGACTTGTGGACTTTAACTCCCAGAATTCCTCAGCCAGGATGCCTGGCTGAGGAATTCTGGGAGTTGAAGTCCACAAGTCATAAAAGGGCCAAGCTTGAAGACCCCTGGTCTAGAACAACTGTGGCAATAGTTCTAAGTACAAATGGTAATTAGTCCCTTAGGTACAATCCCAAAACAATTGACATACCACTTGAAGTTACAAATTGCAATCATGTGACTGCAGGATGTTGCAACTGGTTGTAAGTGCAAGCCTGTTGCCCAGTGCCCAAATTGCTATATGACCACAGGGATAGTGTGAAGGTCAGAAATGCAAGTACAATTTGTAAGTTGTATTTTCTGATGCCATTGTAATTTTGAATCATTGTTAACTGAATGGTCATAAATCAAGGACTACATGTATATAAAGAGGTACCAATTCACCAAATTTCAGTGCTTGTTCTATAATTAACACTTAACCAGTGGAACAGTTTGCCACCAGAAATTGTAGTTGCTTTATTAATGGTGGTTTTTAAGAAAAGACTGGACAGCCACCTGTCTGAAATGGTATAGGATCTCCGGCTTGAGCAGGGGGTGGACTAGAAGATCTCCAAAGTCCCTTACAGCTCTATTCTGATTGAGCAGAGTCACCTTGAATGTTGGATGTTATTAGGACACCATCAGTCCCCACGCGATAACTGCCTCCTGTGCTCACACAGGAGAGGCAAGGTGAGACAGATGCTGGAGCGGGGGTGGCACCACACCGTGGCCACTGTGCAGTTAGCCACTGCCGCCCAACCTCATCCTCCAGCGCAGAGGTCCCCAAGCTTTTGGGTACCAGGGACCGGTTCCGTGGAGAGAGGTTTTTCTGTGGACTGGAGGGTGCGTGGTTTTGTGTGCTGCTTGCATCCCACAGATGGGGCTTTGCTTGTTTGCATGGACTGGTTTCTGGCATGCCATGGCCCTGTACCAGTCCATGGACCGGGGATTGGGGACCCCTGCTCCAGTGAGTGTCCTCGGAGCTCAAGAGCCAGGCCTGGCACCCACTGCCCAGGGCCTCAGGCAGCTTGCGCTGCATGGCCTGAGAGGGTCGACAAGACTCCTCTGGTGGATCAGGGTCCCTGCTCTGGTCCTAATCCCCATCATCCCTGGATCCTCCCCAGCCCCCCCCCCGCCCCTCCCAGGTGCCCCTCGACATGAGCAACATCAAGCTGGCCACGTCCACCCCAGCCATGCCCACCCAGTGGGCCATGTCCACCCAGCCACCCCCCCCGCTCCAAGGGCAACCAAAATGCTGATGCGGCCCTCAATGAAATTGAGTTTGACACTCCTGATTTAGACCCACTGATTTCTTTTGATTCGGTCGAATTAAAGTGGAACATTCCAGTGTAGCAGAATGTCTGACTCTGATCCAATTTGTTAGATATAGCAGTATGTGGGTTTCTCTCTCTCTCTCTCTCTCTCATTTAACAAGAATCCTGGGATTGGCAAATGGCATTTTGAAAGTTAGCTCTCACTGACTTGAGAACGAAACGCAGCATGTTCAAAACGGAAGTCTTGTGGAGTTCTTCCAAGTCACTTGTGGGCAAGAACATGGAGGTTAAATCCCAAAGAATTCTATGTAGCTAAATATAAAGTTTAAGAGAGGAGAAGAACCGAGACTGAGCCAGCTCTAAAGTTCCTATGTAATAACATAATAATTCAAAAACATTGAATTCTATTGCAAGTTTATCTGCAGTAGAATTATTTGTAACATTTCATGTCTTCTAATGCCTCCCTGAAGGAACTTTGCAATTTTTAAAAGCTAGAGAAAGGAGAGGGGAAAAAAAACTATGCAAAATATAATAGAATTTCCCAGGCCAATTATAAAGACTTGGTGATCTGAGTAGCTTTCACATAGTTTTAATTATTCCCAGGAAAGGGCTATGAGTATAAAAAGATTTGTCTCAATGGGTAGTGCTATTAAACTATCAGAAAGTATAATTTTTTATAAAATTATTGTTTTCTTCCCTTATAATCCAATTTCTCTAATTTTTCCCCTCATAATTCTCTTGTGAGGTACGTCGTGTTGGGAAGTAATTATTGGCCCGAAGTTGGCCATTAAGCAACACCTTCACCATTAAATCACACTATAAAAAGGTGTAGTTCTCTGATGCATCTCCCATAGGTCCTTTGAAAAAGTAGGAAGCTGCCTTGCATGAAATCAGATTTGTGTCTATTTAGCCCAGGGTGAGCAGAAAAAAAAGGGAAGTAAAAAAATGACCCAAGCCTAATGGATTAAGGAGTTATAAGTGGAGAGTTTTGGAGCCTAATAGCTGCAGAATTTAGTCTGCCTGGGCACAGCTGGTACCTCATTCATGGTGTAGCTAAGCCTATCAAATCTTCTGTGATCCTAATAAAGGAGAATATTTGTAGCTCAGGCTTGACATTAGGGATCCTTGGTGCTCTCTGAGCTTGCTTGTTTTCTTGCAGACATTTAATTACCCCAAGTAGGTAACATCATCAGGGCTAGTCAACCTCGCTCAGAGAACACGAAGGACCCCTTCTGTGATCCCTCCTCAGATTCTTGAGTATTAGTATGAAGGAGACTCCTAGCGTGAGTCAGTGTATGGAGACTTCAGGGTAGAAACAGTGGGAACAATTGTTGGTTTAGCATCACTGTTGAGGACTGGAAACATTGTCACACAGAAGCTCATAGAAAAGCTATTACTAACATCTCCTGTGTTATTCATTCTTCTTCAGGATATTTAGAACCAGAGAAGGTGTACAACTGTGCCTTATCTGACTTGGATGCATTATTCCAGGTGTGATCTTATCAAGGATATATGTGTGTGTGTGTGTGTGTGTGTGTGTGTGTATGCGTGTATATATATATGAAAAAAGGGAACACTTAACACAATGTACTGTATTTAATAGTAGGATGTCTTATCTTGTGTTCCCTTTATTTTTTTGAGCAATATATGTGTGTGTGTGTGTGTGTGTGTGTGTGTGTGTGTGTGTGTGTGTATGTATATATATGTAGATCTTTGGTCATTCGGGTTTTTTCCCATGTAGAATTGGAGGTATCAGGGCAACGTTTCAACAAAATCTCATCCGTCATCCTCAGGCTGGTGACTTCAGCTTCCTTCTTCTGGGAGAAGTGTGTGATAGTGGCTGTTTTTTCTTTTTTAAACTGCCAGAGGGGGTGTGTTCTGTGGGTGGAGGCTTGGCTGTGTTCTGATGGGGTGGAGGTGTGTTCTGATTGGGTGGGGGCTTAGCTGTGTTCTGATTGGGTGGGAGTGTGTTTTGAATGGGGGCTGTGTTCTGATTGGGTGGGGATGTGTTTTGAGTGGATGGGCTGGTCTCAGCTGCCAGCCTTAGACCTGAACTGGTGAGTTGTGCTGCTTTTGTTAAGCTCCGTGTTTGTGGTGGTGCCATGTTTTTATAGTGGGTGTCAGTTTGCTTATTGTGTGGTTTGTAGGGGTTTAAAGTGGCTAATGTTGCAGCTGTAGTTAGATTTCTGTTTTGTGGTTGTGTGTCATTATCGTTGTGGGTTCGGATTTGCTTTTTGGATGGTCGTGTGGTGGTGATGTCATGTGATGTTATCATGAGTGATATGTGTGTGTGTGTGTGTGTGTGTGTGTGTGTGTAAGTTTTTACTAGTCAGACTGGTTTTTAATCAATACACCTTGGGTTTATGTTTAATTATTTTTAATTGTTTTATGTCTTATGATGAATGCCGCTCAGAGTCACTTGTTGAAATGGGTGGCTTACTATAGAAAATAAACAAACATTATTTCTATAAAGTTGTATCAGGCTTGGAAGAGGGTAGAAATAAACACATTATTTCATTTGAATTTTGTAGCACAGAGTTTTAGGTCTACTTTCTTTCAAGGATCTACTTTTTAGCCTTAAATGACAGGAAAAAGGCAAATCAAATGTTATATATACAGACCAGATGAGAATTTGCTAATTGGTATAGTTATAGTTTCTTTGTTTCAAGAAATGCACTTCAAAAAATCAGTGAGCTGCAACTTCATTAATTAAAATATATGTACTTAACCTTCTCTATTGGTGACAAGGTTGTGTAACTACTACCCATACAGAGATTACTTTAGTAATTATCTTTGGTGGAGGACACTTTTCTTACATATAGAAGGACTACAAAAAAACTCACCTAGGAAATTAAAAGTCTTTCTTCATCTTTTGGAAGCATTGGGAAGGACTTAGAAAGACACCTAAGGAAGTTGGAAGGCCTTGAAATCCATCAAGCTCCAAGTACATAAAAGTCCTCTGTTTGCAACTGGTATAAATTTGAAGACCACCTACTGTAGGTGAACTTCAGAACTTGCCATTGCAAATTGTCCCTTAGTTCAGAGAGTTTCATCTGGGAATTAGGCAACTAGTCCCAATGCCAACTATCCATGGCTGAGAAGTTTTGAGGTCCAGAGGTCCAAGGGTGCAGCCAAAAGGGTGAATAAAAACAGCATTGTGACTTCTTTCCTCAGGACCTTCCCCAAGGTTTCTATCAAGTGTCCCCAAATATGTCTCAGCCTTAAGATGGTCTCCTGAAAAAAGTTACCTGCATGCATCCACACAAGCAAACATGAGTCACTGGATCACAGGAGGTAGATCTAGTGATATTGTCTATGGAGATTCTCAGTCATCCAGGTCATAATTGTCCCAAAGATGATTTTTCACAAGGCAACTGGACTTTCTTGTTTTTCTTTGAAGACGTTCCGGTTGTCATCCAAGAATGTGATATCATTTTTAAAATGTCTTTCAGAAAGGTTGGGCTGGGTTAAGGGAGAAAACTGAGTGCATATTGTTATTCAGAGCACTAACACAGCCATTTTTATTTTTGTGCAAGAAGGCAAAATAATTTTCTGCTGCCAAAGGAATAATCGCCACTGTAGTTTGACCAGTGGTGGGATTAAACCCGGTTCGCACCACTTTGGCAGAACCAGTAGCTAATTTTTTGTTGCCCATACCCAGAAAGGACTTCTGGAGGCGGCATCCACATAGAGAACCGGTTGTTCACCTATTTGAATCCCACCACTGAGTTTGACGGTTCCTTCTGAGAGTGACTCTGGGCCACAAGATGAGAGCTTGGGGCCTGTCTGAAGACTATAATGTGCCCACTTCTGCTATAATAAAGTCTCACTCTCTGTCACATAAACTCTATTGCTGTTGGTCCTTTGAACTAGTCCAGACAAGAATTCCAACTCTAACTCTTTATTGCAAGGTTATATTAACAGAATCTTGCAAGACCAAATTTATTTCTTCCTTCTTTTCTTTTTAGTCTACAGAAAACTGGGAAGGATCCCTTCTGAAACACTTCAGATACCCTGAGATATATTTTACATGTCAGTCATCCAATCTACAGTTCTTCCTCTTGTCTTCCATACCAATATACCAGCATTTACAGCTTCACTAACAATGTCTATGGAGAGTCTTAGTCTTCCAGGTCATAGTGGTACTACAGGTGCTTTGTTCAAAAGGCAGCTGAAGACATTTTGCTTCTTATGCAAGAAACCTTTGTGAAAATGCTTTCACTGACTTCAGTGACAATGCAACTTAACTGAGTACCAAGGGATCCCCTTAATAAAGCTAATATGGTGGTATCAAGGACTCAGAGGAATCTCTCCGTCTCACACACATTCACGATGGAGGTCAGGTTGTAAGGCATCTCCAGAATAACTAAATAGAATTTGGTTCCAGCCTAGAAACCAGGAGACGGTGAGTTCTAGTACTGCTTTAGGCATGAAAAACTGGTGGATGACTTTGGGACAATCACTCTGTCTCAGCCCAATTCACTTTACAGGTTTGCTGTGGAGGGAGGGAGAATTAAGCTTGTTCACTGGCTTGAAATATTTATAAAAATAATAAAGGTGGGATTAAAAAGATATTTTTTAAAAAATCACCCCAGTGTGTCATTTATTAAGCTAAAAGTGACCCTGATTGCACATTTCCCAATAATACTTGCAGTGCACAGAAACTGGTCTAAGATTGCATTGTGTGCAGCTGAAATGAAATTGCTCATTGTGTATTTTTTTTTTTTGGATGCAGACTTTAAAGAAATAAAAAGTGAAACACTTTCTTAGTGTTCTTAATAAAATCTTCCCAGTAGCACATCACAGCGTGCCATATTCTTAGCACTGCTTCCTTTGCTACAATGATCAGACCTTGTTATTATCCAAGGGCAAAAAGTGTTAAAGAAATGCAGCCACATTCAGCATCGATCTCCAAGCCGGGCTTCAAAAAAGAAATTTGTGAAATCAGAAAAGTGATCTGACCACCAGTGGAACAAAGCACACAAAAATGAGTTATAAACCTTCTGCATACAGCTTTTGAAAGCATAGTCCTTCAAGTCCACATCTACGAATAATAATAATAATAAAAAATAACAGTAAACAAAATCCTGCAGGGTTTTTTTTGAATCGTGTCATGCAGTTAAATTAGGTGTGGCAGTTAAATTAGGTGTGTCTATTGAAAGTGTTAGAGAGCCAGCTTGGTGCAGTGGTTAAGGCATCAAGCTAGAAACTGGGAGAGTGTGAGTTCTAGTCCAGCCTTAGGCACAAAGCCAACTGGGTGACCTTAGGCCAGATACACTTTCGCAGCCTTATAAAGAAGCTGGCAATGGTAAACCACTTCTGGAATCTGGCCAAGGAAACTGCAGGGACTTGTCCAGGTCATTATCAGAAGTCAGGTCAAAACAGAAGTGTCAAGCAAATTGAATTTAAGATTCAAATGTACCAATATTTGATTTGGATCCATTTGGAATGTGAGATCTGCTTTGGTATAATGTCATGTCTGGGCAAGCGGGGGTGGGGGAAAGTGTGGGCTAATGACAGAAAAGCACAATGCAAAAGGAGAAGGAAATGTGAGATGGATAGAGCCTGAAGAATTACGGTAGTCCACAAATTGGAGACAGAGTTAGACCATCCAAATGGGGACAGCCTGTCTCCCTTGGAATGTTTGAAGAGGCCAGGGGCTGAGGACGATGCTATCCCAGGCCCCTCAGGCATTGGGAGAGGTGGTCAACTGGATGGAGAGCTGCCTGCCTTCACAGCCATAGGGGAGGATTGGCTGATGACAGTCAGTGGTGCTGATAGGCAGTAGATCCCTTCCGATGAGGAACAGCTGCCTCCCCCACTTGATCCAAGGGCACGGAGAGTAGACCAGACAGAAACTCAGCAAAGGGCTGCGAGGCTACTCAGGAGAAGATTGCCCCGCCCCTCCTCACAAGGAATACCTGGAGTAGATTGACTTAAGGAGAAGCCATGGGAAGTTAATCTTTGCCAGGAACAATTGTTTGTTTTG
Source organism: Vipera berus (assembly GCF_964194415.1). NCBI lineage: Eukaryota > Metazoa > Chordata > Lepidosauria > Squamata > Viperidae > Vipera > Vipera berus. The sequence goes on from NC_138206.1 coordinate 14,545,160, forward strand.
GCTTACACTCCCCCTGCTTTGATTCCTGCCTTTTGCCTTGCCTTGAGGACTGCCTTTTGAGGACTGTCTTTCGTCTTGTGTCTTGACTTTGCCTTGTGGAGTTGGCCTCATGGACTCGCTTAGCCAAGTGGACTGGACTTGGGAGTTTGGACCTTGCCCTGTGAGCATGCTCCTACTCTGTGGACTTTCTTTGTTATATATGGGCTGTTGTTTGGGGGACTGAGTGTGGATGCTTTCAGGGTAGCATGGGGTCGAGCCTTACTGGTTGCTGGAGGGACATTTGTTGGAACATTTACTCAGAGCAATAAAGGACTTTCTAGAGGCCTGCCTTGCCTAGATATAACAATTATCAAGACAGGTGTTTACAATTTTCATCATCCTATGTCGGAGGTAGAATGATGTGAGATGACATATGGTCTTTGAAATAAGCTCTGTGCTGGATCTCTTAATCATGCTTATGGAGATTCTCAGTCAAGTAGGTCATAGTTATCCCCCCCCAAGGTACTTTTTCAAAAAGCAGCCACACTTGCTTTATTTTTTGCCCTGAAGACGTTTTGCTTTTCATTCAAGAAGCTTCTTCAGTTTTGAACTGCAGTTGCTATTACCCAGATTGTTTTAAGGCTTAGATGTTTTCTTTTGACCAGAAAATGTATTAATCCCTAGAAATGTTAATTATTTCCAAGCTCTATTAGGTCAGGTATGCAGAATATATGTCCGTGGGATCCTTGGTGCTGTCTGAGTTTGGTTATTTATTGATCGCTCAACTAGGTAACATCTTAACTACAGCACTGATGATGTAACCTAGTTCGGTAATGAAACATCTTCAAGCAAACAATGAAGCTGAGAGAGGACCAAGGACTCTTTAGTTCTCTCTCTCTCTCTCTCTCTCTCTCTCTCTCTCTCTCTCTCTCTCTCTCAAGGAGAGGTTAGTAATGCTTCATATTTTATTACTTAATATTATTTTGTTTTGTTCCTTTTAAAATTTCCAGACAATATGACTTTTGTACTGAAGTAAGAATGATTTCTGTATGATTTCCAACTGTGATTGCTAATTAAATTTTCATCTAAGTACGGTGGTTATAGTATTTGCAGTCTCTGGAGAGTGTTTTTCTACTATTGCTCAAATTTACTTCACTAATTCCAACATCTGAGATTTTGATGAAAGCCAATTTTTGTTTCTTGCCAGAAATGAAGAAAAAAAGCATTGGAAAAAGCCTGGAACCTTTTTTTTGACAAACCTATGGTGAGATCTATTGAAATTTAGTCACTTAGGTTTATTTTTTAAATGTGTATGGATTTGTATACAGTATAACTACTGGATTTTGATCCAACAAAGTACATTCAGAATAACTTGGGCTATGTTTGAATGGTTAAAATCTTTATAAATTCATTCATTCATTCATTCATTCATTCATTCATTCATTCATTCATTCAAATCCTCCTGAACAGCTCATGATGGGAAGAATGAAGTAAAAAAGTCATTTCAGTATGCAATTTCCTGTTTCACTTATGGAGATGATGATTAACAATATTTTCTCTTAAAACAAAGCGGAATAAACAAAAAAACAGATACATTGGCTCCAACACTTATTGAATTGCTCTTCATAGACATGTATGAATGGGGAAATGAAACACAATATTTTTTTTAATGAATACATCTTGGAATAAATCAAGTGCAGATGAACGTGCTGATCTCATGGGAATCCAGACAGCAATGTGGACTTGTGGAAGAAAGTAAGGCTCCTAGTACACTGTTAGAAGCACCCAGTGTATAGTAAAGGTAAAGGTTCCCCCGCACATGTGTGCTAGTCATTTCTGACTCTAGGGGCCGGTGCTCATCTCCGTTTCAAAGCTGAAGAGCCAGCGCTTGTCCGAGGACGTCTCCGTGGTTATGTGGCCAGCATGACTAGATGCCAAAGGCGCATGGAACACTGTTACCTTCCCACCGTAGTGGTCCCTATTTTTCTACTTGCATTTTTACATGCTTTCGAACTGCTAGGTTGGCAGAAGCTGGGGCTAGTAACAGGCGCTCACTCTGTTATGTGGCACTCAGGATCCGACCCGCCAAACTGCCGACCTTCTGATCGACAAGCTCAGCATCCTAACCCACTGAGCCACCGCGTCCCCTTACCCAGTGTATACCCAGAGTTAAATTTAGCTCATTTTTAATAAAAGGTCTCAGAAATGGCTCTGAAGAGTGCCCACTCTGCAAGCTGTAACACTGTTACATTATTTCTTCCTGTAGGAGCAAAACAGTGCTTTGTAATTTTCTTTTTGTACCCAAGACTGCTCTTCATTCTAAACCCAATTTAGAGAAAAATGGGATGGAGAAGGGAGAGCGGAGAGAGGGGTGAATGAGAAAGTCCACCTTTCTAGTCTTTTTCAATTGACCCCAGTGACATAAAGGTATCAAGTCTGCTTAAACCTATTCATTCCTGTCAGTTTCAATTAGAAAGGGCAGGGAGGCATCTTGCAAAACCAATGTTTCTTGATTCACATAAGCACCTCAAAGAGATGGCCTGCAGACCTGCTTTAATTAAGAGAGTAACATGTCCGCATGCACTACATTATATGGAATGAAAGCAGAGCTTTGTCCCTGGGTCTCCCAAGGATGTGGTCAGCCAGAAGAGCACATAAAGTTCCTCTGGCAAATATCCTATTTCTTGCTGATGTCAGGAGGGAAAAATTGAGAGAGGCAGAGGCAGAGGCAGAGGCAGAGGCAGAGGCAGAGGCAGAGGAGAGAGAGAGAGAGAGAGAGAGAGAGAGAGAGAGAGAGAGAGAGAGAGAGAGAGAGAGAGAGAGAGAGAGAGAGAGAGAGAGAGAGAGAGAGAGAGAGAGAAGGAACAAGAAAGAGTTACTTTTCATTCTTTTGTACATAAATCTATTTGACTTGGACTGTTCTGGAAGCCATTTCCTTCCTGAAGAATCTGAAGAACTGCATTATCAGAATGTTTCTTTCTTTTACTAAAGCAGTGGATTAGATTAGACTGGAGGTAAGGAACTGTTGCTGGAATTGGGTATGTCTAGACTAATGAAGAGAAGAACGAGGAGTGACATGATAGCAGTGTTCCAGTATCTCAGGGGTTGCCACAAAGAAGAGGGAGTCAAGCTATTCTCCAAAGCACCTGAAGGCAGGACAAGAAGCAATGGATGGAAACTAACCAGAGAGAGAAGCAATCTAGAACTAAGGAGACATTTCCTGACAGTTAGAACAATTAATCGCGGAACAACCTGCCTCCAGAAGCTGTGAATGCTCCAAAACTGGAAGTTTTTAAGAAGAGACTGGATAGCCATTTGTCTGAAATGGTGTAGGGTTTCTTGCCTGAGCAGGGGGTTGGACTAGATGACCTCCAAAGTCCCTTCCAAGTTTATTATTATCAGCATTGTTTCCAGGACAAAAGAGATACAGTGTACTTGACATTAATTGGCTCTAGGAAGCACGATGGGTACTAAAATCTAAGAGTGCCAAACAAAACAGGTGACTTACCACATGACCCCTTTGTTTTGGCTGGGAAAAAAACTTTCTGTCTTTTTTCCTATGTCAGTGACCTTCACAGGATGGCTGACTTCCTATCTATCTCTCCAGCTGACCCTCTCTCCCTTTTGCAGTGCATCAAATACCAAAGAAACTATGAGTACCAGGACAACATTTTGGCATCAAAATACACTGAGTACCAAATTCAACAAGTTTTGAAGTAGTTAAATACCAAGGTACCTCTGTATGTCAAAATGTAATGTGTCTCAAAAACGTAGGGAAAAATAAATATGCCAGCAGTAGAAGTAATGAGTTATTTTATTGACTACAAGTTTTGGGCCAGTTCTTTCAGTGGCTGGTGCTCTTGGTGCACCATGGAGAGATAACCATATTTGAACATTGTTAGGTTCGAATGGCCCCTTCATGGATTACTGCCTTGTTGTGGCGAAGGGGCTTGCGTAATTCAATGAAGCTATGAGCTATGCCGTGCAGGGCCACCCAGGACGGAAAGGTCATAGCAGAGAGTTCTGACAAAACGTGATCCACTGGAGAAGGAAATGGCAAACCACTCCAGTATCTTTGCCATGAAAACCCTATGGACAGTACTAAAAGGCAAAATGATATGACGCTGGAAGATGAGCCCCTCAGGTCAGAAGGCGTCCAATATGCTACTGGGGAAGAGCAGAGGGCTAGTACTAGTAGCACCAGAAAGAATGAAGCGACTGGGCCAAAGCCGAAAGGACGCTCAGCTGTGGATATGTCTGGTGGTGAAAGGAAAGTCCGATGCTGTAAAGATTTTTTCTCCATAGGAACCTGGAATGTAAGATCCATGAATCAAGGAAAGCTGGACGTGGTCAAACAAGAGATGATAAGACTAAACATTGACATCTTAGGTATCAGCGAACTAAAATGGACAGGAATGGGTGAATTTAATTCAGATGACCATCAGGTATACTACTGCGGACAAGAATCCCTCAGAAGAAATGGAGTAGCCTTCATAGTCAATAAAAAAATAGGAAAAGCAATACTGGGATACAATCCTCAAAATGACAGAATGATCTCAGTTCGAATCCAAGGCAAACCATTCAATATCACAGTAGTCCAAGTCTATGCCCCAACCACCAGTGCTGAAGAGGATGAAATTGACCGGTTCTATGAAGCCCTACAGCACCTTATAGAACTAACACCCAAAAATGATGTCCTTATCATCATGGGGGATTGGAATGCTAAAGTAGGAAGCCAAAAGATAAGCGGAATAACAGGCAAGTTTGGCCTTGGAGTACAAAATGAAGCAGGGCACAGGCTGATAGAATTTTGTCAAGAGAATACGATGGTCATAGCAAACACTCTTTTCCAACAACCCAAGAGACGGCTTTACACATGGACATCACCAGACGGTCAACACAGAAATCAGATTGACTATATGCTCTGCAGCCAAAGATGGAGAAGCTCTATACAGTCAGTAAAAACAAGACCAGGAGCTGACTGTGGCTCAGACCATGAGCTTCTTGTTGCAAAGTTTAGGCTTAAATTAAAGAAAGTAGGGAAAAGCACTAGGCCAGTCAGGTATGAATTAAATCATATCCCTGTTGAATATACAGTTGAGGTGACAAACAGATTTAAGGAATTGGATCTGATAGACAGAGTGCCTGAAGAACTATGGACAGAGGTTCGCAACATTGTACAACAGGTAGCAACCAAAACCATCCCAAAGAAAAAGAAATGCAAGAAAGCAAAATGGCTGTCTGAGGAAGCTTTGCAAATAGCTGAGGAAAGGAGGGAAGCGAAAGGCAAGGGAGAAAAAGAAAGATATGCCCAATTAAATGCAGAATTCCAAAGAATAGCTAGAAGAGATAAGAATGCCTTCTTAAATGAACAATGCAAAGAAATAGAAGAAAACAATAGAATAGGGAGGACCAGAGATCTTTTCAAGAAAATTGGAGAGATGAAAGGAACGTTTCATGCAAAAATGGGCATGATAAAGGACCAAAATGGCAGGGACCTAACAGAGGCAGAAGAGATTAAGAAGAGGTGGCAAAATTACACAGAAGAACTATACAAGAATGAGCTTAACGTCCCTGATAATCACAATGAGGTGGTCACTGACCTTGAGCCAGACATCCTAGAATGTGAAGTGAAGTGGGCCTTAGAAAAGCTGAGCAACAACAAAGCTAGTGGAGGTGACAGTATTCCAGCTGAGCTATTCAAAATCTTAAAAGACGATGCAGTAAAAGTGCTACACTTAATTTGCCAGCAAATTTGGAAAACTCAACAGTGGCCACAGGATTGGAAAAGATCAGTTTACATTCCAATTCCAAAGAAAGGCAGTGCCAAAGAATGTTCAAACTATCGCACCATTGCACTCATTTCTCATGCTAGTAAAGTTATGCTTAAAATCCTACAAGCTAGACTCCAGCAGTATGTGGATCGAGAACTACCAGAAGTACAGGCAGGATTTCGAAGAGGCAGAGGAACTAGAGATCAAATTGCTAACTTACGCTGGATCATGGAGAAAGCTAGAGAGTTCCAGAAAAACATCTACTTCTGCTTCATTGACTATGCTAAAGCCTTTGATTGTGTGGATCATAACAAACTCTGGCAAGTCCTTAAAGAGATGGGCATACCAGACCATCTTATTTGTCTCTTGAGAAATCTATATGCGGGCCAAGAAGCAACAGTGAGAACTGGACACGGAACCACTGATTGGTTCAAAATTGGGAAAGGAGTCCGGCAAGGCTGTATACTGTCGCCCTGCCTATTTAACTTATATGCAGAGCACATCATGAGAAAGGCAGGGCTAGATGAATCAAAAGTTGGAATTAAGATTGCCGGAAGAAACATCAACAACCTAAGATATGCAGATGATACCACTCTAATGGCAGAAAGTGAAGAAGAACTAAAGAGCCTCTTGTTGCGGGTGAAGAAGGAGAGTGCAAAACTTGGATTGAAATTAAACATTAAGAAAACCAAGATCATGGCATCTGGCCCTCTCAATTCCTGGCAAATAGATGGGGAAGAAATGGAGGTAGTGACAGATTTTATTTTCCTGGGCTCCAAGATCACTGCAGATGGGGACTGTAGCCAAGAAATTAAAAGACGCTTGCTCCTTGGGAGGAAAGCCATGGCAAATCTAGACAGCACACTAAAAAGCAGAGACATCACCCTGTCAACAAAAGTGCGTATAGTCAAGGCTATGGTCTTCCCAGTTGCAATGTATGGCAGTGAAAGCTGAACCATAAGAAAGGCTGAGCGCCAAAGAATTGAAGCCTTTGAACTATGGTGCTGGAGAAGACTCCTGCGAGTTCCTTGGACTGCAAGGCGATCAAACCGGTCAGTCCTAGAGGAGATCAACCCTGACTGCTCTTTAGAAGGCCAGATCCTGAAGCTAAAACTCAAATACTTTGGCCACCTAATGAGAAGGAAGGACTCACTGGAGAAGAGCCTAATGCTGGGAAAGATTGAGGGCACTAGAAGAAGGGGACGACAGAGAATGAGGTGGCTGGATGGAGTCACTGAAGCAGTAGGCGTGAGCTTAAATGGACTCCAGAAGATAGTAGAGGACAGGAAGGCCTGGAGGAACATTGTCCATAGGGTCGCGATGGGTCGGACACGACTTCGCAACTAACAACAACAACAAGGTTCGAATGGACGATCGACACAGTGAGGTTTTATGCAAGAACGTTTATTAACACACACATAAGTCAACTGCTAATTAACCATTTAACTCCCCCTTATATAGTCAGATACGTTCAAACAGTGGCCAATCCCCAGCCCAGAAACTCCCGCCTAAAATGCACCAACCAATAATTGCACTCAGAGTTTCCCACTTCAAGGAAGGCCCATTTAATTACTCTATAGACACAACACTCCTTACCCCCCACTAATGTTATTTATTAACATAGTCTTTCAGATATAATGGTGGCTTGTGAACCCTAGTAGGGTATCTATTATTCTTGTTGGCAACAGTCTCATTCGCTGTCTGGCAATTGGCTAAAGGCCCAGATGTTTGGGGCAAGGGCTCTGTTGACGCAATGTTAGTGTTTTGTTGTTGTTGTGTTTGTTGTTGTTGAACTGGACGTCTATGCGATACACTTGTGCTTCCCACCGGAAACAACTCCCAATCAGCATTGCCATGCTGTGTCACTGTTTCCGGTACCCTGATTTGCGTTTCTACTCCTCCCTCTTCATGCTCACTAGTTGCTGAGCCCAGCTGGTCAGGATTGAATGTGACATCATGAGTCTGTGTGTATTGACCCACATCATTTTGCACAATTTCTGGGGCCCTTTTTCTTAATTGGTCTATATGTCTCTTAATTACTCTATTCCCTTCCCCCTCAATAGTGTATGATAACGGCCCCGTGACATCAATGACCGCTCCAGGTACCCATTTGTCCCCCGGACCATAGTTCCTGGCCCATACTAAGTCCCCGATGTTGAGAGACCGGGTTGGGATAGCCGCCTCAGCTTCTGTGGGTAGTCTATCAGGGTGAAGCCTGTCCAGCTTTGTGGTTAATCTTCGTCCCCACCTCATTTCAGCCGGGCTCTTCCCTGTGGCTGTGCACAGTGTCGTATGCTGTGTCAGTAGGAATTGTGCCAATCTCTGTTGCCAGTTGCCGCGGATGATCCGTTTCAGAGCGTCTTTTGTTGTTCGGACATTCCGTTCAGCCAAGCCATTGGTGGACGGGTGAAAGGGTGCCAACGTCGTGTGCCTAATCCAATTGGCCCTGAGGAAATCCTGAAATTCAGCAGAGGTGAATTGGGGCCCATTGTCAGAGACAATCACGTCAGGTAACCCATGGGTGGCAAAGAGGCCCCTTAAAACCTGAATTGTTTTAGCTGATGACATAGATTTAACAGACACAACCTCCAACCACCGGGAAAAGCTGTCCACCACAACTAGGAATGTCAGGCCCTGAAATGGCCCTGCAAAGTCAATATGAATGCGTGACCATGGATTCCTAGCCACCTCCCACTTGTGGGTTGTTGTGTGAGCCTGTTCCGGCCTAGATCGTTGGCACAGATAACAACCAGCTATGCACTCTTCAATTGCTGTGTCTAACCCAGGCCACCACAAGTGGCTTCTAGCAAGGGCCTTCATGCGGACAATTCCCGGGTGACCTTCATGTAGTTCTGCTATTACTGACTTTCTATGAGTCTCAGGAATAACCACTTGGCTGCCCCACAAAATGCATCCCAAATGGGATGATAATTCATCTTTTCTCCTAAAATAGGGTGTGAATTTAGGGTCCGGATTTTTATTGGGCCATCCCCCTTGAACCCAGGCTGAAATTCTGTTGAGTATTAGATCTTTCTTAGTGGCCGCTGCAATATCCTTTGCAGTTAACGGGCACTCAGGTATTTCGTGTAAGGACAAAATTTGGCCCGCTGGAGCAGGATCACTCTCAGTGTCAATTAGAGGCAGTCTGCTTAAAGCATCTGCATGGCCCATCTCTTTGCCTGGTCTATGTTTCAGGGTAAACGAGTATGCTGACAGGAAAATAGACCACCTAAGCATCCTAGGAGACATTGAGATTTGTATACCGCCCTTCTCCCAAAGGGACTCAGGGCGGTTCACAGGGCATGATCTGAGGTGTCTGCTTATCCGTAGTAAACAATCCCAGTAAGGGCTTATGGTCAGTATATATAGTAAAGTTCCTACCATAAAGGTAATCATGGAACTTTTTTACACCTGCCACTATTGCTAAGGCTTCCCTGTCAATTTGGGCATAATTCCTTTCAGCTTTTGTAAGCGTCCTGGAATAATATGCAATTGGCTTTTGTTGACCCTTGTCATCCATATGGCTGATGACAGCCCCAACACCATAAGGTGAAGCATCACACGCTAAATAAATTGGCTTATTTTCAATAAAGTGTGTAACAGTGGAATGGCTGGACAAAATGTCTTTTAAAGTTTGAAAACTGATTCTATGTTTTTCCTGCCATTGCCAAGGGGTTTTCTTGTCTAACAGCCTATGTAATGGTTCAGCAATGGCAGCTTTATGTGGTAAAAATGTATGATAAAAATTAACTAATCCTAAAAAGGCTTGTAATTCAGCCTTGTTCTTTGGTTCAGGTGCCAATTTAATTGCTTTAATTTTTTCAGTTGTTGGGTGAATGCCCTTCTCATCAATTCTAAACTCTAAAAATTCTGTTGATTTAACCCCAATAAAACATTTTTCCCTTTTTAATTTAAGCCCTGCATCTCTAAATTTCCCCAATACCTGTTCCTACCGGTCAGCTAAAATTTCTTCAGTTTTTCCAGCAATCAGGACATCATTGAAGTAAGGGCATACACCAGGTATGCCCTTTAAGGTCCTCTCCATCACCTCCTGAAAGATGCCTGGAGCTGCTGCAATGCCAAATTGAAGCCTGTGAACTCGAAACGCCCCCTTGTGGGTAACAATCGTTTGGGCCTCGGCGGCTTCCTTAGACATGGTAAGCTGTAAATACGCCTGCGCCAAGTCAAGCTTGGCAAAGATGGCGCCGTCCTGGATCGTCGCGAGGACCTGCTTCACCGTTGGGACCGGGTAAGCGTGCTTTTTCATTCCTAAATTTAGAGTGGCTTTATAATCAGCACAAATCCTCACATCCCCATTAGGTTTTAGGGGTGTGATGATTGGTGTCTCCCACAGGCCTCCCTCGACCGGTTCTAATACGCCTTGGCCTACAAGCTTATCAAGCTCGGCCTCGATTTTTTGTTTAAGGGCAAAAGGCACCCTCCGGGCCTTCAATCTAATAGGTTTTACTGCAGGGTCCAAATTAAAATTGATGGGGGGGGCCTTTATATTTACCTAAAGATCCATCAAACACGTCTGTGAATTCATCGCAAACAGATTTGAGGGTCTTACTTTGAATTGTATTTATTCCCCCGACCCAAATTCCTAAAGCAGGGAACCAATTAAGGCCTACCAAGCTAGTTCTTTGGCCCTCGGTCACTAACAGGTCCAGTGACCCATTAAACCCCTTATATTTAACCCTAATGGTGATTTTTCCCTTAATTGCTATGGGAGATTTTTGGAAACCGGCAAGCTGGATTTTAGTCGGCTTGAGTGGAATTTTTTGACCACTTTTACGTTCAATGTGCTTTAGGGTTTCACATGAAATTATTGATACTGAGGCCCCTGAATCTACCTCCATTTTGCAGGGTATTCCTTGCAATTGGACTACAATTTTTAATTTAGGCCTCAGTATGTGATTAATTTTTTGTTGTCCTATGTGGTTGACTCTCGCCTCCTCCCCCGCGGTTGGATTGTCGTGCCCTAGGTCTAGGGGTCTCTATGCCACGATCCCTGGGGGTTACCTTACCTTCGGCCCAGACGTTGATTTCATGGATTCGGTTGTCTTGCGGCCGGCTGCGGCAAATGGCCTGGATGTGGCCCGTTTTTCCGCACAATCTGCATTTTGCTGAGCGGAATCTGCATGTTGATCTGGGGTGGTTACCCCCACAGCTACCACATCTGGTGTCAGAGTCTCTCGGTCTGGACTGGCTGTCCCTTGGTGATCTTTGCGCTGCTTGCGGCTGTTGTCTCCGGCCCTGATCTGGTCCTTCAGTGCGCGTCGGTCTAGTCGCCATTTTTCCAAATCTTCTGGTAATCTCGGCTATGTCGGCCTCCCATTGCTGATCCACCTCCCCGCTGTCCACATGGCTTTCAAGATTTATTTCAGCCGAAGTGCCCATGCTGTTGCGGGAGGGGTCCCGGGTCCCCGTTGATTCATAAGTCAATAATTCATCGAGGACTTCCTGCAGATCTCCCGTGGGCTTAGCAATTATGCGATTTTGAAGATTTTCGTCTCGCAGGCCAAGCACCACTCGATCTCGAATTCTAATTTTGAGATTGTCATATTTGCATCGCAAAGCCGCTTCTCTCACCGCTGCCACAAACTGTGTAATCGATTCACCAGGTCTTTGATTCCTTTTTTCGAAAATTCGTCTCCAAAATAATTCAGACCTTTTTGGCGTGAAGTGACCCTTCAATTTCGCCAATAAGTCTGCATAAGAGACACTGGACACCGGCAGCGGTTGACACAGGCCAACGGCGATCCGGTACACAGGCGTACCGCTGATGGTCAAAAGAGCTGCGGCTTTCTTTCAGTCGTCCGTAATGCCGTTTACTAACAGGAACCCTTCAACCTGGCCAACATATTCTTCCCAGTCTTCTGGGTATTGCGGATCGAACTCTTTCAGAGAGCCGACTTGTGCCATTACTAGTTTTATTCGGCAGCGTTATTTAGCGGTTGACTGTGTTTTAAATTTTTCCGCCTTGCGCACAGCTGACTTTCGCCGTTCCTTCACTGATCTGCCGTCGATCCCACCCTCGTCGCCAATTGTTAGGTTCGAATGGACGATCGACACAGTGAGGTTTTATGCAAGAACGTTTATTAACACACACATAAGTCAACTGCTAATTAACCGTTTAACTCCCCCTTATATAGTCAGATACGTTCAAACAGTGGCCAATCCCCAGCCCAGAAACTCCCGCCTAAAATGCACCAACCAATAATTGCACTCAGAGTTTCCCGCTTCAAGGAAGGCCCATTTAATTACTCTACAGACACAACAAACATTGTCTCTTCCCATAAAAGAAAGCTAGTGCAACCTTGTCCGATAAGATTCTTTTGAAATTAGTATTTCAGCCTCAGTTTAAACACTTTTTCATACAGGTAGTCCTTGCTTAATGATCACAGTTGGGACTGGCAGTGCTGTCATTAAGCAATGCAGTCATTAAGCTATATATCACAGGACTGTGCCACACTTATGATGTCATTTTTCCCAGCAGTCCTTAAAATATCCTTTTCCTAATTTTAGCACTTGTTAATCTGGCTTGGCTTTTTTTCCAGGATTTCTTTTTAACAAAAAAAATCACATGATGTTGCCTATGTTTATACTTTCCTCTCTTGTTAAACTTGCTTCTCTGTTTGCTCTCTAGATTCCTAGTTCTTTCCACCCTATCACCAACCTTCATTTATATTTTCAATTTTGAACGTAGCATAGTTTTAAGCTTTCTTTTTTTCTTTGCAGCCTTAAGGTGTTGGGGCTGATTCTCTGAACCCAGTCAAGCTACTGAATTCTTCCAAACAAAAGGAAACTTTCTCTTTCTCTTATGCATCTTTTTGCTGCTGTTTCTGATTTGACCTTTGGTTTGACTTATGTTAACAGTTATGTTCTTGCTTTACAGGTTTACTACATCCAACAACCAGCTTTAGCAGCCTTACTCTATGCACCTTTGATATTTAGGAAACTTTCTTGATGCCTTGAACAAAGTGTGGCTTCAGTTCTGCCAAATTTGAGCCTAGCTCACCTTCAGAGACTTACAGACTCTACCAGTAGCACCCTATTTCAGTGGAAGCTTTTCAACCTCACTCCATCTGTAAAATGAAACTAGAAACAAACTAATTATGATGTCTAGTGGAATCAATATCATCTCTCACTTCTGCTGATCATCTGGTGTGTCTTAGTCTTGGTTTGGAAATGAACCAAGTGGAAAAAGGAAGTTTAATTCTTCTGACAGTCCCAACTTCTGAAGGCAAATGATTCCAGTGATTAATTGTCCACACTGTTGGGAAATGTCTTCTTAGTTCTAGGTTGCTTTTCTCCTTGATTAGTTTCCATCCATTGTTTCTTGCCTTTCCTTCTGGTGGTTTGGGAAATAGGTTGACCCCCTCCTTCTTTGTGGCAGCCCCTCAAATATTGGAACACTATTATGTCACCCCTCTCCTTCTTTTCACTAGACTAAAAGGTAAAGGTAAAGGTTCCCCCGCACATGCGTGCTAGTCATTTCCGACTCTAGGTAGGGGCCGGTGCTCATCTCCGTTTCAAAGCCGAAGAGCCAGCGCTTGTCCGAGGACGTCTCCGTGGTCATGTGGCCGGCATGACTAGATGCCAAAGGCGCACGGAACGCTGTTACCTTCCCACCATAGTGGTCCCTATTTTTCTACTTGCATTTTTTACGTGCTTTCGAACTGCTAGGTTGGCAGAAGCTGGGACGAGTAACAGGCGCTCACTCTGCTATGTGGCACTCGGGATTCCATCTGCCAAACTGCCGACCATTTGATCGACAAGCTCAGCATCCTAACCCACTGAGCCACCGCATCCCTTTTTCACTAGACTAGACAAACCCAATTCCTGCAACTGTTCTTCATATGTTTTAGCCTCCACCCCTCCAATAATTTTTGTTGCTCTTTTCTGCACTCTTTCCAGAGTCTCAAAATCTTTTTTTATAATATGGTGGCCCAAACTGGATGCACTGTGGTCTTACTAAGGTTTCATGCGATCTTGATTCCATCCCTATGTTAATGCAATCCAGAACTGAGTTGGCTTATTTGGCTGCTGTCACACACTGCTGACTCATATTTAAATGATTGTCCAAGATCCCTCTCACAATTACTGCTATTGAACCAGGTTATATTAGATAATGTATTACTGAACTTGCTCCCTATTATTCCTTCTTCAAATTTATATTACAGAGGGAAATCAGGCCTCTTTATTTGAAAAGTCTAGCACTTATTGTGCCCGTTTCACTGGCCTAAGTAGTGGATCTGATTTGTTCATCAGCATGAAATATTTTTCAGTTTGATTTGTAAGCATTTCCTTTACATAATGAATCACTCCACATAATTAAGCTCTGCAGGAGGTATTGCTTAACAGGCTGAAAACCCTTTTTCTTAATTCAGCTTCAGACACTGACACAAGTCAATTATCTATCTTTAATTCCCCTCGTAACATTAATTTGATCATTATAGCTTTCATAGGCGTCAGCCCATTTAAATATGAACTAAAAGATCATTGTTGAAAAAGCAGTGTTTTTGGAGTCATTTTTACATCCTGAAATACATACACACCCAAACAATTTGCTTTATAGGAGAATGTTTTTTTTTCCTTATCAGTTAATTATCACTGGAAGAGTCATCCATCTTACTTTCACTGATAAATATAGAGCATAAATAAAGGAATAAGAATAAGGTTAAAATGGTGTGGTGGTAAAAAGTACCCTACTCATAGACGTGTAAGCTGTATTCACTACCAAATCACTGAGATATCACCCCACCACCCCACCCCCATATATATGAACTGCTTAAAGTGCCATTGTAGAAAAACATTCACAGCAGTTAGGAACTTGTGGCCCAGTAAACCAAATTGTTTTTATTCACTGGCCAAATCTCAGAGATAGCCTGGCTAGCATGTTGACCTAATAGGAAAGAATAAATAATAATCAGGCCACACAAATGGGTTTATCTAAAATAGTCCAACATCACACTGTGATTTCCACTGTGTCTGACATTTTCTTTACTTTGTCTTTGCAGTGCAGTGGGACTGCTTCTGCTTTTGTTCATGGGTGATTGGCAAAGTGTTAAAGCTTTGCTGGAGGCCCAGTATATACTGCCTTATTGCTTGTGTGCATGCAAATAAACTGATGTTGTATCGTCAAAGAGATTTGGGTCTGGCTACAACAATGGTGACAGACATCACTGCAGCAAGATGAGGATAATTTTGAAGGTTTGTCTGAAGTTTAGTTATCTGTCTGATGAATTTATCTTTTTTGTAATGCCTATACACCTCTCTTCTCCTTTCCTGTCCTCTCCCCTCCCCTCCCCTCCTGTCCCATTTCCTTCCCTGTGCAGCTACTTCTTCTCTGTTCTTCTCCATCCTAACTTCCTTCTTTTGTCTGTTTTGGGGAGGGGATAGATACCTGTGTATTTGTGTATAAGTATGCATGGTTTGTGCATGAGAGTTGGAATGGCTGGTACATACAGGCCAGGAGCATCTAATAAATAGCAAAACTTACTGTAGAAGCACCACATTCTAATTTGTTCCTATTTCAATTAATATTGAAATATTGGCCTACCAGGAGGCCCTTAAAACATGGTTTTGCCATTGGGGTCCCATGTGAGTGTGGAGCTCATTAAATAGTTGCATAGTGTTTACATTTAGCATGTACTCTCCCATATTTTTGCTATTATAGTTTTTAGCTGTTTTTTCTACTGTAGTTTAATGGTTTTATTTAATTATGTTGTTTGTTTAGCTGTGCGTTTTAATAGTGTGAGACACCCAGAGTCTCATGTGTGAGATGGGTGGCTATATAAATAAGATAAAATGAATTGGAATGAAACAGACTGGAACAAAACAGAACAGAACAGAACTATCCTTTTGTTTTGGCCCTTTTTGGGTGGCATTGGGGGTAGTCGATTTATACATAGAGGTAAGGTAAAGGTTCCCCCGCACATACGTGCTAGTTGTTTCTGACTCTAGGGGCTGGTACTCATCTCCGTTTCAAAGCTGAAGAGCCAGCGCTTGTCTGAGGACGTCTCCGTGGTCATGTGGCCGGCATAACTAGACAACAAAGGCACACGGAACGCTGTTACCTTCCCACCGTAGTGGTCCCTATTTTTCTACTTGCATTTTTATGTGCTTTCGAACTGCTAGTTTGGCAGAAGCTGGGACGAGTAACGGGCGCTCACTCTGTTACGTGGCACTCGGGATTCGACCCGCCAAACTGCCGACCATCTGATCGACAAGCTCAGCGTCCTAACCCACTGAGCCACCGCATCCCCCATACATAGAGGTAGTCCTTGCTTAATGATATTAATTGGGACTGTAAACATTATTGTTAAACAATGTGATCATAAGTCAAGAAACCACAGGAGAGAACCACTTAGTGATGGCAGTTCTGGCAGTCCCATTTGCCTATCAAGTGGATTGTTAAACAAGAACCTCATGTGAACACAACTTGCTGATTTCCCAATTTCTTTTGCTTGCCAGAAGGTGGAAGGGAAGGTTACAAATTGTGAGCACATGACTGCAGGAGCACTGCAACAGTCAACACAAATATGAGAACTGGTCATAACTACCACTCATTCATTACCCTCATAAGTTTAAACAGTCACTGAACAAGTGGTTGTTAAATGAGGATCAGTTGGTCACAAGCAAGTATTTAATCATTGTGGATAAGAATGGATTACTTATAGATTATAATCTATTATTCTGTAGTTCACTCTATATGGAAATCCCTTGAAGATCACCCAAAGCACTTGAGCTAATACAAAAGTTTGTCTATTTATGGGACAACTTTATTTCTACCATTTATCACCTGTGCTGTAGGAACTGCATTGCTACCAGCTTGTTTTCAGGTTTTCAATTTGAGGTGCTGATTATTTTTTTAAAAAATATGTTTTATTAATTGTTTAACATGATCACCTTAAGATTTGGTAAACAGTGTGTTGTCTGGGTTTACATTTAAGAAACATTCACTAAAAGTTGATTTCTATAATCTGTAATCCACATAATAACTTTACTTATTTCCTCTTTTCCCCATAATGTTCTCTTTTACCAACCTAAATTTAATACAATTCTTGTTATTTTAGTGAATGACGATTGAGTATAAAAGTTTTCTAATATTTCTACAGATAATAATCACATCAATATAATATTCCTTTTCTATCCACTCATTCTGGTTGTCTCATCATAGATCCCATTTACAGTTCTTGTTTACACTTGTTTTTCCCACAATGTTCAAAACATTCTTACTGATTAAGATTTTCTCCAAGTTAATTACATTTAAATATTTAAGTCTATTTTTTCTCATGTAAGCCAACCCAATACTTTTACCTTTCTTAAGGAATAAATAAGACTAAAAAAAAGAAAATAAGAATAAGAATAAAAAATAAAATAAAAAGATAGTATTAGCTTATTTCCTATAAGTTGATACATATTTATTTCCAAAAAAGTTCATTCTTTTTTAGTATAGTTAAAATATATTTAATCTTTAAATATTCTATTTAATAAATCTAATCCTCTAGTCTTTTAACTCTTATTCAAAACACTTTTTTTAATCCATTGTAATTTTCTTAAAGGGACGCGGTGGGTCAGTGGGTTAGGATGCTGAGCCTGTTGATCAGAAGGTCGGCAGTTTGGCGGGTCGAATCCCGAGTGCCGTGTAACAGAGTGAGCGCCTGTTACTCGTCCCAGCTTCTGCCAACCTAGCAGTTCGAAAGCACGTAAAAATACAAGTAGAAAAATAGGGACCACTGCGGTGGGAAGGTAACAGCGTTCCGTGAGCCTTTGGCATCTAGTCATGCCGGCCACATGACCACGGAGACATCCTTGGACCAGCGCTGGCTCTTCGGCTTTGAAACGGAGATGAGCACTGGCCCCTAGAGTCGGAAACGACTAGCACGCATGTGCGGGGGAACCTTTACCTTTACCTAATTTTCTTAGTCATTCACCTTTAAATATATAAAACATTTCCTTTATATAAGCCATTCCAACTCTTTTATATTACTCATATCAAGAAATAAAATAAAAAGAAAGAAGGAAAAGAAAGTACTATGTTACTTGAGGGGCTCTTCCCTCTTAAAATAAATTCATATCCAAAATTTTTCTATTTCTTTAACCATATTCGAACAGGTGTTTCTTTCTTAAATACTCTCTCTGATAGGCCCCATCATCTATTTTCTTAATTTTCACTTTAGCCTTTTTCTTTTGCCCAGTATCTTTCTTAATCAATATGTTCTGCTGAATCAAAGAATGTTTCCATATTCTTGTATGTGTTACTGTAGATATAAAAGGTAAGTCAAGTACAATATTTTTGTGAGAGGCATTTGCCCATTCATTTTTGCTGAAAATCTTTTTTCTTCTTTCTCTCTCTGCTTCTCTTATCATTTTTTGTGTCTCCAGTTCTAGTGTTTTTCTTAGCATCTCTGCAGTCCATTTTGTCCAATCTTTTGTCTTACCCTCAAATTTGTTTTGTGGTGTTAAAGTATAAGTTGTCTTTTCCAAGTCCAGTATTTCTTGTAATTTTTTTCCACTTGGGTTAAAGCATACTTCTTTGTTTTGTTAGGTTCCATCTTTAAGTCTCTATCCTCAAATCTGTATTCAGTTGTCTGTTTTATCTGTTCCTTCTCTGTTGTTGTTGCCTGTGATTTTTTTGTTGTAAAGTTAAATTGGAGATGAATTGGTTTATATTTTCAAAGTTTATTTTGCATTTCTTTCTGGTTTGAAATCATTGTTATTTGAATTAGTTGCAACAAATCATATGTCTCCTCTTGAAAAGTATTTATTTTTTCTTGATAGTTTCTTTCTATAAATCTCTGATTTTCCCTTATGACAAAGAATCCAAATTTTCTTTTCTCTGCAAATAGCTTTGGGGTCAGATTTAAATAGATACTTGTAATCCAGAAAGTTCAAAAAAATTTTTTTTGTTCCCTGAAGTTTGTAACTCTCACTATGTCTGCAGCCCAGATTGTTTTCTTTTTTGTCACAGCTGTTCTATATTGTTATCGCTCTGAAGGTCACAAGTAGAGAGTAGTTTTTTCCACATTTTCCCAAGTCCTTCATGAAAGCAATAGCTGTCGTAGTCTTCATTCACCACTAGATGTCAGCACTGGTTTATTTTTCAAATTATCAAAATGAACAAATTGCCTTTAAAATGAGAATCTTAACCATTCAGTAACTTCAAACTTATCCAAATTTAGGTTTTATGGTCATTTCATTTCATTTCATTTCATTTTGGTCCTCCAAAAAAGGTTTAATTTGCTGCTTCCATTACTAAAAGGGTGGGGCAAAAATCCCTCTCCTTCACTTTTGGAGGTTTTTTGTTTCTTGGGATTATTTTTTTCTTCAGGAAAGTTGATTAGTAGGATAGAGAAAATCTATGTTCTTACCCAGATTCAAACATGCTGTTTACAATCAGCTTAAAATAGCACTTTTGACTTTGGTTGCTTGCAGCTTGAGCTAGATTCTGAAGTTAGGCTAGCCTTTCTCCTGTTGGTTTCTGGAAGGCTTCTCCTGGACTGATTGGGTTGACCACCATCTCTCTGAGGTCCCTGGGACTTCCTTCCTTCTTTGCCACCTCTTTAGGGTGGCTTCTGGCCCATTTAGGGTCCCCTAACACAGGGCTTTTCAACTTTTTCACCCATTGTACCACTTTTAGGATATGGCAACATCCAAGTACCACCAGTCACCTAGCAAGGTGTCAAAAATTTGATGACCAAAAAAAAACAAAGGAAAAAAAGTGATGAAGTACAGGAAGTCCTCAAGTTACAACAGTTCGCTTAGTGACTGTTCAAAGTTACAATGGCACTGTGCCCCCTAAGCCACAGCCGAGCAAGACACCTGCCTGCCCACCCGGCAACGCTCTTCCTCCTGTCTGAGGTTTTCATTGTTGTGAGCATTTCTGTTGAAAATTGGCAGCGGGGGTGGGGTGAGGGGTGTTTGGTTTTTATTCCCCCCTCTCTGCTGGGTGGTTGTAGCAGGTTTTGGTCACTTCACATGACCCTGGGACACTGTGACCATCATAAATATGAATCAGTTGCCAAGGATCTGAATGTAAATCACAAGACCCTGGAGATGCTGCAACATTCCAGCTGATTGGCGCTTCTTCTGGGCTCAGTAGAAGCAGCAGGATCAGTGCTGAGTTCCAGCTGGAGCCTGGTGCTGATCCTGGCGCTTCTGCTGAGCCCTGACAGCCCTGAAGAAGTGCTGATCCTGGCACTTCCGCTGAGCCCTGACAGCCCTGCAGCTCCAGCCGTCTCTCACTCAGGCTTGTGTGGTGCTACCACCGGTTCATCTCATTCCCCTCCCCTGCTACCACTTTTCTAGGATGGTTACATACCACCTGCTAGGTTCCAATGTACCACAGGTGGTACCCATACCACTGGTTGAAAAGCCCTACCCTAACAGGAAGAAACTCAGCCGAGGGGCACGGAGTCCTGAACTCCTCGACTGCTGCGCTGCTGCGCTGCTGCGCAGGACCGGAAGTCCTGAGGTGCTGATTATTGTCTACAATATGTTATATGGCTCAGGACATGGGTACCTATAGGATCTGACAGACACCTATATGACTGCCTATGTCATGCATGAAGAATCAGGACCACACATAGAATTCTAATTAATGTAGATTATTTATTGCTCATGCCTATGCATAAAAATTTAGTCAACTAACAGTCAGCACTAAATTAGTGCTAGATAAGAGTCAACAAAATACAAGAAAAGTTGGATTTAGGCCATTTGTGGGAATGTAATGACTCTAGACTGATTACTTGACTTAACGCCCAGGCTGTACCTGCTCATTTCCTATAGTCTATCCCAGAGACACTTAACCTGCTCAGTCATTTATTGCAAAATAAGATGGTATGGAATCCCAAAAAGAATATTATCTCTGGTAGTTTACCTTCTCTAGAATAGTTGCCCACAAAACAAAACAAAAAAACTCTTATGTTCATCCAGATGCTTGTAAAAAAAACCAAAAAACTTGCTCTTCTGGAAAGTTTTGGAATCTGACCAATAGGGAGTCACCACAGCCAGACATGTAAAGAAGTGCAGATATGTAATTGTCAATCATGATCATAAAAGTGGGATTCATTGGATTTTTCTATGTGTTAGTGATTTGCACTGCTTGTTACTGTTGCCTTTTCACTCCATCTAGGATTTTGGAAAGACTGAGATGGTTTAAACTTTTTTATAAATAAATAAATCTCAGGTTGAGGTCTGCTGCTGTTGGCAATCTTAGACTGACTGATAAGGTGAGCACTGCAAATTACTTTTAAATTTATTTCTTTTTTCTACTTTTTTCCCCTCTGGGTCAGGATGGGGTTAATATCTGCACAGAATGTTTTGTATCTAGTCCAAATTCTTTCTGCCTTGACTTGCAATTTATATGCTTTTTGACCCAGGTCTTTAAAGCCAGGCCTCATTGTGCCAACAAATCTGTTCAGTTTTCTCCACTGTCAATTGTCAGTCATTCTCTCTCTTTCTCTCTCTCCTTTTAACTTTTGAAAATCTCTTCCAAGAGAAGCAGCAAAAATAGAATGATGAATATTCATACAACAATACAACTTCCAGGTTCTTAAATAGAATTGTCTGTTGAGTAACATTTGCATTCTAATTTTAATTCCTCACCACTTTTCAAGCTATATCTATACCAGAATGATTTTCTTCTAAAGTCTCAAAAATCAAAAGCAGTGGACTACCCAAAGTCCTTGTTATTTTGTTAGATTATTTCCTCTTTCAAACACACTGTTTGAAGGAATATTTTATACATTTACACATACATCAAATCTATTAAATCAATACAATTTAAGCTTCATAAGTCAAACTGCAAAAACAATGAGAATTATTATTAAGGGTGTGCCTACTTCTTTTTCATGTTTATCTCAAAGATTCCAGATATGGCAAGACCATTTTCCCCCCTTTTTTTTAAAAAAAGAGAAGGAATATATTAACTAAATGATCCATTTCAATTCAGTTTACATTGTAAATGAGAGCACAACAGCAGATCTGATATATACAGTATTGTTAGGTGGTCTCAGAAGGCTGAATAATTATGGATTTGTTCTGAGTTTCTATCATTTGAAAAAGGAACTGATATTTCACAGAAACTGTTAAATGCAGGTTGAAAACAGTTTCCTCCTTTAAAAATGATATTAGATCTATCCAAGCAATTTTGTACAAGTGTTTCCTCTCATATCTGAATGAACTACGGTATTCACAATCATATTATTCAAGGAAGGAAGGAAGGAAGGAAGGAAGGAAGGAAGGAAGGAAGGAAGGAAGGAAGGAAGGAAGGAAGGAAGGAAGGAAGGAAGGAAGGCAGGAAGGCAGGAAGGAAGGAAGGAAGGAAGGAAGGAAGGAAACCTCTGATTAATTTTTGAAAGATGAGGGAAAGGAGGAACCACAATCAGCTGACAAGATTAAACCAATGTACAGTTCGTATATCAAACTAAGACTGAGTTAATCAATATTCTCAGAGTCTAAGCTGATCAGGAGACAGAGTTAATCTCCTAAAATGTTCCCTGACCTTGTTTCTTCTTGTTAATTCCTGCCAATGGTTGAGATTGACTGACTGATAGTTGAGATTGCAGAAGAGTTGCTTTAGTGAACATCTGAGACAGAGATCTTCAGAATTAACTATATCTGGAATCAGAGAAAACGCTCCTTTTATAATACTTAAACCTGGACAGCCTTTCAATTGTCTTATGAACTGAAAGTTAACATTAATCTACACTTCCTTGCTGAGATCAAGGTTGAGATCCCAAGATCTCAGATTGCTTGTTGGACTTTGGTGTGACCATTCACTCCAATTATACTGTATGTACAGGTCTCCTATGCAAGCACTAATCAAAATAAGCAAAGATTATAAGCAAAATAAGCAAATACATTTCTATTTATTTTTAAAGCACGATTGAAGAATCTTGTCAGTTGAAGATACTTATTACTCCTGGGGTCTATATTCCATTACTGGCATTAAACAACCATATAGTTGACTGTTTCCTCTTCTTGGATTTTATCTTTATCTTACAAGGCAGAAAGAGTTCCATGAAATCTCCTTCCAGGGTAAATGGAGAAGTAGATTGTGCTTATCCTTCAATATTATCAAAGAAAATCATAAGAATACTATATAAGTGGAGCCTTGCTGTTTGAATTAATGGCCCATTTAATCCCCCAAATGAGATTCAGGGTCTTTGAATCCCATATATTATCAGAAGTTGCAACCCACCAATTTTATCTAATCTCTGTTTAACACCCAATACTGTAATTTCTGGGAAGACATTCTACAAGCTACATAATATTGCAGATAACATTCTCCTTTCCCACCTTTCTGTAGGTCGGTTTAAAATCTTTACTATACCAATCTTTGTAGGCCACCATTCCTTTTCTATCCATTTTTTCCAATGGATTCTTGCTTTTGTTTTGTTTTTATAATCTGATTTGAATAAAGATAAAAGTTGGACTGTTTAGGGAAGAAAAAAAAAGGCTTTTCATAGTAACTGAAAAAAATAATAATTTTTCATTATTAATTTCCCTCCTCTCCACACCCACCAACAACATTTTGATTTGCAGCATATAATTAAATAATGTAGCAAAAGTAAATAATGAAGATTTACTGGGATACAAATGCAACTGCTGCTTATGGCAGGATTATTGATAAAAATGAGTCACATATAAGTTTTCTGGACAGCCTACAGCCAAAAAGTTAAGGAAGGAGCATTTAACTTTAGTGTTTATAAATGAATATTTGAACTAAAATGTTGTTTATAAATTACAGTACTTCTCTGATTCTTTCTTTCTTTCTTTCTTTCTTTCTTTCTTTCTTTCTTTCTTTCTTTCTTTCTTTCTTCCTTCCTTCCTTCCTTCCTTCCTTCCTTCCTTCCTTCCTTTCTTTCTTTCTTTCTTTCTTTCTTTCTTTCTTTCTTTCTTTCTTTCTTTCTTTCTTTCTTTCTTTCTTTCTTTCTTTTCTTTCTTTCTTTCTTCTCTTTTTTTCCCAAGAAACATCATTATTTTATTATTTACTTTTTAAAATAAGCCTTCCTCCTCCTAACCTTATTTATTCTTTACCAAGTTTGAAATCTTCAGTAGTCCTTATTTTAATCTTTATTTTGTTTAATTCATTTGTTTCCAAAAGGGTGTTTATATTTCCATTTCCATTCTCCTACCCCATCTCCGACCATTAAATTCAGATTATTATTTTTTTAGAATATATGAGCCAGTACATTTTACTGTCTTAACAGATAAGGTTAGACACTCTTCAAAAGTAGCAACTTACCTGTAGGCTCGATTGTTAAGTTCTTATGAACTGCATCTCCAGCTATAGGCATTTTATGGCATGAAACTAGATGAAAGAGAAATTACTAAAGCAGATGCTGCCATTTCAGAATTCAGTAGGTTAGACCCATATAACATGCACAGCAGTTACTTTTAATTATTCTATGCTACTGACACAACTCCCACCTGCAGAAAATCAATTATTTTCTGCAGCAGTTCACCAAATTTTCTTTCTAAGAACTGGACAGATGTTGGCAAACATTTATAATATTTTCAAGTCTAGCACATGTTAATAACATTAGAATTTTAATAGAGGGATATAATCAAAATCACCTGAAGTATTAGTACCACCTTAAAATGCCTTGGTAAGACCACAATGGGAATATTCCATCCAGTTTTGGTCAGCACAATATAAAAAAGATGTGAGACTCTAGAAAGAGTGCAGAGGAGAGCAACAAAGATTGGGACTGGAGGCTAAAACATATGAAGAACAGTTGCTGGAATTGGGTATGTCTAGTTTAATGAAGAGAAGGACTGGGGGAGACATGGTAGTAGTCTTCCAATATGTAATGGGCTGCCACAAAGAAGAGGGGCGGGTCAACCTATCCTCCAAAGCACATAAAGGCAGGAGAAGAAACAATGGATGGAAACTACTCAAAGGACCAACCTAGAACTAATTTTTCCCCCCTAACAGTTAGAACAATTAATCAGTGGAATTAATTGCTTCCAGAAATTGTGGGTGCTCCATACTGGAGATTTTTAAGAAGATATTGGACAAATACTTGTCTGAAATGGTACAAGGTTTTCTGTTGGAACAGTGGATTGGACTAGAATATCTCCAAGATCCCTTCCAACTGTGTTATTCTGTTATACCTTTTTTTTGGGGGGGGGGGTAACAAGAAAGGGAGATCCCATTTTCCCTTATTTTAGGAATGATAGAGTTTTGCCTTAACCTGTTCCTCTCCCGTAAAGTTGATGTATATGCTACTTCACCATCTTCTTGTGCAGGAGATGACATACTGAATTTCACTGGAGGAAAGGAAAGAAGTGAAAATAGTTTTTCTGTTAAGCTGGTATAGTTCTATGCTGGATCAAAGGATCTTCTTTGGGTAGATATATGCCACTGGTTGCATTTTAAGACAAAATAAACAAATCCAATATTCACCTATATATATATCCCACCTCTTCTAGTTATTCAAGACAGCTTACAATATAAAAAAACAAAACTCACCCATAAAATCACACACACAAAGACCAATCAACTGTAAATAAAATCATAAACACAACAAATAAAAAGGATTGTGAAGACTATCCTATTTCATCATTTTTCTGAAGGATGTAAGAATACAATAAGTAAGCATATGTTACTAAAATACACTGGAAATCAATGGAACATAAAATTCTGATGGGTTGGGTTGACCTAGGGAACTTCAGACTTGACAACCCATGTATACTTGCATAGTAAACCTCAGTTCAATCTTAGACTTGCACAGCTGGAGAAGGCTAACTTTTTCAATTTATGATTAAGAGGTGGACATGCATCCCATTATTTATGCTTACATTTCATAGGGATGAAGATTTCTAATAACATACAGCCAATTTATGTGTACCAAAACTGTTTACTGGTTTCTTATATCCAATTTTTAAAAAAAGAAGTAAAATATTGCCAAAGATAAAATCATGTACTTTTTATGCTGGAGAAAATAAATTCAGCTCTGCGAACCAATGTTCTGCAGACTAGACTGTATATTACTTACATAGAAAACAACACATCCTGGTTAGTGCAACAGAATTGTAAGAAGTATTTTCAGAAGTTTCATCAAGAGGGGGAGGGTTGTAGAGAACATAGTGTATTATCTGGACCCCTACCAATCGGGTTTCAGGCCCGGGTACAGCACGGAGACGGCATTGGTCGCTCTGGTGAATGATCTCTGGAGGGCTCGGGACAGGGGATATTCCTCTGTCCTAGTCCTATTAGACCTCTCGGCGGCTTTCGATACCATCGACCATGGTATCTTGCTGCGGCGTCTCAGGGGATTGGGAGTGGGAGGCACGGTTCTTAGGTGGTTCTCCTCCTATCTCCTGGGACGTTCGCAGTCGGTGTTGGCAGGGGGGCAGAGATCGGCCCCGAGGTCTCTCGTTTGTGGAGTTCCTCAGGGGTCGGTTCTCTCGCCTCTCCTGTTCAACATCTACATGAAACCGCTGGGTGAGATCATTCGTGGTTTTGGAGTTGGGTATCATCAATATGCCGATGATACCCAACTTTTCTTTTCGACCCCAAACCACCCCAGTGATGCCCTCGCTGTGATGTCCCGTTGCCTGGAGGCGGTTCGGGTCTGGATGGGGAGGAACAGACTTCAGCTCAACCCTGACAAGACTGAGTGGCTGTGCATTCCGGCATCCCGGGACATTCAAGATGTTCCATCTCTTTCTATGGGGGGTGAGCTCTTACCCCCCGTGGATAGGGCTCGCAACTTGGGAGTCCTCCTAGATTCACGGCTTACCCTAGAAGATCATGTAGTGGCCGTGACTAGGGGGGCTTTTGCCCAGGTTCGCCTGGTGCGCCAGTTGCGGCCCTATCTGGACCGGGATGCCCTGTGCACGGTCACTCATGCGCTCGTGACCTCTCGCCTTGACTACTGTAATGCTCTCTACATGGGGCTTCCCTTGAAGACCACTCGGAGGCTCCAACTGGTACAGAATGCGGCCGCGAGAGTTGTCTTGGGAGTTTCCCGGTACTCCCATGTTACACCTTTGCTCCGCGAGCTGCATTGGTTACCAGTTGTCTTCCGGGTGAGGTTCAAGGTCTTAGTTATGATCTTTAAGTCCCTACATGGCATGGGTCCGGGGTACCTCGGGGACCACCTGCTGCCGGCTTCAACTCCCCTCCGCCCTGTGCGTTCCCACAGAGAGGGCCTCCTCAGGGTGCCTCCGGTCAGGGAATGTCGACTGGCGGCCCCCAGGGGGAGAGCCTTCTCTGTGGGTGCCCCGGCTTTGTGGAACCAACTGCCGGTGGAGCTCCGGACGGCATCGGACCTCCGAACTTTCCGTCGTGGTCTGAAGACCCATTTGTTTGAATTGGCCGGTCTGGCCTGATGGGGGAGCTGTGTTTTAAATTGTCATTTTAGATTGCATTATTGTTTTTTTAATTGGGCACTGATTTAATCTTTGTTTTAACTTTTGTATAGTATTGTATTTTATTTATATGCCCTGTGAACCGCCCTGAGTCCCTAGGGAGAAGGGCGGTATATAAATTAAATAAAACAAACAAAACAAACAAACATATTTATGGATACTTTTATCTACCTAATGTAGGTTTCTTTTTCAGATTGCAGTTACAAATGTCCATGATTCTATAGATGTTTAAATAAAGGGGAAGGAAGGGCAGAACCTGGGGGCAGAGTTAAAAGAAGGATCAGCCTAGAATCACTATGTAGCCACAAGCGAGTCCAACCTTCACTGAATTCTGCTAACTTTATCTAATTCCTAGCAGGTGCTGACTATTAGTTGGAATTATTCCTATCCACAGGCATGTGCAGCACTAAATCAGTTTAATTGGACCTTCACATCTGACCTGATGTAACCTCTGACATTAAGAAAGCTTTTCTAAAACATTATAAGGATGCTGTTGTTCCGAAGAGCCAAACAGGTCAAGTCAAATGATTTTGACTTTAATTCCCAAAAATCCTTTTCACTGATTACAATGTCTGGGCCTGGAAAGAGTCCAACCCACCTGGATAATGATGCTTCTTGTATGTTAGTAAGCTGGTTAGTTTAAACCTTAACACACATTCCTGTATCATTTAATTCTATAAATAAAAAATAAACTAGAGTTAATTTTTCTCTACTCCAAAACTCCATGTGACTACTAAAATACATGTGACAACAACAAGATAAATATGTACTCTTTTGTGCTGTATATTGATGATTTGGAGTTCTGAGGGCTGGATATTGTAGCGCGAACCTATTACATATTTTATATCACTTTGCTTTATTCTCATTTTTTATGTGCATCCTCTTCTACCAGTAGATAATAGCAATCATAGTTTTCCTTCTGCCCCTATCTTCTGAACTTTATAATGACCTTTCTGTGGTAATTGTATCCCACAAATTCATCCTTTCATTCAACCATTTTCACTTCAATGTCCATAACTGATAATCTGAGCTGTTCATTTCACCCACTGAAAACACCACTTTGGTATTTAGCCATTTATTTACCCTAGAACTTAACTTGTTATGTAATGGAAGATGCTGGATTGCTTATTTCAGTTCTTCAGGTCATATACGGTATTCTATTTCTCAAGATAGCCTTAAATCTTCATTGGGTAATAATAATAATAATAATAATAATAATAATAATAATAATAATAATAATAATAATAATAATAATAATAATAATAATAATAATAATAATAATAATAATAATGCCATGAAAGCAAAGATACAAAAATCTACTGACAATCCAAATTGCCAACTTTGCAACGACAAAGTTGAAACTGTTTCACATTTAATATGTGAGTGCAGCAAAGTCACACAAACTGATTACAAAGCTAGACATGACCGAGTTGCTAAACTAATCCACTGGACATTGTGTAAAAAAAATACGACTTGCCTGTGTCCGAAAAGCCATGGGAACATAGGGTGGAAAAAGTTGTTGAGAATGAGAGGGTGAAGATCTTGTGGGACTTCCGAATACAGACAGATCGCCATTTGGAACACAACATGCCAGATATCACAGTTGTAGAGAACCGAAGCGTACAGCTGATTGATATCGCTGTACCAGGAGATGCCAGAGTCGAAGAAAAAGAACTGGAAAAAATTATGAAATACCACGACCTGGCCATCGAAACTGCGCGATTATGGATGAAACGCGTAACAGTGATACCCATTGTCATTGGGGCACTGGGAACTATGTCCAAAAACTTTACAAAATACAGCAAGAAATTGCAGCTTCCTGCAATAACTCCAGCAAAGCTACAAAAAACTGCGCTACTTGGAACATCTTACATTTTAAGGAGATACCTGGTTGATACCTTGGATGCTGGCAGCAACCCGTGTCAACCATTAGTGCCAGTCAATTTGAATGTTCAGTTGACTGAGTTTCATGTTTTATGAATAAAAGTTTAATAATAATAATAATAATAATAATAATAATAATAATAATAATAATAATAATAATAATAATAATAATAATAATAATAATAATAATAGATGAAGCAAGAAGGTACGAAAAATGGGCTTGATATTTTATCGGTTGAAGGTCAGTTTCAAGATGACTTCCGGCAATTCCATCCAGTTTTAAACTGGGATTCTTGACAACAAGCATTAGATGTTGCTTGTTTTGTATTCTGAGCAAAGTTGTTCCCCACAGCTTTGAAAACAAGGTCATTTATCTCCATGACATCTTGTGACGGTGGCCTTAAACTACAATAAATAGAATTAATATCATATCATATAACATAAATTATATTTGTTAAAGGGGATAAATTGAGCACATGGGTGTAATGGAATCAATAAAACTGGATTCAGTTTGAAAGCATGCAGCTTCGGCCAAATCATCCTACCCCATATCAAACCCGCGGATACGAAGTCCTTAGATCCTGCCATATTGAGAGACAGTTGTTGTAATGGTGTTGTGTAGCTTCTTCCCTTCTTCATGCAGCTATATGTATGCCACCTATTCAACTGTTTCTAGATGGCTAGCAATTTAAGCAATAAGCATATAAAACCAATATCAAAGTATCAGCACAAATGTGGACATTTATTTATTGATTTTTTCAGATGTACAATTTATAAAAGTTTTATTTTGATTTTCCATTAATTGTTGTATGTGTTGTTTTCCTGTCTGAAGATTCTGTGGAAGAGCACATTTTCTTTACTGACCTTCTGAAGAGTAATAAAGACGGGTCCTTCAAGACTTGAGAAGGCAAGGAATTTCAAAGTGAAGAGGCTGTGATCATCCATTGGAGCTCTTGCTCTCAACCCTTGCTTGCATGCACAAAGTGGGTAGACTCTATCTGGGTTAGTTAATCCCCAAACTATTGATCCATAAAAGGATTTAATATTTATAAAAGTTGTTGGGAAGGTCCATGCTTGTCCAGTCTCAGCTATAAAAGCTTTTAAGTGACTTTGGCCAGTTACAATTTCTCAACCCAGGTTAAGCAGAGTTTCCTTGAACTGCAAGATGGGTGGCATATAAACTTAATACATAATTAATTAATAATTCAGTGGTGTCCAACGGTTGCTCCTGTTTAATCATAGCAATGGACCACAAGCTCCATCCTTTTTGCACGTGCCTACAACCTTGCAAAGCATGTAGAGAAATGATGAAATGTAATGCCTTACTTTGATCTTTTTTCCACATCCTGATGCTGCTGCTGTGGGACTGGGTTGTTGAGAAATACAATGGGAACAACAGGAGAAACAGTGAGAAGTAAATCTACCAAATTAAAAACAAAACACAAAAATGTGCAGGGATTCCCAAAAGCTGAAAGATCACATTAGGCACCCCTGCAACTTATGACTAATGCTAACAGTACATTTCATATGACAAATAATTTATTCCGAATAAGCAACACAAAGAGCAAAATCCAGAGCCCTGATGGTGCAGTGTTGGAATGCAGTACTGCAGTGTTAGAATACAGTGGCTGCCTGCAGTTTGGCAGTTTGATTCTTACCTGCTCAAGGCTGACTCAGCCTTCCATCCTTCTGAGGTCGGTAAAATGAGGGTCCAGATTGTTGGGGGCAATATGGTGACTCTGTAAACTGCTTAGAGAGGGCTGTAAAGCACTGTGAAGCAGTATATAAGTTTAAGTGCTATTGCTAATATATCTTATTAAAATGTTGTATCACAAAAATAGAAATAGTTAACTGAGCTCCAAAAGTGATTTTTAAAGTGGAACCCCCTCAAGTGGTGTTTGTTTATTAAATTATACACACACACACACACACATATATACACAGACACACACACACACACACACACACACACAATAAATATATATATGGGGAGGGAGGAAGCAGGATGCGCAGAATGGCATGTGAGATCTGCTGTTGGTCCATCAACCACCTCCAGCATGATACTCCTTATGGAAGTCGATCAGATGGGAGCAGACTTTACCCAAGGGGGCAAGTTGTTCCAAAGGGCAGAAGTCACAGCAGAGAAGGCTCTTCTTCTGGACCCCACTCGCTGGAATTTCCTGACTGGTGGGGTTCTGCAGCATGCTTCCTCTGCTGGCATGCACGGGATGGACCAGTCCCATTGGGGTGAGATGGTTCCTCAAGTAACCTGGACCCCATGCCATGTAGGGCTTTAAAGGTGATAATCAACATCTTGAATTGCGGCTGGAAGCAACTTGACAGCCAGTGCAGCTTGTGAAACAGCGGTCAATGCTGCTAACATCAGATGTTCTTGCTTTGACAACATATGGAGATGCAGCCATTTTCCTTAACTTGTGTATTAATTACTTCTTAGAGTTAGAATTAGAAGATACTGGGGGGCAGGAGGAAGAATGCATATAGGAATTAGTTAGACATAACGATAACATAGTGTGTGATTCAAGGTTGTTTGAAATAAGAGATGATAAATGGTGGGTTGGAGAACTGGAGGGAAAGTCTGCATTTCAAACTAATTGGAGAATGTGATTTATGACTGTTAATTAGAGGAGGGAATTGTGCTTTGTTACTATGTGTTCAGGGGAGGGGAATTTAGATTTTGGCTTCGACCATGTACGTGCGGATGCTATGCTACTCAAATAAAGATTCTTTAAGGTAAACAATGCCTCAAAGTTCTTTGAAGAGTTTCATCTGTCAGAACGATGACAACAGCGTTGTAACATGGTCCATTCTAGGTGCCCGCAAAATTGTCTGCACTGCTGCACTCTTCACTAGTTATAGCTTCAAAATGTTCTTCATGGGTAGCCCCATGTAGAGTGCATTGCAGTAGTCCAGATGTAAGATGACTAGGGCTTGAACGATTGAGTGCAGGGACTCCTGATCCAGAATTAATCCATCTGCTTGCCCCAAAAGGAATAGAACAATGAAATATATAGTATATCACCCTATGTATCTTTTGAGGTCCCCCCCCCCTTTTTATGTTATGATTTCAGGTTTTGACAGTTATAGAGGATGGAAATATGCCTCTGTAAGGCATATGTTTGAATTACCAACATAAGAAATTGTTCTGCTAAAATGTTTATTTATTTATTTGATTTGCATCCCACTTTTGATTCAGAGATTCATTCCAAATGTCACCCAGAAATCTTTCCTGGATAAAAGAGGACTAGAACCTTAGATTTCCCCCTCTCCCACTTAACCACAATATTATACTGGCTTTTATCATTTTGGTTCTTGATTGGTTTTTTTGATTAATATTGGCATACTGCCTTTCAAAGTAAATAATTTCCAAGGCATTTTAAAAAAAAACATGAAATAATAGAAATAGCTTATGCAGCTCGTGAAATCCAGAATATACTTTTGTTTTAACACAAGAATGAATTAAAAAGAAAAAGGAGTAAGCAGCAACAATTAAACTGTAGGATAACTTATTGGAGTAAATAATGTTCTTTGGGAACTGGTGTCCCTTACTTGGTTTAAAGTGATTTGCTAAACTTACCCTGAGGACATCTCTGAAAGTGAAAATATATGCAGTATGCAAAAAAAAAGGCAAGCGGCATTTTCACAACTATTAAGGAATTCATAGCATGATTGCATAAACAAGTTTGTAGTGGGGAAGTTTGATTTAATCATGTGTCTCTAATGTCTGCGCATGACTAACCTCCAAATCTGTCTTAATCATGGGGGGGGGGAAATCATCAGATTGATTTTCTTTAAATTATGACCTAGATCAGTGGTGCATAGACTTGATTCTCCAGAATTGCACGAAAAGTTATAAAAGTTTTTTGTTGGCTTCCAAAACCTCTTTAAACACTCCCTGAGATTTTAATTTCTAAATTATTTTTTTAATATTAGAAAAATCAATCAATCAATAAATACAGGTAGCCCTTGAATTACAACAGTTCATTTAGTGACCATTCAAAATTACAACGGCATGGGAAAAAGTGACTTAGGGCCATTTTTCACAACCCTTGCAGCATCCCCTTGGTCATGTGATCAAAATTCAGACGCTTGGCAACTGACTCATATTTATGACGGTTGCAGCATCTCAGGGTGATATGATCCCCCTTTGTGACCTTCTGACAAGCAAAGTCAATGGGGAAGCCAGATTCACTTAACAATCGTGCTACTAACTTAACAATCCGACCGATTGCGACTAAGAGCCAATATTAGGTCTTATCTCGCAGCGATAAGGGTGGCGAGGTCTAATCACTTTGCTACCCTTATCACGTCCACAGATAACTGCCCGGCCGCCCTGTTTAGGGTGACTCGCTCCCTCCTTAATCAAGAGGTGAGGGAGGAACCCTTGCAGGGTCGTGCCGAGGAGTTTAACCAACATCTGTCGGACAAAATCACTCGGATTCGGACCGGTCTGGACTCTGACTGGGCAGAGTCTGACGATCAGGACACGGGCGGTCTTGTCGATATTACCTGGGAGGAGTTTGATTCTGTGACTCCGGAGGAAGTGGACAGGATTATGGGGAGGCTGAGCTCCACCACATGTTTATTGGATCCGTGCCCTTCCTGGCTGGTTTATGCAGCTCGGGAGAGGACACGAAGCTGGTTCCAGGCAGTTATATCGGCTTCTTTGAGTGAGGGTAGTTTCCCTTCCGTCTTGAAAGAGGCGGTGGTGAGGCCTCTCCTCAAGAAGCCTGCCTTGGACCCAGCTGTGTTGAACAACTTTCGTCCGGTCTCCAACCTTCGCTTTCTTGCAAAGGTTGTTGAGAGTGTGGTGGCGCATCACCTCCCTCTGGTCCTGGATGAAGCGGATTATCTAGACCCGTACCAATCGGGTTTCAGGCCCGGGTACAGCACGGAGACGGCATTGGTCGCGCTGGTGAATGATCTCTGGAGGGCTCGGGACAGGGGACATTCCTCTGTCCTAGTCCTATTAGACCTCTCAGCGGCTTTCGATACCATCGACCATGGTATCTTGCTGCGGCGTCTCAGGGGATTGGGAGTGGGAGGCACGGTTTTGCAGTGGTTCTCCTCCTACCTCCTGGGACGTTCGCAGTCGGTGTTGACAGGGGGGCAGAGGTCGACCTCGAGGTCTCTCGTTTGTGGAGTTCCTCAGGGGTCGGTCCTCTCGCCTCTCCTGTTCAACATCTATATGAAACCGCTGGGTGAGATCATTCGTGGCTTTGGAGTTGGGTATCATCAGTACGCTGATGATACCCAGCTTTTCATTTCGACCCCAAACCACCCCAGTGATGCCCTCAATGTGATGTCCCGTTGCCTGGAGGCGGTTCGGGTCTGGATGGGGAGGAACAGACTTCAACTCAACCCCGACAAGACTGAGTGGCTTTGCATACCTGCATCCCGGGTTATTTCGGATATTCCATCTCTCTCTATGGGGGGTGAATTATTACCCCCCGTAGATAGGGCTCGCAACTTGGGAGTCCTCCTAGATTCACGGCTCGCTCTGGAAGATCACATAGTGGCTGTGACTAGGGGGGCTTTCGCCCAGGTTCGCCTGGTGCGCCAGTTGCGGCCCTATCTAGGCCGGGATGACTTATGCACGGTCACTCATGCGCTCGTGACCTCTCGTCTAGACTACTGCAACGCTCTCTACATGGGGCTGCCCTTGAGGACCACCCGGAGGCTCCAACTGGTACAGAATGCAGCCGCGAGAGTTGTGTTGGGAGTCTCCCGATACTCCCATGTCACACCTCTGCTCCGTGAGCTGCATTGGTTGCCAGTTGTCTTCCGGGTGAGATTCAAGGTACTAGTAATGGTGTTTAAGGCCCTACATGGCAGGGGTCCGGAGTACCTTAGGGAACACCTGCTGCCGGCATCAACTTCCCTTCGCCCTGTACGTTCCCACAGAGAGGGCCTCCTCAGGGTGCCACCGATCAGAGAATGTCGATTGGTGGCCCCCAGGGGGAGATCCTTCTCTGTGGGCGCCCCGGAGCTATGGAATCAGTTACCGGTTGAGCTCCGGATGGCGCCTGATCTTCGCTCCTTCCGTCGCGATCTAAAGACATTCTTATTCGAACAAGCCGGCCTGGCCTGATGGGGGATTGGTGGGGTTTTTTTTACTGTTATTTTAATATTTGTATTTTCTGTTTTTAGTGGGTATATATTTAATTCTTTTTTAACTTTTGTAACTTTGTATTTTTTATTCTTGCCCTGTTCACCGCCCTGAGTCCTTCGGGAGAAGGGTGGTATATAAATATTATTAAATAAATAAATAAATAAACAACTGCAGTGATTCACTGTGGCAAAAAAGGTTGTAAAATAGGGAAAAATTCATTCAACAAATATCTCATTTAGCAACAGAAATGTTGGGCTCAGTTGAGGTCGTAAGTTGAGAACTACCTGTAAATACATACATAAAATCAAGGAATAAATAAAAGCTAATATGGGAGTGGTGCAGCAGTGTTTCTCAATCTTGGGAATGTTAAGATGTGTGGACTTCAATTCACAGTATTCCATAGCCAGCAAGGCTGGGGAATTTAATTCTTTATTTAAATCAAATCAATTGCAACCATTAAGTTCATGCTTAAGTGTGGCACTCAGCCCATTGAAAGTTACACAATCCAGTTATAGGCTTTGTATTTAAAAGAAAGAATCTTGGCTCAACCTTTTTTTCAACATGAACATATATACATATAAATAAAAGAACCCTGGTGTTTAAAGTGCAGTATTGCAAGCAAACTCTGCCCACAGCCTGGATTTCGATCCTGACGGGACTCAAAATTGACTCGTCCTTCCATCCTTCTGAGGTGTAAGTGCTATTGCTATAAATAGGTGTAGTTTACGTTTCACTAACTAAGGGACGCGGTGGCTAAGTGGGTTAGGACGCTGAGCTTGTCGATCAGAAGGTCGGCAGTTTGGCGGGTCAAATCCCGGGTGCCGCGTAACAGAGTGAGCGACTGTTACTCATCCCAGCTTCTGCCAACCTAGCAGTTTGAAAACACATAAAAATGCAAGTAGAAAAATAGGGACCACTACGGTGGGAAGGTAACA
Source organism: Vipera berus (assembly GCF_964194415.1). Lineage (NCBI taxonomy): Eukaryota > Metazoa > Chordata > Lepidosauria > Squamata > Viperidae > Vipera > Vipera berus. The sequence goes on from NC_138206.1 coordinate 14,581,255, forward strand.
GCATTCCGTGCACCTTTGGCGTCTAGTCATGCCGGCCACATGACCATGGAGATGTCCTCGGACAAGCGCTGGCTCTTCAGGTTCGAAACGGAGATGAGAACCGGCCCTAGAGTCGGAAACGACTAGCACGCATGTGCAGGGGAACCTTTACCTTTACCTTTAACTAAGCTATGTTAAAAATAATAATACTATCTTGGGCTATCAAACAATTCTAGTCATTTCACTTTATTCACAGCAGGAATTTTAAAGTTGTTAAATAATTGTACAAGTCAAGTAACTTGTTACGCATGGCATTACATGACAACAGAAGCATAGGAGTAAGTCTGATTTGGCTTCGTTATGCCATGTGATGTACAGACTTTGGCCACATAATAACCTTTGAAGCCAAACCTGAGTGAGAGCAGTGCTTTCTAAAAGTTATTGATAGGCAGGAGAAAATGATAACTGGAATAATCATAATTATGTTTGTATCTGGAAGCCCATAGTTGAGCATAATTTACCCTCCTTTAGTCTTTCTTTCAAGCTAGAACAATTTGATGGAAATCTTTCAGTTCAGCTTTAATGCAAGAGTGCCAGAGATAAAATTTATCATCTTGGAAACAACTCTTGAATTACATGAATTATTCCTTTAAATTGTTGCCCAAGCAGTGTACAAAATACAATGAACTCAGCAAAGGATTAAAGGGTGCATTCATGCAGAAAGGCTGTCCATCATTTGAAGAAAACATTAAATCATGGCCTTGTCTCCTTTGCAGGCACTATAGATAACATGACATGTCTAAAAGGAGAGCAATAATGATTTGATATACTCCAAAGATTCCAGAACTGCTGCCTATCAGTCATACAGGCTCATTTACAAGGACAGCTCTTAATGGTCAATCGTATGCATTCAGATTTGCTTAAGTATGCCATTCCCTAAACAATTTGTTCAGCAGAACCAGCATCTATAGAAACAGCTATAGAAACTAAATTATGTCATCAATTCTCTGACAACATTTTTTTGCTGCTAAGAATGCACTCAAACATTGAAAAACCCAGATACTACTCAATCACAGTTTCCAGTGACCAGCATGGATAATAATCACAGATGCTAAAGAGATCACGCAATAGTATCTGGAGGTCAAGAATTCCCAATATTGTTATCACCAGATGATTTCAAGGTTACAAAAGTTAAATTGATGTAGTTGTTTTTTCTTGAAGCCCACTTATTCCTACCCCTTTTATTTTATATATATTTCATTATCTATTATCATATCTATTATATTTTATATCATCTAGCACTAAGCAATTACCATCATCTTTATATTTGTGATTTAATACAAACCTATATTTAAATTAGCTGCTGATCTCATTATGATGTGGATGTTCCCACCCCTAGTTTATGTTCAAGGCAGCACCCAGTAACAACTGAAATGTATGTGGTTAGCACACAAAATGAATGTATGCTCCTAGGACGTCTTTTACTAACATTGGAAATATGACAGTGACTGGATTGTTTTGCATGTTTCCTATTTTGCATGCTCGGTGGCTCAGTGGGTTAGGACGCTGAGCTTGTCGATCAGAAAGTCGGCAGTTTGGCGGGTCGAATCCCGAGTGCCACGTAACAGAGTGAGCACCTGTTACTCGTCCCAGCTTCTGCCAAATTAGCAGTTCGAAAGAATGTAAAAAGGCAAGTAGAAAAATAGGGACCACTACGGTGGGAAGGTAACAGTGTTCCATGCGCCTTTGGCGTCTAGTCATGCCAGCCACATGACCACGGAGACGTCCTCAGACAAGCACTGGCTCTTCAGCTTTGAAACGGAGATGAGCACCGGCCCCTAGAGTCGGAAACGACTAGCATGCATGTGCGGGGGAACCTTTACCTTTACTTTTATCAGGCTTGCCCAGGTCTTAGGCAAAGCCCCTCTAAGCCAAAGAACAGGGAAATATTACCCATCCCCATGCAAGCAGGAACAAATCACAATGGAACAAGATAAAAGCACAAACATTCCATAGTTAAAGAAGGATGCACACTTAATCCCTTCAATGTTCTACCAACAGGCAGCAACAATGATTCTTCACAGTCTCATTAGTGCTTGGAGAAACTACAGTTTTCTCAAATAATAGAACATCTCTCATTAAACACAGATATACACTCATCTGCATGGAATAAGAATAGACCCCAAGCCATCAAAAGTAAAATCAGAGCCTTGAAAATTCCCACCAGATGGTTCAAAATCCCTATAAAGGATGGTAGCTTTTTATTATGTCTTGTTTCCTTTGTTCTGTAAACTTTAATCCATTGGTAGTTGTCTTAATATGGGTGTGTGTGTGTGTGAACCTCTTCAGAATTGTGATCCGTCTTTCACATCCATGACAGACATATTATTTCAGAGATCGCCCTCAGGAAGCTATTTCTTTCTAGTTGACTAGGCCTTTTTTGGGCCAGTTTCTAGAGTGATGGATAGAATGATAGACATAAAGTCATACATGTCTGAGGGAGATGGGCAGTTAAGAAATATGAAACGTAAATAAATAAATAATCATAAAGTTTTGAGCGGCACGGTGGCCTAGAGGTGAAGACCCGCCTCTCACTCAGAAAGTTCAGAGTTCAATCCAAGGCAGTAACAGTTGTTTCTCTAGCAGGGTGCAAAGAGAAAATATCTGCTGGAAACATCCTATAGGTGTCAGGAAGGGCATTCAGCCAGTAAATACTCAGCTCCACTCAGTTGCCCCAACCCTATGCCAAAGCAAGGGATTAACAGGGTTGTAAAAAGAAGAAAAAATAATAATCATAAAGTTTGAAGAGCTGTTGAAGATCTTCTAGTCCAACCTCCTGTTCATTAATGGTTCTTCCAATAATTGCTTGAAAATCTGTGATGGAACATTTATGACAGTGGTGGAATTCAGCCAGTTCACACCACTTTGGCAGAACCGGTAGCTAATTTTTTGTTGCCCAGGCCCAGAATGGACTTCCAGAAGCAGCATCCACACAGAGAGCCGGTTGTTCACATATTTGAATCCCACCACTGGCCTATGACTTCACAAGGCAGATCACTTCACTGCTTAATAGCTCTTAATTTCTCCCTATAGTGAATTTGGATCTCCCTCTGCAAAGTTTCCACCCATTGGTGCTTACCATACTTCTAGAATCTATAAAAGAATAAATCCACACCCTCTTCCAGGAGCTTGTAATACATCCAGGGTCTCAGAGCCCTTAAATCAAGTCTCTCAGAATTTCCTATTATATGAGGAGAGTACACAAATTTCATAAGAATTGCCTCCGTGTTTAGTTGAGGTTTCACTCTTCTGGACTAGTGTTAGTGAAGGGTATGGTTTCTAAAATTATGGGAATTAGCCATTTCTTGTCTAAATTGTTCTTTTGGATCCATGTATTTTATTTCTTACTAGCAAAAAGATATATGATAAAACAGATATACTCATCCATGTGGATTGTGGTTGTACATTCCTGGTCCAAGTAAATTCCCAGTGAATTCCAAACAATTGCTTTAAAATAATAGCATTTCTAAGGTTTTTCAGGTCAAAGTCCATTTTGGGGTCAGCAGTATAATATGCTAAATATTCTTACATTAGGTAAAGGTAAAGTTTCCCCAAACATGTGTGCTAGTCGTTTCTGACTCTAGGGGCCAGTGCTCATCTCCGTTTCAAAGCCAAAGAGCAAGCGCTTGTCCGAGGATGTCTCCGTGGTCATGTGGCCGGCATGACTAGACACCAAAGGCGCATGGAAGGCTGTTACCTTCCCACCGTAGTGGTCCCTATTTTTCTACTTGCATTTTTACGTGCTTTCGAACTGCTAGGTTGGCAGAAGTTGGGACGAGTAACAGGCGCTCACTCTGTTACGCGGCACTCGGGATTCGACCTGCCAAACTGCCGACCTTCTGATCGACAAGCTTAGTGTCCTAACCCACTGAGCCACCGTGTCCCTTTAATTCTTACATTAAATTGTAATAAAAAAGAATCAAATTGAGAGAGAGGGAGGGAGTTTGATGGCCTATGGGGATGTGTAAAAATTGCAACCATCAGTGGTATTCTGGCCACATATATTCTTCTCTCTCCTGAGCACTGTAAATTAGACTATAAACAAAAGCTTCTAGAGTCAGCAAGCAGCAAAGAAAAACTCACACACTGGTGGATGGCTGTTATACATAATATGATTAGACAGTAAAAGGCAGGGGGAGAAAAAAGGAAAAGGAAATTTTGCTTTGACACAGGACAACATTAATATTACCAACAGTATGAGGCGTCATGGTTGAAGTTTCCATTGGTTTGAGAGGAACTAGGGTTTGCTTCTCACTTGACGTTTTTGAGATGGATTAAGGCAAGCTAAAAACAGGAAAAGGAAAAATCCTAACAAAAGAGATCTTTCATGTTTGTGGTTTGATTGAAAAACCTCCAGAAATGTACCTTTTAGTTGATGCTCAGTGGTGAAATTCTGTTTTGTTTCGCTTCTCGTACCATGTGGTGATGCAAAAGGAATTATTTTAGAAATTTATTTCAGACAAAAGAATAGTGAATAACTCTGATGGGTGGAATGAGCGCAGAGGTTTTCCACTTATTTAGTACAGGCAGTCCTTTGCTTAGTGACTCTTATCAAAGTTATGACAGAATCCCTAAAAGCTACTTATGACCTGGTTCCAGAGTTCCAATGACTTTACATATTCCACATACAGGGAGTGCAGAATTATTAGGCAAATGAGTATTTTGACCACATCATCCTCTTTATGCATGTTGTCTTACTCCAAGCTGTATAGGCTCGAAAGCCTACTACCAATTAAGCATATTAGGTTATGTGCATCTCTGTAATGAGAAGGGGTGTGGTCTAATGACATCAACACCCTGTATCAGGTGTGCATAATTATTAGGCAACTTCCTTTCCTTTGGCAAAATGGGTCAAAAGAAGGACTTGACAGGCTCAGAAAAGTCAAAAATAGTGAGATATCTTGCAGAGGGATGCAGCACTCTTAAAATTGCAAAGCTTCTGAAGCGTGATCATCGAACAATCAAGCGTTTCATTCAAAATAGTCAACAGGGTCGCAAGAAGCGTGTGGAGAAACCAAGGCGCAAAATAACTGCCCATGAACTGAGAAAAGTCAAGCGTGCAGCTGCCAAGATGCCACTTGCCACCAGTTTGGCCATATTTCAGAGCTGCAACATCACTGGAGTGCCCAAAAGCACAAGGTGTGCAATACTCAGAGACATGGCCAAGGTAAGAAAGGCTGAAAGACGACCACCACTGAACAAGACACACAAGCTGAAACGTCAAGACTGGGCCAAGAAATATCTCAAGACTGATTTTTCTAAGGTTTTATGGACTGATGAAATGAGAGTGAGTCTTGATGGGCCAGATGGATGGGCCCGTGGCTGGATTGGTAAAGGGCAGAGAGCTCCAGTCCGACTCAGACGCCAGCAAGGTGGAGGTGGAGTACTGGTTTGGGCTGGTATCATCAAAGATGAGCTTGTGGGGCCTTTTCGGGTTGAGGATGGAGTCAAGCTCAACTCCCAGTCCTACTGCCAGTTTCTGGAAGACACCTTCTTCAAGCAGTGGTACAGGAAGAAGTCTGCATCCTTCAAGAAAAACATGATTTTCATGCAGGACAATGCTCCATCACACGTGTCCAAGTACTCCACAGCGTGGCTGGCAAGAAAGGGTATAAAAGAAGGAAATCTAATGACATGGCCTCCTTGTTCACCTGATCTGAACCCCATTGAGAACCTGTGGTCCATCATCAAATGTGAGATTTACAAGGAGGGAAAACAGTACACCTCTCTGAACAGTGTCTGGGAAGCTGTGGTTGCTGCTGCACGCAATGTTGATGGTGAACAGATCAAAACACTGACAGAATCCATGGATGGCAGGCTTTTGAGTGTCCTTGCAAAGAAAGGTGGCTATATTGGTCACTGATTTGTTTTTGTTATGTTTTTGAATGTCAGAAATGTATATTTGTGAATGTTGAGATGTTATATTGGTTTCACTGGTAAAAATAAATAATTAAAATGGGTATATATTTGTTTTTTGTTAAGTTGCCTAATAATTATGCACAGTAATAGTCACCTGCACACACAGATATCCCCCTAAAATAGCTATAACTAAAAACAAACTAAAAACTACTTCCAAAAATATTCAGCTTTGATATTAATGAGTTTTTTGGGTTCATTGAGAACATGGTTGTTGTTCAATAATAAAATTAATCCTCAAAAATACAACTTGCCTAATAATTCTGCACTCCCTGTACTCACATGCTTAAGTGCCTTTCAGGTGCTTGGCACCCCACTCACTTTATGGCTAGTTGTAGCACTCCATGGTCATGTGACCACAATTTATAGTGTTTTTTGACTATTTATGGCAAAAACACCCATAATATATGGATTTGCTTAATGACTACCACATTCATTTAATGACCAGCACAAAAAAAGTTATAATATTGAGTTCAGTCACATTTGTCTCAACTTACAACTATCATGACTTAGGACAGAAACTATGGATTCTATTACACCCCTAAGTTATGTCTGTAATGAGTTGGCCAAGCCATTAGAGTGAAAATACTGTTTTCTTTTTTTCATGGCACTTTGCAGCTTCCAGTTGCCCTATGCTTCCAAGGGGAAGATCTCAGTAGGAAATTAATCCTTTGGGGGTAAATTTCACTAAATCATGAGTTTGCTTTTGAAAACCACTTGCGGAGTTTCTCTTTTCCCTGAAGAAATTCTGAAAAAATTGTTCAAATGACAGAAAATTTCAAAAAGCTATTTGCAACCAGGTCTGCTCTCTGCTGTACTAACCTGATGTTGTACCATCAGGTTCATGTTACTGAGAGGGTAACAACATTTCAAGAGCCTTGATGGCATAGTGGTTAGAATGCAGTATTGCAGGCTAACTCTGCTCACTTCCAGGAGGTCAGTCCTGATGGGGCTCAAGGTTGACTCTGCCTTCCCTAACTTCCCTAATATTTACTTTCATATTTTCATTGTCTGCTATATTTGTTGTTGTTGTTGTTAGTTGTGAAGTCATGTCCGACCCATCGCGACCCCATGGACAATGTTCCTCCAGGCCTTCCTGTCCTCTACCATCTTCTGGAGTCCATTTAAGCTCACGCCTACTGCTTCAGTGACTCCATCCAGTCACCTCATTCTCTAATAAAAAATTAAAATACAAAAAAGTTGACTCAGCCTTCCATCCTTCCGAGGTCAGTAAAATGAGGACCCAGATTGTTGGGGTAATATGCAAAACATTGTAAACTGCACAGAGACTGAACTGAAATAGCAAGAGCAAGAGCATTTTAAACTCAGAGAGTACTGTAAAGCACTATGGGGTGGTATATAAGTCTAAAATGCTCTTGCTCTTGCTATTTCAGTAAAGAAAAGAGGGGGGAAAAATTGTAGCATCACTGTTTTAATGTAAACATTTTTTTCTCCTTAAATCCCTTCTGCTAATCCATTGTTATAGTAGGCTTTTGTCTGCCTTCTGGGCCCATTTACTCTGAAATAGACTGTCCTCTATTAAGAGAATCTTTGTTATTTGCTTAGATAGCCTTGGGGGAAATGTAATTGTTCCCCATGTGCTATCACCATTTCTAAATGAATTTCAGCAGCTGTAGTAAATGAAAATGTAGGTTGCACACTCTATGGTGTCTTATTATTCATATGCACACTTTCTCTTCAGCATGAGAAGCAGCATGCATCTCCATACTATTTGTTGTGAAATATGAGAAATTATATTCTGCTTGTGGGCCTCTTTTATGCGTCTGATTGGCAACTTGGGGAAGAAAAAGTTGGATTAGATAACCTTTTGTCTTGATCCAGTATGGTTTTTGTTGTTGTTTTAAAATGATGCCCTCAAAAGCCACATATACAAAGACTGATTATTTAAAACAAACAAACAAACACCCAAAGCCTTGTCTTTTTTTAATTAGAAATGTTTGTAATATATCTGAAGTTTTATGGATTATAGAAACTTTACCCCCAATTTTTCCCCCCACACTATCTATTAGAATAGAGCTGGAAGGGACCTTGGAGATCTTCTAGTCTAACCCCACCTTCTCATCAGGAGACACTATATCATTTCAGACAAGTGGCTGTCTGTTCTCTTCTTAAAAACCTCCAGTGATGAAGTACCTACAACTTCTGAAGGGAAGCTATTCCACTGATTAATGGTTCACTGTTAGGAAGTTTCTCCTTAATTCCAGATTGCTTCTCTCCTTGATTAGTTTCCATCCTTTGTTTTTTTGTCTTGCCTTCTGGTGGTTTGGAAAATAAGTTGACCCCCTCTTCTTTATGGCAGCCCCTCAAATACTGGAATATTGCTATCATGTCCGCCCCTAGTCCTTCTTTTCTGTAAAGTAGCCATACCCAATTCTTACAACCATTGTTGATATGTTTTAGTCTCCAGGCCTTATTCATCTTAGTTGCTCTTCTTTGCACTTTTTCCAAAGTCTCAACATCTTTTTTTGTAATGTGGTGACCAAGCCTGGATGGAGTATTCCAGGTGTGGCCTTACTCAGGCTTTGTAAAGCTGTACTAATACCTCATGTGATTTTGATTCTATGCCTCTGTTTATACAACCAAGGATTATATGTCATAACATCTTTTTTGATTATGTCATAAGTCACTAATAATTATAATAATTATAAGTAATAAGTCACTAGTCATCTTTTTTCATTCCAGTTCTCGTTAATATTATGATGAAATCCATCCTCTCTTTTCATTTAATTATATTACTATAGACAAAGAGGAAGTTCTAGTGGATTTGCTTCTAAGCCATATCCCAAGACTATGTTCAAACTACCATGGGAACTATTAACATCATACACAACTCTGCTGTGGATTAATAGATAATTTGATCTAAAGCAAATTCAAAGAATGAGGGGATTTCTTGGTGAAGTGAAACATCAAAAAATTTTCAAGAGGAGAAAAAGGAGGATTTTGAGTAAAAACAATGCAGCTTCTCAGGAGGTGCTGCTCATCTGTAGGAAAATAACTCCCTATAAATCGGGATTAGCACTTCCGAATTCTTCAAGGGCTCAAATGCCAGCATGCATAAAGCAAATAGCTCAGCTATTTACATTTAATCAAAGTTAGTCTGATGGGGCTTCAACCCAAGTCCACCAACTCAATTAATTTTTAGATCAAGATGTTCATTGCCTTGAACTTAATTTAAAATCATTTTTCTCCTTACCCTCCCCCTATTCTCATTTTATACCCAAAAGTGCTTAAAAAGAATTGAATGGAATGATTATTGCACAATTACCATATGATTGTCATTGATGCAACCAGCTGCATATTGTCCAGTTAGCTTTGGTTTTCCAAGGTTTTAGGCAGTTGTCATCTCCAGTGATGGGTGCATGAATCTCAGTCAAATTCAGTCCCCTCTCCCCATTTTAATTTGAGATTATTTTATTTAAAGGGGGAAACATTTTGCAATTTTATGTCTGGTGATTGAATTATCTCCATAAAACATTACCATCCCTATGAAATTAAGAAGGGATGCAAAGCCTCTGGTTTGGTTTGATGAAGAGATGTTTTGCTTTAAATTCAGTAATATTGTCGAAGCAGCTCACTTCAGCCAGATCTCCAAATACGGATTGAAATAAACCCTTCTTGTGGAAGGTTAGCCTTGATGGATATTTGCTAATATGAGCTATTCCATAAAAACACTCAAACACAGACACAGGTGCAGACAGATACAAACACAGCAGAAAACAATGCAGACAAGGAATATTTCTATTTCTCTTGTATTTATCCTGGGTTTTAATCATTAGCTGTAATAATGGCGACTTTAAAACAAATCTGAATGTTCCACCACATAATAGATCAAGGGTGGGGAATCTGGACTTTTAAAAGGTAGTTGAACTTTATTTCTCACTGAGCCCCACAAGCCTGATCAATAATTAGGGATGGAAAGTCATATTGATGAAACGGAACCCAGGATCAGAAAGGGTGATTCTATGCAGATTGATGCAGGCTATTTTATTAACAAATATCAGCAGCATGGATAAAGAAGATGCTGATTTTCTGATTTCATGTGCAATCAGATTTATCGAAGCGTGATTTTTCCCCACTCCATTTCTATGTATGCTCCATTTAATGTACAAAATGCAGTTTTATAATCTTACATATACAGTAGTGGCCAAAGTTGTGGAAACCTTTTTGGAAAAGTGTATTTTTGAGGTTTGATGGCTAATAACACCACTTTTTTTTTCTTTTGGAGTAGTACCATAAAATTATATAGCAATAGAAAGATAATTTAATCAAGAATGTAATGCAACATAGTGTGATCAATTATCTGTACTGTATTCTATGAAACATTATAGCCAAATAACCAGAAAAAGGAAGCACAACTTGCTTAGGTTGATATCAGGTAGCTTTCCTTCATCTGATTGTAGCCAATGAGCAGGAGTGTTTAGAGAGCCAATCAGGTGTCATCTTGTTTTGGCAATGAACCAATCGGATCACAGTAGGATTCAGTTATTGATGTCATGTATTGAAGCTGAGAGGAGGACATTTTTCAGTGTGTGTTATGTGATCGCTATCAAGTTGGTTGTTTTTTTTTCCTTTCATTTAGTGCAGACATGTCAAACTCGCGACATCACGTGACGTCATGCAACGTATCGGGACTGTTTTTCCATTGCTGGCAATGGAGTGGGCGTGGCTTCCCCATGACACATCCAGCCCATGGGCCTGCAGTTTGACACCCCTATTTAGTGAGCTTGTAAAATGTAATAAAATTAAAGTAATGGTGCAAAGAGTTGACTGGTTGCCCACAAAGTAATGTAAAATAGTATTATTAAGTGAACAAGTTATAAAGAAATTAGAAGAAAACATTGGTGGAAACTTAACCAAAGGTGGCATTTCTACTGTACACTTTTACCAAAAGGTGTCCACAATTGTGGCCACTACTGTATATACATAAAGGTAAAGGTTCCCCTGCACATGTGTGCTAGTCGTTTCCAACTCTAGGGGCCGGTGCTCATCTCCGTTTCAAAGCCAAAGAGCCAGCATTTGTCCGAGGACATCTCCGTGGTCATGTGGCCAGCATGACTAGACACCAAAGGTGCACGGAATGCAGTTACCTTCCCACCGTAGTGGTCCCTATTTTTCTACTTGCGTTTTTACGCGGTTTTGAACTGCTAGGTTGGCAGAAGCTGGGATGAGTAACAGGCGCTCATTCTGTTACGCGGCACTCGGGATTCGACCTGCCAAACTGCCGACCTCCTGATCGACAATCTCAGAGTCCTAACCCATTGAGCCACCACGTCCCTTGTTGTATATACATATGCAGAAGCTATTGCATTGCCTCTATGCTATTAGGTGGTCTTCTGTTCATCTCATATAAAATGGAATACAGTTCTATAAAAGACTTTATCTGCTTTACTTTATTTTCAAAAATGGGAAGTTTAAAAAGATTTTCTTATTCCTTCTTTCCACAAAGCATTTAGAAAGTCCCTTATGCAGCCCAACACAATTTGTATCTGGTAATGTACACATCTAGAAACTTTTCTTCAATACAACTAGCATATGACCTGGTGCAGAATGGTTTTAAAATCAGCCATATGTTTTCCTTGCCTTTTTTTTGTAACTACTGATTAACTTGCTTGATGAAGAGTTTACAATTATTTTGTAAGCTTTAGTTGCCCTAATAGAGTTATGGCCCCCACGGATATTGCTTTAAAATATGATTGGCATGTAATATATTGGCTATGTTGGGAAATCCTCTAGTGAAGAGACTCATTTGCTTTTTTAGTTGGAGAATTGAATTCCACAATTCAAAGAAGGAAAATTGCATTCCAGTTCATGATTAGCTAAACAAATGTGAATCAAGTCAGTTCATATTGACATGAAAACTAACATACTTCTTTCCATCTCTACTAAATTCAGCATTTGGAGTTCTGCATGGCTTCATGGGAGAACGGTAAACTTTGTACTTGTGAACAATCACAATAGCAATAGCACTTAAAGTTATATACCACTTGCTTTACAGCCCTCCCTAAGCAGTTTACAGAGTCAGCATATTGCTCCTAATAATCTGGGTCCTGGAAAGCTGAGTCAACCTTGGGCCGATGAGGCTTGAACTTCTGGCTGTTGGCAGAATTAGCCTGAAGTACTGCATTCTAACTGCTGTGCCACCACGGCTCACAATGTGGCAGCATGGGGAAATCATTCTTCAAAATGTATCTTGAATTGCTCATCAAGTGATGCTAAAAATTCATTTGATTTACAGGAATCCTTGCAATAATAAACTCTTTTTGCATACCATACTCATGAAATGTATTTTAGAAAAAAAGTTTTTTAAAAGTCTCCATTTCTTGGATGGTATAGAAAGGCAAATGTTATCTAACACAGCGGTCCCCAGCCTTTACAGCTCCACGGACTAGTAGTGGCCGTGGTGTTGGTGTTGATGGTGGTGGGGAGAGGGGATAGTTTCGTGCGTGCACCTGCTGCTTGTGCAAATGGAGCTTTGTGTTCTCATGTTCTCTCTCATCGCTTGCACGGCCTGGTTCCAAACAGTCCACAGAGCAGGGGGTGGGGACCCCTGATGTAAGACATTGACTTTATCTGAGTTTTCCTCAGCTTTCCTTTAAAGAGTTTATTGGTGGAACACTGTACAGTCCAGTTCAGAAAAGTTTAATGAATCTTGAAGCTCCTGTGTTTTTTTGATACAGGAGCGCTTGTGTGTGTATGTATGTGTGTGTGTGTGTCAAAATATGCATTATTTATTTATTAAACTTATATATGGCCCATCTAACCTAGAAGCAACTTTAGCTGGCTTACAATCAATAAAGCACCAATAGAATGCATTGAGACATTAAAACAATAAATAGAAAGACAAAGATTGGTTTTAAGATTGACAAAAGTTGGGGAGGAAAGGAGCAGGATGCACATGGGGAGGAGATAGGATCTTAACTTAGTCCTTTAACCACCTCCATCATGACACACCCCCCCCAATTGGGGCTCTAGGACAATTGGTACAGCCAGGTCTTCACCTACGGAAGGTGGTAATATTTTAGGATTATCTTTCATAAGGGCATTTGTATTCAATCTAATCTAAAGCCACTTATCTGCAAGGGCATTTATTCTTGTTCACACAGGATTCAACTTGCCTGGCTACTAAATCTGATACACAGAATAATAAGGGGAACACTGCTCAGTTCTTTTTCTTGATGACCTTCTGATTAGATTTGAAGATCATGCTTTTGAGACTCCAGAGTTAAAGGAGAATCTGTGATAGATGCCACTTCACCAAGAGAACAATACATTGGGTACAATCTAATCTTTTTCAGTTTCAAGAACAAGATCCGTGCGGAGATGCAATGGAAGTTTTCAGCATCTACCAATATGTCGGTGGTACTACTTAGCCTGTGGAAAGCGTGGGCCATCCAAGAAGCAGGAATAGAATGATTATCTTTCTCATGTGCAGGGCTTATGGATCTGCATTAGCTTTCTGCACAGATCTGTTCCCTGCCATTCATCTGCCTCAGCATCTTCTGCTCTACTAAATCACAACTCTAAATGTACTCTCCAGAGCTTCCGATTCTGGAACCAGGCAGAATTTAGATAAAAAGATGAGTAAAATTTATCACTGAAATAAAGTCTCGCCCATGTGGGAACCTTTCAGGAAGTGTTAGCCAACCAAGACATTTAAGCTGATGTGTCCAGGGGAAAGGATTTTGTTGCCTTGCATACAAAGATGTTTGGCACTAAATGAGCCAATAAATACAATATTTACATCCTGTTGTAGCCAAAATGTTAGAGATAGAATATGCTGTTAAAGTGAAAGTTGAAGTTCCATTAGGTACTGTAAGTCTCAAAAACTTTGTGAAGGCATTTAGAAATGCAATAGGAAAATTGGGGGGGGGAGGTTATGAAATGAAAACCATGGCACAGTTCTCAAGATGACTTGGACCATTTTTTTAAAGCAAATGTGGATCCAAGAAGCATTATTATTGCTCTTATTTGAAACTAAAAGAAACACTACTGGGATGAACTACAAACCAATTAATATCAGTTTTATTATAGCTGATAACCTTGAAAACATTTTAAAATTTGGTCATTGAATAAAAAGAATTTGAAAAGAATACTGTAATTGAAATTAGGTAAAATTTAAAAACAGGACAGGGATATATATAAGTAAAAATATGTTGATAAGTGTCTTAATTGAATGTGATATAAATAGAAATGTACCAGATTGAATGTCATATAGTAATTAAGGGAAATAGAGAATTTTTGATGATGCAACCTGAGACAAGTACAAAAGATTTTGTTATTGGACTATTGGTTACCCAATCACCACGCTGCTTTCTAAATATTTGGATGTAAAACTGGAAAATTAATAAAATTTGTTTTTTTTTTAAGAATTTGAAAAGAATCTTGTAAATCAGACATGTCAAACACAAGGCCCGGGGGCCAGATCCGGCCCGTGAAGTGGTTTCATGCGGCCCACGAAGCCATCCTGGAAACAGTGAGGGAACGGCCCCCACTGCCTTGGCCCTGGCCCAGAGACCCTCCTTCTGCCAGAGACCCTCAGATCTGTCCCACTCCTGCCCAGGCCCCCATAGGCACCCTTAATGCGAACGATGTAGAGCTGGCCATGCCCACCCAGTAGGCCATACACACTTTAGCCACGCCCACCCAGTAGGCCACGCCCACCCAGTAGGCCACGCCCACCCGGCCCCTTGAGGGCAACCGCAATGCTGATGCGGCCCTCAATGAAATTGAGTTTGACACCCCTGGTAAATGAACAATTGATTTATACAGTTTTAATCAAATACTTGGGGATAGATGAATAATTGAGAAATTAAAATACCTAATGATTTCATCAGTTGTTTCATTTGCTTCCAGTCTTCTTTAGATATGACATTTGCCTTTGCTTTATTTCCAAAAAGAACTTTATTTGGTGTGGGACATTTTCATGATGGCTTTTTGATGTTGTTGTTGTTTGCATCTCAGCAAAATAATATCATAACAGAAAAGAGAATAGGGCATCAGCCAGGAAACCCTGGATTAAAGTTAACTTTTGCTCTATAGTTCTTAGTAATTTTTCTCCAGTGCTAAAAAAAAGGGGGGGGGGTGAAAATAACATATGCAGGGCTACTGAGAAGGTTCCTGCAATGTTTATGAAGCACTTAGAAAAACTGGTTTATATTGCTCCTGTATAAACTTTTGTCAGATTTATGATATAATAGAAAACCATAGGAATTCTCTTAAGGGGAAAAGCTAACACATTTATTCCTATGTCCTTTGAACAGCTACTTCTAATTTCACAGTATTGGAGGCACTCAGCATATGTATTCATAATGCCACTGAATTTAACAGAAGCAGATTGAAGGTTAGAATTGTAAAGAACGGTTGCAAGATTTGGGTTTGGCTAGTCTGGAGAAAAGAAGGGCTAGTGGGGACATGATAGCAGTATTCCAATATTTATTTTATTTATTTATTTATTTTATTTTATTTTATTTATTTTATTTATTTAGATTTATATACCGCCCTTTCCCGAAGGACTCAGGGCAGTTTACAGGGCATTTAAAAGAAGTCAATACAAACGTTAAAACAAATTAAAAAAAGATTAAATAAAACCCTGAGAAAAATAAAAAACCCAGTTAAAATTAAAATTAAAAAATTCTCAGCCTGGGCCAGAGAGCTCGAAGAGCCAGGTCTTCTGGTCCCGGCGGAATGAACGGAGGTCGGGGGCAGTCCTAAGCTCCGCAGGCAGCTGGTTCCACAGGACAGGCGCACCCACTGAGAAGGCCCTACCTCTGGGTGTTACCCGCCGGCAATCTTTAACCAGCGGCACCCTGAGAAGACCCTCCCTGTGGGTGCGCACTGGACGAAGGGAGCTTGATGCTGGCAGCAGGTGTTCCCTCAAATATCCCGGACCCTCGCCATTTAGGGCTTTATAGGTCATCACCAGCACCTTGAATCTCACCCGGAGGGCAACCGGAAGCCAATGCAGCTCGCGGAGTAGAGGTGTTACATGGGAGTATCGGGGGACCCCCATCACGACTCGTGCAGCTGCATTCTGCACCAGCTGAAGCTGGTGGTCCTCAAGGGCAGCCCCATGTAGAGAGCATTGCAGTAGTCTAAACGGGAGGTCACGAGCGCATGAGTGACTGAGCGTAGGGCATCTCGGTCCAGGTAGGGTCGCAACTGACGCACCAGGCGAACCTGCGCAAAAGCCCCCCTGGTCACGGCTCCTATATGGTCTTAAAAAGTGAGCCGCGAATCCAGGAGGACGCCCAAGTTGCGAGCCCTATCAACGGGGGGTAACACCTCACCCCCCCATCGTTAGAGATAGAATAGTCTGGTTGACCCGAGATGCCGGTATGCACAGCCACTCAGTCTTGGCAGGATTGAGACGAAGCCTGTTTCTCCCCATCCAGACCCGGACCGCTTCCAGGCAATGGGACATCACGGCGAGGGCATCGCTGGGTTGGTTTGGGGTGGAGAAAAAAAGTTGGGTATCATCAGCGTACTGATGATACCCCACCCCAAAACCACGAATGATCTCGCCCAGCGGCTTCATATAGATGTTGAACAGGAGGGGCAAGAGAACCGACCCCTGAGGAACTCCACAAACAAGAGGCCTAGGGGCGGACCTCTGCCCTCCCGTCAACACCGACTGCGAGCGGCCCAGGAGATAGGAGGAGAACCACCGCAAAACAGTGCCTCCCACTCCCAACCCCCTGAGACGCCACAGTAGGATACCATACCATATTTGACGGGTTGCCACAAAGAAGAGGGGGTCAACGTATTTTCCAAAGCACAAGAGGGCAGGGCAAGAAACATTGGATGGAAGCTCATCAAGGAGAGAAGCAACCTGGAATTAAGGAGAAACTTCCTAAGAGTGAGGACAATTAACCAGTGGAACAGCTTGCCATCAAAGGTTCTGGGTGCTTCATCACTGGAGGTTTTTAAGAAGAGACTGGACAGCCACTTGTCTGAAATGGTATAGGATCTCCTGGTTGAGCAGGGGGTTGGGTCCCTTCCAGCTCTATTCTTTGATTGATTGATTATTATTATTATAGTTTGTCACTCAGCCAGATGTTTAGACTAGGTTTGACTATTATTGTTATAATTCATCAGTCAGTCAGCCAGATGTTGAGACTATTTGGCATTTTTAGCAACTTCTTATTCCCCCCCATAGGCTCCCTCTCAAATGATAGCCAGTAAAACATGGACTAGGTGGCTTTGAACTTGTCCGAAAAATGGTTTTGTTATGATAGGTTGCATTTCAATTGGTATTTTAATCTATTTTACAACTATTTGCTCTCATCACAGAAACCTTACATGCAGTTATGACTAGTAGAAATTGGTAGGATGGGCCTTTGGTAAATAGTTATAAAGACTAAGAAGCCATCCATGTGTTTGACTTTAAAGGTAAGGTTCAGTCAGCCACGGTTGGGGAATAAGGCTTATCAATTGCCAGTAGATGAAGTGACCATGTAGTATGTACAGCATGAGTCTTATTACAGTCGAGTCATGCTGAATGGGCTTTTTATTAGTCTACCCTAACTCTGTCAGAAGATTTATGAGCCTGTTATGATTATTCTGGTTGCAGGAATTGCCATATCTGTTTGTAACCTTCAATTGGGTGAAATGATGCATCATAGGGCAACAGTTTTTGAATCAAGGTGCCTCAAATAAGCAAACTTAAAGAATGCATCTAAAGCACGGGTGTCAAACTCACCACATCACGTGACTTGTTGCGACGTATCGTAACTTTTTTTGCATTGCCGGAGCTGGGGTGGGCAGTTTGATGCAACTCCGTATGATGGAACCAGCAGTTTGACACCCCTGATCTAAAGCCTTACTCCTGTGCAATTGAAATTTCAAAGATCTTCACACCAGTTTTATTCACAAAGTGGTGGCTGCTGCAGCATTGTTCTTGTTAGCTACAGTCATGTGATCGTGATTGTTGACTACACTTCCCAGAAATCTGTGGGTTGCATGGTGCAAGAGAAGATGGGAAGGGTATATTTCTATCCTCTTTTGTGCCTTCTTCTGGCCCCTGCACCCAATTGCTGGTGGCAAGGCCAATGGGCAAGTGATGATGGTTTTGGGGGAACCAAGGCCAAAATTTCAATTGTCTTGATGGTGATGGAAGACAAAGAAAGAATGAGAGAACAACTCAGATACCTTCAAGTGTGGTAGGACTGGATGCGGATGTGCTAGCAGACATGTCAAACTCGCGATGTCACATGACGTCACGCAATGTGTCGGGACGGTTTTGCCATTGTCGGCAATGGGTTGGGTACAGCTTTCGGATGGTGTGTCTGTCCCGTGGGACGGCAGTTTGACACCCCTGTGCTATTGGGTTAGTTCCCTTCCTCTCTGGAAAAGAAGAGTGGAGATACAGTTTTCCTCATGGTCCAAGACTCCTTTTATTCCCCTTGTCCCCAGCAAAGTGGCAGGCAGTTCCACAGGTCAGCCAAGGAGGAAGAGATTTTTGCTGCGTATTATGAGGAGAGGCAAAATAGTGCCAGCCCTATATTATGTGCAGAAAGAAGGATGACCCAATGGGTCATAGTTTGTCTAGTTTCAATATATTTTGTTTTGTTGGTTGTTATTTGCTGCTATTAGTTGTGTCCACCTTGAACTACATGTCAAGTGGGCAGTCATATAAGCTGCAATAAATCAATGAAGAATTTGTTCAGTATAATGGGAAGGAACAATAAAGATAGGCCATCCTATGAAATAGGGTCTTCATATATTACTGAGATGAACATATACTTTTTCTATCCATCTCATCCTGTCACCTATTTGTCTTTCTATTAAGCTAGTTAGGACCAGAAACCAGGAGACTGTGAGTTCTAGTCATATCTTAGGCATGAAAACCTGCTGAGTGACTTTGGCTAGTCATTCAGTCTTAATCCAACCCATTTACTCCTTCGAATTATTATATCTATATGGTACGGGTAGTCCTCAATCTACGACCACAATTAAGCTCAACATTTCTGTTGCTAAGCGAGGCATTTGTTAAATGAGTTTTGCTCCATTTTGTGACCTTTCCTGCCACATTTGTTAAGTGAATCACTGCCGTTGTTAAGTTAGTAACATGGTTGTTAAGTGAATCTGGCATCCCTACTGACTTTGCTTGTCAGAAGGTTACAAAAGGTGACCCCCAGGACACTGCAGCCATCATAAATACATATATGAGTCAGTTGCTAAGCACCTGAATTTTGATCATGTGACCATGGGGATGCTGCACTGGCTGTGTGAAAAAACAGTCATAACCTTGAATGGTCACCAAATGATTGATGCAAGTCAAGGATTACCTGTATCTGACATCAGTCACACTGTTCATCAAATAGCCCCTTTCAACCCGATTTGACTGACAGATGTTTTCTCTTTCAGAACCCCGTTTCATCAGACTTTTACTTACTGTAACTACCTCCAGAGTAATTAGAAGCACAGTCTATCACTTCACAACGTCAAATCAAACCGATTTCATCATAGGTTTTTCCTAAAGTTTAGCCAAAATATAACTTCTTTGCAGTTTCCAACATTTTTATACATTTTCAGTCCCTGCATAGGACTGCTCGGTTGCTTTTCTGTCTTGCAAATGGAATTTCCTGCTGATTAAGGTCTATTCACATGTCAAGAGAGTGGTACGAACAGCTATAAAATAGAGTTGCTGAAAAATTAGTCCATTTTCACTTCTCCAAGCCTTGATTTTAGTCTTGTTAAAGGCTCTGTTTAAAGAAAAGAAATCTGTACTTAAGGTCATTTTCATTTGTTGGTAATTTATATATGCCACCTGTTGGAAATAAAACTTTCCAATATTAACCATAAAAAGTTGAATTAGGAAGAGACTGCAGTCTGCTAATGCCTCCAATTTAATATGCCTCCTTAATTGGATACCAATATGCTGGTGGTTTTTTTTTATTTAAAAAAACAACCCTATACTTAGAATTCCAATTAAGCCTGTCAAGTTTCCAATATCCTTTCTTATGTATCCTTTTCCAAGTTTTTCAATTTATGTTACAAATAAATTAGAAAGTAAACAGTATTTATGCAAAAAGCTTTTTTTTTCCAGATGAAAAGTACATTTAATGAGCCCTCTTTTTTGTATTAAATCAATTATTGGAACAGTCCACAGTTAGATAGGTAAAAGTAAAATCACTACGGAGTTTAGCTTAGCTCCTGGTGACTTTATGGATAGGTCAATTTGGTTTTGCAGGAGGAGGAGAAGGAGAAGGAGAAGGAGAAAGAGAAGAGCTGTATGTTGTTTTGACTATCCCTCCCTCTCATCTTCTAGTGCTCTCATCCCAGTCCTATCCTAGCTGGCCCTGCTTATCTTTCTAAGCCAGATATGTCAAACTTGTGACATCACGTGATGTCACGCAACATATCGGGACGGTTTTGCCATTGCAGGCAATGGGGTGGGCCTGTCTTCCAGATGACATGTCCGGCCCATGGGCCGGCAGTTTGACACCCCTGTTCTAAGCTGTCACCCATTGTTGCTGCTGAAAATAGAAATGGATAATCTATCAGTTTAGCCCTTTTCTTACTAAAGATACCATCACAGTGAATGTTAATGTCCTGTTTACTGCTTTACCAGCTGGCAAGTCCAATTACCTAAAATATCCTTCTCTAATAACATTGAGTGAATTAGCTATGATAATTTTGGGTTGGGGGCAAGGTTAGCAACCAAGCCTAAATCATATCTGTCTGAAAGAATATTCTCATTAAGTAATTACTTAAATAGAATTTACTTAAATAGAATTATTTAAATTACTTAAATAGAACTTAATGGAATCTCTGTTAGGTAAATCCACATCTGATTTGATAGAAGGGTGTGCTAAAGAAAGGTCATACTAAAGAGTATTGAGTAGGCTGCTTCAAGTAGGCTTCTCCATGGTGCTCTTTGAGATTGGTTGTTTTTTTCTTTTTTTGCAGTCATTTCATTACCCAAACTAGGTAACTTCATCAAGCATCCTGAAAAATAGGATAGTGTGTGCGTGTGTATATATGCACATATGTATGAATACGTATTTAGCAAAATAGGATGAAATTTCCCCAAAAGCTATACCTTTGTGAAAGGACGCAACATAAAACAATTTCACAGAAACTAATGTGGGGCTTTTGAACAACTACATTCTTTAAACACTCTGGTATTAAGTGCTCTACTATTATGAGGGAAATCGTGCAGTTTATCTTAAATTATCTCACTGGGAAAAACCCTCTTTGACATTTCATGTAAATCCTAGACCTCCGTAGCTCATGTTCTACAGCAGAGCTCTCCAAACTTATGAACTCCAAGATCTGTGGCCTTCAACTCCCTGAATTCTGGGACTTAAAGTCCACACGTCTTAAAGTTGCCAAATTTGGAGACTCCTCTTCTGACTGGAGTTTTGGAGAAGCTCAGAATGGAACAGGTTCAGATCCACCCAAGTCTTATCAGGAATATGGAAATTGCTTTGAATCAGGAAAAGAAAAGAGGAGAAAATATATAGAATACTTAAAAGCATTCATGGATATATTCCAGATAGGTCACTGGATCTGTATGTTATATGAGAACCAATATTGACAAATGACTTTAGCCTTAAATATTAGTGGTTTTTATTGTGGTATACATTTTGGCAGGTGTATGAAGTAGTATAAAACAGAGGTCCCCAATGTTTTGGGCACCAGGGACTGGTTTCGTGGAGAGAGGTTTTTCCGCAGACCAGAGGGGGCATGGTTTTGTGTTCTGCCTGCATCTCATGCCTGGGGCTTTGCTCGTTTGTGTGGACCAGTTGTTGGAATGCCACAGCCTGGTACTGGTCCACGGACCAGGGGTTGGGGACTTCTGGTATAAGACAAAGAGGGAAGAAAATACATTACTACTCTATTAACAAAACAAGTCACAAATGTTAACTAATGAAAGCTAAGATTGTCATCTTCTCAATCCTGTTAGTACCTTCTGTAGGGGTGGATTAGACTTTATTAGGACCATCTGTAGCAGGGAGTCAAATAGTCAAGATGATGGTCATGGTCATGTGTTTGAAACCCTAGCACTATGTTTTAAATAACAAAGTAATAAGGATTGGGACTGAGTCATGACTGCCAGCCTGATTTTTCTGAACCCTCCTGCAAGCAGTCCAACTCTATTGCTGAGTGTTGTAGCACTGATGCAATCTTCCTATATTTACTTTTCATAGCCATCTTCCATGTTCAGGCACTATCCAGACCTGGGTTAACAAAGACAATTACTGCATTTGGAGGATGCACTATGTCAAATAATTGAACCATATCCTGCTGAATATACAGACAGCCTTATAGAGCATGCTGAGCTAAGTTCCCACACCTCAGATCACAAATTTAAATTCAGCCCCACTTTTGTTTAGCCTTGTCTGTTGCATGATTGTAACCATGGAATCACAAAAATGGAGCATGTCTTTGGTCATTTTTTTAAAAAAATCCAGAGCTAGTGTGTAGAACTAGTCTGTTTGTTGTTGACACCAAATGTCAACAGTCCAATACCTTTCTGATGAATGTTGTTTCAAAGGTTTTCTGGATCTTGAAAGTGAAGGTATCTTTTTAATATCTAGTGAGAGAATGTTCTAGGGGTTGGTCTTCAGGTATCAGGTCCAGGAAAACCAATAATTGCCTTCAAAAGAGTTTGGTTCTACTGTTTCTCTGCTTCTATTCCATTACCCTGCTGTTATTACAATTTCTCACCCTGTTTCTTAAAGACTGCACCCACCCTAACATGGAAATAATTTCAACTAAAGAGGATATTTTATTTTATCATTTTTATTTTATTTTAATTATTTTTATTTTATTTAATTATTTTATTTTACTTTATTATTTTATTTATCCTTCCTTTGTTACTAAATTCAAGACAGCAGACATATATAATATTCCTTCCTTCTCCTACTTTCTTGACAACAACAATCCTGTGAGGTGAGCTGGGCCAGCACCTTAACCACTATATATTCGTTTTTGCTGATATTTAGTTTCAGGTTTGTTACTAGTCTTATTGGTAATTTGTTAGATGTCCAGAAAGTCAATAGCTTATAAGTCAGCCAACATAGTTTTCATAAGCAGAATCTAAGACCAAGCCAAGAAAAAAAATAGTGTGTAAACAGCAAATGAAGATCATCAAAGTGAAAAAAAATAAATGATTCTTGATGTCTAGAATTAAAAGCATATTCAAGTAAACTTAGATGTATTCTATTCCAACTCCTGTTTTTGGAGATGTATGTTCTTGTGGGGTCCTTGGTGCTCTCTGAGCTTAATGGTTGTCTTGAAGACATTTCATTATCAAACTAGCTAACATCATCTGAGCTAGAGGGAAGTGGGGCTAGCTCTAAAAAAAAGCAAAACTTTGTAGCACTGGTGAGCTTACCTAGTTTGGTAATGTAATTTCTGCAAGAAAACCATCAATCTCAGAGAAACCAAGGACCCCACAGTTTAACCCTGAGTTACAACTACTTTCTTCTATAGGTATGATTTTTCAAATAAGTACTATATCTTTGAAGCTTAACCTGCTTTCTAAATTTCATGGCTATTATCTCCTCTACTTGACATTAAGCTTCTCTTTTACCTAAGGGAAATAAGGACTAAATCACTTTCCCCCTGAGAACAAGACCTCCAGAGACGGTATGATGTTGATTTGAAATGGATGAGAAATTTACATAATCACTATCAATAAACCTGTTTTTGATTTCCTGAATCATGCATGTACCAAAATCTTAACTTTTTCAGAATTTGTTGACAAACTTGTACAAAATATATGAAAGGAACTACGTATACCTATAAACTGAACTTTCTTTTCCTTGATGAAGACTCACTGATGCAAGCAAAACATTACATTTTTATAATAGTCCCACCAACTACATATGCCTGAGGCAAACCATAAAAAAATATAACTGGCTTCTCCTGTTCGAGGTGTAGTACTGTCAGCAAGCACATTTACAGCAGTTGTGTAGCAACTGGTGTGTTTCCTCAGGAAGCAGTCAATCTGCCAATAAAATCTAACCTGTAATAACTCTGAGCGTTTCCAATTTTCATCTCTTGGATGAAACAACAAATATTGTAGAAGCTCAGTTTTACAGCCGATTTGCACAACCTGCAATCCACCAGACTCAGTTAGCCTTGGCTTGTATCCTGGCTGAAGCTTGATAACATTTCTGCCTTTGCTCCTCATTTTCATAACTTTAGAAGGACAGCAAAACAAAAGCTCTTCATTTCATTTGTGGTGGGCTTCTCTACACTGTTGGTGCTCTATGGTCAGAATCAAGTTGTGAACACTTGCATTATAGAATGGGCAGGATATACAAATCTAATCTCTCTTTTTCCAACAAGCTATTAGTGGTACAGTTAAAAAACAATCATAACCCAGTTTTGACAGATAGAAATAAAAGGTGCAACAAATATAAAACAACATAACTCGACGTGATGTCCCGCTGCCTGGAAGCGGTCCGGGAATGGATGGGGAGGAATAGGCTTCAACTCAACCCGGACAAGACTGAATGGCTGTACATACCGGCATGTCAGGATATTCAGAGTATTCCATCCCTTAATATTGGGGGCGAGTTATTGCCCCCCGTAGATAGGGCTCGCAACCTGGGTGTCCTGCTAGATTCACAGCTCTCCTTAGAAGATCACATAGGAGCTGTGACTAGGGGGGCTTTCACTCAGGTTCGCCTGATGCGCCAGATACGACCCTATCTGGACCTGGATGCCTTGCGTACAGTCACCCATGCACTTGTGACCTCTCGTCTTGACTACTGCAACGCTCTTTACATGGGGCTGCCCTTGAGAACCACTCGGAAGCTTCAGCTGGTACAGAGTGCAGCTGCACGAACACTTTTGGGGGCTTCCCGATACTCCCATATTACACCTCTGCTCCATGAGCTGCACTGGCTTCCAGTTGCCTTCCGGGTGAAATTCAAGGTGCTAGTGATGACATACAAAGCCCTACATGGCATGGGTCTGGATTACCTACGGGAGCACCTACTGCCAGCGTCAACACCCCTCCGTCCTGTGCGCTCCCACAGAGAGGGCCTCCTCAGGGTGCCACCGGTCAGAGAATGCCGGCTGGTGACCCCCAGGGGGAGAGCATTCTCGGTGGGTGTGCCAATCCTTTGGAACTGCTTGCCAGCCGAAATCCGGATGGCCCCCGACCTTCGCACCTTCCGGCGGGATTTAAAAACCTATCTATTCCAGCAAGCCGGCCTGGCCTGATAGATTTGGGGTTTTATTTGTTTTATTATTGCTTTATTGTATACTTACTTTGCTCTGTACACCGCCCTGAGTCCTCCGGGAGAAGGGCGGTATATAAAACAAATAAATAAATAAATAACTGATATGAGCCAGGTGGTCAAGGCAGGCGTCTAGAGAGTTCTTTATTTCTCTTAAGAAATGTTCTATCCAACGGCCCTCAAACCATCGGTAAGACTCTTCCTGCTACCCTGAAGGCCTTAATCCCCCAAACAACAGCTTCTGTAGTACAAGAAAGCCCCCAGGGCAGGAGCAAAGTCCAGGGTTCCAAGTCCAATCCACCAGGCAGGGTCCAGGCACAAGACCAAGGCAGTCCTCAGGACAAGAAACAGGTCCCAGAAAAGAAGCAGTTCCAAAGCCCCAATGAAGCAAAGGCCAAATGTAGCCACAAGAGAAGGGCGAGGTCCAAAACAAAATCCAAAAAGCAATCTTCCCAGCAAGGCAAGGCAAACAGTAACAGGCATGAGAAAAAGCTGGGGGAGAGTAAGCCAAAGCAAACAATTGTTCCTGGCAAAGACTAACTCCTCAGGGCTTCTCATTAAGTTACTCCCCTCCAGGTGTTCCTTGTGAGGAGGGGTGGGGAGAATGCCTCCTGAGTAGCCTTGCAGCCCTTCTCTGGGCTTGCCTACGCTCTACTCTCCTTGCCCTTGGATCAGTGGAGGAGGCAGCTATTCCTCATCAGAGGAGATTGGCTGCCTGTCACTACCACTGCCAGTCAGTAGCCAATTCTCCCCTGTGCCTGTGCAGGCAAGCAAGTCCCCATCTGGTCCACAACCTTCCCCAATGCCTGAGGTGCCCAAGACAGCATCATCTTCAGACCCTGGTGTGCGTTCCCTGTTGGATGGTCCCAGCTCCAACCCTTCCTCCTCCTCCTCCGAACTGGCCTCTGAGCAGGGCGTGACAGTAACAACAACAATACTTTTCAGAGGATTTTATTTGCTCGTCAAATAATAGTCCTTGACTTACAACCATTCATTTAGTGACTGTTCTAAGTTACAATGGCACTGAAAAAAATGATTTATGACTGGTTCTCACACGACCGTTGCAGCATCCCCATGGTCACATGATCAAAATTCTGAGGCTTGGCAACTGGCTTGTATTTATGACAGTTGCAGTGTTTTGAGGTCTTGGGATCACTTTTTGTGACCTTCTAACAAGCAAAATCAATCAGGAAGCCAGATCCACAATGACCATATGGCCCAGTGCTCTTCAACATCTTCATCAATGATTTGGATGAGGGGATAGATGTGGAACTCATCAAATTTGCAGATGACACCAAGTTGGCAGGAATAGCCAACACTCCAGAAGATAGGCTTAAGATACAGGAGGATCTTGACAGACTTGAACTTTGGGTGCTATCAAACAAAATGAAATTCAATGGTGAAAAAAAATAAGGTTCTACATTTAGGCAAGAAAAACCAAATGCACAGGTATATTATAGGTGGTACCTTACTCAACAGTAGCAACTGTCAGAGAGATCCTAGTGGACAATCACTTAAATATGAGCCAGCAGTGTGCTACAGCTGCCAAAAAAAGCCAACACAGTGTTAGGCTGCATTAACAGAGAGATATAATCTAAATCACATGAAGTGTTAATACCACTTTACAATGCCTTGGTAAGCCACACTTGGAATACGGCATCCAGTTTTGGTCACCACAATATAAAAAAGATGTTGAGACTCTACAAAGAGTACAGAGAAGAGCAACAAAGATGATTAGGGGACTGGAGGCTAAAACATATAAGGAACGGTTGCTGGAATTGAGTATGTCTAGTTTAACAAAGAGAAGGAAAAGGGGTGACATGATAGCAGTGTTCCAATATCTCAGGGGCTGCCACAAAGAAGAGGGAGTCAAGCTATTCTCCAAAGCATCTGAAGGCAAGACAAGAAGCAATGGATGGAAAATAACCAAAGAGAGAAGCAACCTAGAACTAAGGAGAAATTTTCTGACAGTTAGAACAATTAACCAGTGGAACAACCTGCCTCCAGAACTGTGGATGCTCCAACACTGGAAGTTTTTAAGAAGAGACTGGACAGGACAAGAAGCAATGGATGGAAACGAATCAAGGAGAGAAGCAACCTAGAACTAAAGAGAAATTTTCTGACAATAAGACCAATTAATCAGTTGAATAGCTTGCCTCCAGAAAGTTTGGGTGCTACATCACTTTTAAGAAGAGACTGGTCAGCCACTTGTCTGAAATGGTATAGGGTCTCATGCTTAACCAAGGGGTTGAACTAGAAGATCAGGTCCCTTCCAACTCTGTTATTCTGTTATTCCGTTTGATTAACTGACATGTCGTGAGATTTGGCGTTTTTAATTTCTTTTGATTTAATGTCTTGGATCCAGATGCTGTGTCACGAAGGTCCTAGTATTGGCAGGCACTGTCTTGTTGACTATTTTGTCATGGGGCTCCAGCATGGAATGTCTGCTTGGCCAGGGCAAATGAGCCTGGATTCCATTTAAATTAGAGATTTGACATTTGAGGAGAGTTTTTATTTGAATTGGAAGTCTGAAGGCAAATTAATTCAGTCTAGGCCAGCTTAAGAACTTATTTCGGAAAAAAAAGCCAATGGGTTATAATAGAAAAGCATCAAAATGCTTCCAGGTAACTGCTTTGCATTTTCATTATTAAGGATGAAAATAGGAACAATGTTAGATGCTTTGGAGATATTAAGCCTGCCAAGCTTCAATTAGATATCTTCAAAGTTTTCAGGGTAACAAAAGTTTTAACTCATCCTGCCTCTCTTTAAAGTAAGAAAAGCAGGGATGTATTCTAGTCAATGAAGACAGTCAAAATAAAAACACTATTCCTACTCCAAGATAGCAGACATACTGTATGGTGGTATAGCAGAAGCTCAGCCTCAATTCACAGTACGTTCAGAAATTCATTCAGTTGGAATGAATTTGAAATAGTGATTTATCTCTATGTCTCTTCCCCAGCATTAAAGAAAATCAACTGGATTTCTTTTTTTCTATTAAAGACAACTTGCTTTTTTTTCTTAAAGCAAAAAGCTAATTAACAACTGCAAAACCACTTTGGAAAGCAGTCTAAACTGTCTGGCACGGCGAGACATTTGCAATCTGTCTGATCCATTTCTATTTAATGCAATGCATTTTGCAAACAGAGTTTCGATCTATTTAGTAAGGACTGTCCAGTGGTCGCAAAGCCCATTAAAGGCAGTCTCATACTGTAAGTGCCGTCTCTGACCGCAGAAAAGTTAAGTGCCCTTTCCAAGAGCATTAAAAAATTCTTGGTATGCACCTTCTTGTCAGAAAAAAAAATAATCAGGAGGTTCACTTGATGAGGAAGGAAAAAACTACATGTTTACTTTGCGGCAACACTGTAGGAAATTGTATTGGTTAGTACTTTATGCTTTTGGCAATTTGTTCTTTCTGGATGTTACTTTACTTTTTGGGAGAGGTCAGGCTGCCTGCAAAATGGCCAGCACCTGGACTGCTATTGCCCTGTCCATTTAAGATATCTTAGACAGCACACAGCAATTTGTGGATTAGTAGTGTTGGTGGGAGAAGGAAGGTGGTTTTTGTTTGTTTATGAATATAAAACCAGAGGAAGCCTAAGGCAAAGAGAAAAAGATGATGTTGTCCAGCAGTAGTAGTGGAGGAGCAGTAGTAGGAACTGTAGTAGAACTGTGGGGATATATGGCATGGTGAGCAATAAGTACTAGCCTTGAGCACTTGTGGGTGAGTGTTGCCTCTTTGGTTGTGTTGGCTCTCTTGGGGTTTGGGAGCCCATTGACTTGGGTATACTTAAAAGAACTTTCTGTAGGATCAATATTTTCTATGGTACTCCTGTCTTTTTTTATCAAGTACTATCCAAATGATTATGCTGCCATTGTAGTAGGAGAAAAAGAATTCCCCCTATTGTTAGGATCCCTCACTCACTGAGTCTTTAGGAAAGAAGGGTTACCATTGAGTATCATTGGGATGCAGTGGTTATGGTACTAGACTAGGAGCAGACAGACCTACTGTCCATCCATCCTTATCCATTCTCTAGAGATCTTTGGACCAGTCACTGTCTTTTTCTCTCAGCCTCACTGATTAGTTGCTGTGGTGGAAAACTGTGAGAGATTGCTTAGGAGGCCAGTTTGAGTTCCTTAGTAAAAGCTGAGAGATAAATCTAATAAGTGAGAAATGCATGGACATGTGATGAGGAACCTGTGGCTTCAGGTTTGCAAACAGGGAGTCCCTTTCTTGGTCCTTTTCGAAGTTGCCTTCAACATTCAATGGTTCCATTTTTAAAGGTAGCAGTTCTGCTCCTATGAGTCTGAGGTGCAAAACAACTACAATCTGTAAATCTCCAAGCAGGTTTGCATAGTTCTGAAAGACAAAGAACCATCTGCTGAGCAAATCGCTCAGAAAGAGATAATAATTGCAAAAGGCAGTTTTAGTTGTACATCCTACGAAGATACCTTTAACACCATCAAGCAGCATCTGCCTGTACCAGGAAAGGACTCAATAGGTGGATAACAAAGTCAAATCCAGTCTAAACATCTGGTTGACTCATGACCGCCCATAATAAGTCTGGATAGTGGATGTTACAGTACCTGGAGACAGTAGAATACAGTAGAAGAAAAAGAACTGGGAAAAAATCACAACATATAAAACCCTGCAAATAGAAGTAGAATGACTGTAGCAAAAGAAAGCAAAAGTAGTACCAATTGTAACAGGTGCCTTAGATGCAATTCCAAAACTTGTGGGGAACTAATTTAACCTGTCAGCATTAACAAAATCACTATCACTCAATTGCAAAAGGCAGCTTTACTTGGAATGGCTTCTATCCTGGGATAATATTTGTTGTTTTGTTTTGATAGCTGTTCTTTCTCTTATGCAGGGGTGACAAACTGCCAGTCCGCTGGCCGATTGCATCATGCGAAGGCCGTGCCCACCCCAGCTCTGGCAATGTAAAAAAAGTTGCGATACGTCGTGACACATCACATGATGCGGCGAGTTTGACACCCATGCCCTTATGTAAGAAGAAATCTAATGAAGATCTTAAATCTTACACAAGTTTAAATAAAAAGTGTCATCGCCCACATTTTACAGATAATATATTATGGATGCATGCCTACCAAAAAATTTATTGTTATGGAAAGTTGAAAGATAGCTCAGATTTGACACAGCCTATTGTCCCCCATTGATGAACAAGAGGGAAGAAATCAAATATGGCTCTAAGTTCTTTGCTTGTTAATAGAAGGGTTGAAATGCTATCAGAATAGAATTTTATGTTTGAGCAGAAAGTCGCAGTCTAAGTTGACTAAAAAATAATTAATAATGGAGGAGCCAAATATGCCCAGAAACAAGAGGATTTACAAGCTTTGAGAGGGTAAATGAGGAATCCTCCCCACTGTTTTATGACGGCCAACACCTACAGTATTAACAAAGAGTGCCACTTGGAGGTGCCATGTCATATGGTTATAGAAAAGTGGGTGTGGACATTATAAAACCTATCTCTTTTAGATTGTGTTCTTTTTAAAAAACCAATCCAAAGTTTTCTTTTTATCATTTTAATGATTGATGTAGCCATTGATTATGTACCATCAAGTTGATGTTGACTCTTAGTGACCTCATAAACACACATTATCCAAGACAATTTGTTCCTTCAGATTTTCTAAGGTATACTCATCACTGCTAAATTGAGTCTATTGATTGCTGCTTGTCACGGTCTTCTTTCTTCCATTTTTCCCAGCACTGTGGACTTTTCAAAGATGTCAAGTTTTTGAATAAAAGGACCAAAATTTGATCATTTGCGTCTGATCATTTGTGCTTGGAATAAGAACTTTGAATTGATTTGTTCTAGGATTCAGTTTTTGCTTTCTTGGCTATCCTAATTATTCTCAAGAATTTCTCCAACATCAAATTCCAAAATGTCAATACTCTTTCTCAGTGCTTTTTTTGTAAAAGAAAAAGGTGCCGGAACTCACACACGTCATACAACCCACCTTGCCTACCCTACAAGGTTCCATCCCAAAAAGGTGCCGGAACTCCATTCTCAGCGTTCTATGAGAAAAAAAGCCCTGCTCTTTCTAGTCTGCTTTTTCAAAACCCATGATTGTGGCATAGTTACCTGGTTTTTCAGGTTAAAAATAAATAAATACAGGATTCTGTATCCATCCCCCCAAAACACTACAGCTGAGTTCACTAAAAATGCTAGAATAAAAGTACACAACCTGAAGAATCCTCTAATATCTGAAAGAGGCTATCAGAATTCTCAAGAGTTGTTACCGGTTTGCAATATTTAATGAATCACATTAATCACATTAATTATTTTTAGTGTTCTTAGTGCTTTAAGTAGGCCAGGTCAGGAAACAGACTTCTCAGGGATTCCATCAATGCTACTCTATTTATTTGGAAACCTGTCCAAATTTCTGGTCACATTTTATATTAAGCAAAATTAAAGCAGGGAAATTTTAAATTTCTTTCTCATGTTTCCTTCAGTCTCTGGACTATGTAATCACCATAGTGAAGTCCATCCTTAAAAGCTCACTCCTTTCATCCCCAAGGTCAGCTCTAAATTCTTTCATAAGTGTTAATTAAGTATAAGTCAGAATGAAATGAAATGTAGTTCTTCTTCTGATTCCATACATTGCTTTTTGGGATAATAAAATTTGCTTATGCTAATCCAAGATAAAATGTGAGCCTCAGCTTAATTCATAATTAGGTCTTTTTGCATGAGGGTATAAGCACAATGAAGGAATCCCCTCAGGCCATTTTCGTCTGCAGCATTCTAAAGTATCAAATCACCCATTAAAAATAGCGATGGTTCCAGTTCTGTTCCACTAATTTTCAAAGACTCCCCTTTTATTTCACAGCATCATAGAATAGAAGCATCCATAGAGGTTGTTAATGATGACACAATGGCAAATGTGACCAGGCATTAAAAAGAGGTGGGGCTTCAGTGGCCTAACTGCACCTGCCATTTTGATATTATTGATCAAATAATATTGATATTAACATTAACATTAACTATTGATATTAAAAACCATCTCATCCAACCAGATCTTACATTAAATGTACAGTAAATAATAGCCCTGACGAGAGTCCCTTTTCTTTATGAGGTTCATGGGACTTGTGTAAGGTGTCAGACTTTCTCTCACAGTTATAAAAGAAGCTTCACATCATCCTTATTTCTCAGAAAATTGGTAAAACCTACTATTTTATGTGGCCTATGGCTTCACTTGGGTTGTCATCTGTGTATCTGCTTGTGTACTTTATTTTACATTGTGCTGGTATCTTTTAATATTATTAATATTTTGTTTTTTTATACTATGGTATAAAGCCAAGAGTTGTGTGATTGGGGCAATTAACAAAAACGGTAAATAGATAATGGTATGAAATCATGATTTAATCAATTCTTTCATCACTACTCACAACACAAACCTCTTGAGATTGCAGTTTAGGTATATGACTTATTACAGAAATCAGAGCAATGTATCAAGGCAGAGCATTGGACTAAATCTGGGAAAATGGGATTCAATTCCCATTGAATTATGAAAGCCAGAAGCACCTTGGGCTAATCTGTTTATTTCAGCCTAGCCCACCTTATTTGGATAACCATGATAGTAAAAGAGATGATCATCTAGTCTCATTTTGGAGAAAAGGATATGCCAATAGGAATTTCAATGGGAAAATAGATTGCAGTACATTTTAAACACAAAACTAAATTAGATTATTTTCCCCTCATTATCTTGTGCTGGATGTATTTTTAAATGTACATACTAGCATTCCATCTGACAAGAACAGACTCTGAATTTGCATTACCAAGAGTTGTACTTTTTACTTTATTGATTTGAAAGCCAATAGACATACAGTAATAAAAATTCTAAAAACAATGTTCCAATAACAACTTTTGTATTTAGCAAGGTAAGCAAATTGAGGAGATTGGCCTATTATGAAATGCAAAAAGGATAGCTTTTCCCCACATTGAACAATTAATAACTATTTTGGTATATTCCAATGCTTCCCTTCTTGTACTGTATATGACAATTTTTCCATTAAACAGAGTGGAGTTTTCATTTCAGGGTCTAGTGATGATGCTTCTGGTTTGTGTTGCTGCAAGCAACTATCATGAATTGATCAGCTATCTTAGTTTAAGTAGGTGTAGACCTTGTATAGACAAGTATAATGAAAGATGGAACACATTTATATTGAATATGCAGCTTTGAAAAAAAAGTTGTATAATATATTAGAAATATATGTGTATTGGAATAATATTTGCCTTAGGCATGTATATATAGAATTATAATGTTTGCAAACTAATTACCATGCCCAGAGATCAAACCAACAGCCCATAGAATTATAATATACAGTATAGAGAGAATGTATATCCATCACTATTATCCCCATTTATAAATCCAATGAAGAAAAAATATCCAGGCTTCTCTTGGTTTTCATTATTAAGATATGTTTATTCATTATTCATTATTATTCATTATTCAATTATTTATTAACCATCTCGGTCCCAAGAGATTGAAGATCAGGGTCCCTGAAGCCTGGTCCGTGGCCCATTACAGTGCACAATATTAACAATTTACAATAGTAAAACCAATTCATTTAACTTTATACAAAATTTTTGTGTTTAGGATCTATGGTCAGAATGTATTGTAGGATATGTGGATGTGTGTTTATGTGTCTCTCCTCTCCTCTCCAACACAAGCTGGCTTGATAAACTATAGAAGTATGCTAGCTTCTTTAAAGACATGGATTGCAAACCCATGCACAGAATAACCTTTTTAGTTATACTGTATTGAAAATACTTTTCTGTACTGACACCAGTGGTGGGATTCAGCCAGTTCGCACCACTTCGGCAGAACCAGTAGCTATTTTTTTGTTGCTCAGGCCCAGAACAGACTTCCAGAAGCGGCATCCACACAGAGAACAGGTTGTTCACATATTTGAATCCCTCCACTGATTCACACAATGTCCAGACAGAAGTGCAGGTTCCTTTTGAAATAAAGAACATTTGCCAGATTCTTCAGCCTGCAAAGGTCTTCTGAAATTAGCTTTCAGCAAGCCATAATCAGATCCCCATTGCTCAGGAGAGCAAGCATTTACAAAGGAAAAGTCCTGCCATGCTCCCTGTTATGTATTGGGCTTGTGGTATTACACCCCGTGTGTTGCTGGAAGAGCTAATGGCTCTCCAGCAACCCAGACAGGCCGTCTCCGGTCCTGCTATTGGTCAGCCCCAGGCAGCAAGCGTGGGTTCAAACCTATTGGCTGCCACCTAGGGGCTAGGCTATATATTGTGGCTGGGTGCGGCCCAAGCTCCTGTACAGTTCCAGCAAGAATAAAAGAATAAGTTCCCTGTACTCAGTCTTGTGTCATCATTCCTGCTCACCAGAGCCCACGACTTAACACTCCCATCAGAACCTGTGATAGAAAGACTTTAAGCAGGCTCTTTCTGATCCTAAGAAAGACATTATTTATTGTTGTGTTGTAGGTAGGCCCTTGAACTACAGTTGGGAACTTTCTGTTTTTTCCTTTGGGTATTAAAAAAAAACCCCAACACTTTCCAGCTTACAATTCCAGACAACCCTTGGCCCTAGTAACTTTATCTTGGTGGTTTTTCATCCAAGCATGAATTAGCTCCGAATCTGTGTAGCTTCACAATCCAGATAATGTTTGTTGGCTGTTGTCACCTGTATTCCTTAGTTAAAACAAAAGAAATGTATGAAAAGCTTTCCCATTTTTACATTAGGACAGGAAGTAGAAAGCAAACCATAGCCAAGGATTCTACTAATTGGTATCTCTGGGGCTAAAGGTGGGCAGATAAATGAGGATGCACTACATAAGTGGGTGAGAAGATTTTCTCAATTTATTTTTAATTGTTATAAGGCATTTTAGGTTATATCTATCCTTCCAAATTTACAATTCTCTGAAAAAAACAACAACAATCAGTCTGCCATTATTAGCAGCCTGAGGGCTGTAAAGGGGCTTCGGGGGGCTGCCAATTCCAGGTTGGCCAATCCAGGGCAGAGAATCACTAGAAGTGTTGGATTGGGAATTCTCGGAATTGAAGTCCATTCATCTTAAACTTGCCAAGTTTGAAAAGCACTGTTTTAAGAGTTCAGAGAATGTTGCCTCAGTTTTTTTTAACCTGCCAATTTTTTTTCCCCATCTAGAGAGGATGTGGAGTTTACACTGGCAGCTAGCAAATAAATTTTACCACCATTTAAATTTTATGTCCAGGCTTCCCCCTTTGCTTTTCCATAACAATCATTTTTAAGGAGATTATAATAAATAGCACTACTAAGCGTTCTGCTTTTGGAAAATGTGTCTGTCAAACATTTTCTGCACTTCCTGGTACAAAATCAGTGCTCTGGGGACATCTACTCGCAGACAGCTCTTCCCCAGTTTTAAGCTGGGCTCTTTCATACATTTTCTTCAATAGTCTCCTGACTTGGTTAATTTCACTTTATAGCTTTACATCCCTTTTTACAACGGTGCCTTTGTTGAAGTTACTGTTCCCTCTTACATTTGCTGTTTCCCTTAGGCTGTTCTGATGTCTTATTAGCCCAGGTTTTCATCTTTCCTCCTCCGCCATCTTTTATCTCTCTGAAGATTAAAGCTCATTTTCAAACTTGTCTGATACATGATATGAAAAACACATGCATTAAAAAAAAGAAACAGGGCAAGAAAGCATCTTTTTTTTGTTTTTGAAGGAGGCCCTGTATAATCATTCCTGCTTGATTCCAAGACAGAGAAGACAGAGCACACTCTTTAGGTCAGTGGTCCCCAATGTTAAGTTGTGGGCTCTTGGGTACAGAATGATGACACAAGGCTGAGTACAGGATAACTCATACTTTATTCTTGCTGGAACTGTACTGAAACTTGGGCTGCAACCAGCCACAATATATAGTCTAGCCCCTAGGCAGCAGCCAATGGGTTTGAACCCACTCTTGCTGCCTGGGGATAGCCAATTGCAGGACTGGAGGCAGCCAGTCTGGGTTTCTGGAGAGCCGCTGGGTGCTCCAGCAACGCATGTGGTGTATCACCACAAGCCCAGTACATATCACCCAACCTTTGTGGCTTGGCAGCCTGGCTGGTGAGGGAAAGGGAAAGTGGCCCACACAAATAGTTCCAAATAGGGCTATTGGGGTTCCCTGCTCTAGGGTACAGAAATTCAGACAATTTCAGGGAAGCAAGGATTATCCGTTTAGTGATTACTTCGCTTCAGTAAGGTCCCTGGCATTCCCAGGTGATTATGGCTGAGGTGAAGCATGATCTAGAATAACATCAGTACTGGAACCAAGTCAGGAGGCCAAAAGCCCTGGATTAGAAGCAGCAAAATGGCACAGAGGTGCTTTCTCGCAGAAGGTAAAAGGTAAAGGTTTCCCTCTCAGTCGTGTCCCATTCTAGGGCATCTCCATTTCTTGTCTGAGGGACCCAGCTTTGTCCAAAGACAATTTCTGTTGTCATGTGGCCAGCATAGCTATATGACAAAGGCACACAGAATGCTCTTACCTCCCCACCCAAAGTGGTACCTATTCATCTACTCGTATTTGCCTGCTTTTGAACTGCTAGGTAGGCAGGAGCTGGAGCTTACCCCGCCACACAGAGCTCAGGTCTTGAACCTGGGCTGCCAGCTATCCTATTGACAAGCTTTAAACACTGAGCCATTTTGTAGAAGGCCCCAACTATTTTTTACCTGCTTTGAAGGAGTGCATGGATTCAATCATTTCTTCTTTTCGCAATTCTGTACTGCCAATGAATATTAAAACAAATTCAATCAGTCCAAACAATAGATAAAAAGCGTGGTGTTTAAAATGTAAAATAGCAAAACAATAACCAGTAAAATGGAAAAGAAATAACAAAAGAGAAAGCTAAATCAAGAGGGAAGAAGGAATGGAGTTAGCTACTGCAGCAGCCATCATTTTCCTCCCTCCCGCTATTCTTTTTCCATCAAACAAAATTCAGCATGGTTTTATTGACATATAAGCCTGATGGATCGATTTCGGCTTTGACCATTGATACCCAACATTCCTGGAAGGTTTCATGCATGCTATAGACTCATTGTGCAGCCTGAGACAAAATACTATGAATATAATTGACACATTCCATATGAAATGTCCTGATATCCCATTTATTGTTCCTACTAAAACATGTTAGTGTATGAGTAATCCTCATTTAATGACTGGTCATTTTACAACTATTCGAAGTTATGACAGCCATAGAACCAGTGCTTTAGAGCCCATAAAGGACCCCCGGCCATTGTGAATTGTCATGCCCCCCCCCAAACTTGCAGTCACATGATGGCATTTGGGCAGGTCAGCTTTACAGCTGGTCATCATGGTATTCTGTGGTCACAGGACTGCACTTTGCAATGTTGTTTTTTGGTTTCCATCAAAAAAGTGCCCATTCAAATGAATGGGTTTGCTTTACAACCATGGCATTCACTTAATGACCACTGTGAAAAAGGCCAGGAAATTACTTCTGGCAAGTGAATTATGACTGCAGTGACTTGTGACTATAATTCTGGATTCAATTACAGTGGTAAGTCAAGGACTACCTCTAAAATATTCTGGTCAACAATTCTTTCTGTCATCACTGTAATGTTCCTTTTAGCTTAGTGAAATTATTATGGTGCCTCTTGACATTCTTGATATTTTGCTTAAGGAATCAGTTACAAATTGGCCTCCAGTTGTGCTGTGAGGAAAATGGATGACAAGCAAGAATATCCTCCTTCCCTCAAGATTTGTTTTCAGTCTTTTCAAAACTCTTTTGCTTTTCATTTATGTTTGTCAGAATTCCACCTGAGAATCAGTGTCAACATTTACTTTCAAGAGAGCTTCTGGAGAATTCTAAGAGCAAGACTTAATCATAACCAAAGACGATAAGTAGGATCAGTGGCATTACTTATCTATTTCTCCTTGCACTAAATATTTTGCATTTTATTGTTCCACATCTCACTGTTGATTGATACTTCAGAAGAACTCACTTGATCATAAACAGCAGAAAGCCCAGTAGACAATATGGCATTATGGCATTCACCATGATTCAGTGTAAAAGATATAGCTACATCTCAAAACCTAGCAACATGTTTCTAAAAGCCATTTTTTGGCAAGCACTAGAGGGAGGGGAGGGATGAAAATATATAGAAGTACTTTTTTTATTCAGATGTTTCATCTGGTTGTTTATCAAAATACGATGATACTCAAAAGAAAAGACGTCAAATCTGTTTTTGAACAACCTTTCCTGTGAATTAATTTGACTTGTATATTTATGCTCTGCATTCTATGAACGGGAGAAATTCAATCAATCACTTTATGTGCATAAACAAATCAAAACTTACTGACTAAGAGAGAGATCAAAAGAAAGCCATCCTTTGAATCAGGTAGCATCCAAAATGTTTTGATGCAGTTGTTAGCTTTAGCAGTGTCAGTTCACCCCTCCCCCCAAAAAAAGAAATCATAACAACATAAAAAATGAAAGTATGAATAAAAGAGTATTAGAATCAAATTAATAATTTCAACCAGTAACTCCATAACACATTCAAAAAGATAGTCTATAAAGTCATAATTGAACTGTAGGCTAAGATGAATCTTTAAACCTCTTTGAAGGCTATTAATAAGCAGATGTTACTTAAAATAGAGCATGGGGGCTTGTGTGGTTCAATCTCTCGGATGGTGATCAGCCCACATTCTAAACCCAACTTCTACTGTGTGACGGGCTGAGTTCCTGTCATTTGCTCCAGTTTCTGCCTACTTAGCAGTTCAAAATTGTCTTTTTTCCCACCAGTGGTACCTAGCTGTATACCTAGTTAGTGGTACCTAGCAAGTAGATAGCTAGGTACTGCTGGTAGGAAAATTTACAAGGAAGGACCCCTCAACCAGGCATCCCCCAGACAATGATGGTGTCATGGTTTATCCTTTCAACATGGAGGTGCCTTGTTGAGGTGCTTCCAATTTGAATATAGTAGTAGGAGTTAAAATAAAGTTCCATAACTGTGACCTATCACGTCTGGAGGAATGCCCCTTCAGCCTGCCTTTTTAATTGCTTTGACTTTGGGACATGTGAATATGTTCCCCAGTTCTGAAGCTCAGTCAAAAGAGTCCTTCAAGAATTTCGATTCACTTCCTACTTCCCATGAAGAGGGAAGGACTACTGAGGTCAGAGTCTACATTACTGCTTTGTGCAGGAATCCAAATTGAATCAAACAGACAAGCAGAAAGCTTCAACACATTCAATGAAGGTGAAATGATTACTTTATTAATAGGTTCTGCTACTGAATAGCTGTCACCTTTTTACCCGTCAGAGTTAGGAGTAGCCAAATTCTAAAGATCTCAAAAAAGAACATCTTCCAACTTTCATCCATGTTCAATCATATATTAAAGGACTAGCTAGGATTTGTGTTACTTTCCCCCAAGTTGACAATTCTTGTGCAACACGAATTCTTCTTTATGTTTCCACTGGTTACAGCTAAGCAACCATCAAACAACCTTGTACCTGGCATTTTTAGAATGCTTTAGAGAATATAAAATATTGATATCAAACATACCTCTGCACATTTTATTTTACCAAGCCTACATGGTAGGATAGGCTCACTATTCCCCTTACTGCAGGTGGACAACAGTGATGAAATGAAGAGGTGGCTTGCTTAAGACCTAAGTGATTTCATGGCAAAGGTAAAGTTTTAACTGGAGAGGTTACAGCTCAGTTTATAAGCTCCTTTGTAGAAAATAGGGTTTATGGGTAGAAAACATTCCCTTCTTGTGGAGTTTGAGGCATCACAGATTAATTAACAGAGCTGACTTGCTTTGGCAGTAGAACAAAACACAACCATTTCCCATTCACTCGCTAAAGCTGTTGGCAGGATTTGTGTGCAGCAATATGGAATGACTCTACAAAATATAATTAAACCCCACTGGCTATTTTTTGGCAGCCTTTTCCTCTGTAGAACATACTTATTGATCTCTTGTTAGGAAACAAGGGAGGAGATTCATGGCATTATAAGACTGTTAGCCTGAACAATTCCTTCTTTTCTGTCACACCAAGAAAGCTCTACAACCAATACAGGCACTCCTTGTTTAGTGACTATTCAAAGTTACAACAACACTGAAAAAAGGGACTTATGATCACTTCTCACACTGACGCTGGTTGCAACATCCCCATGGTAACTTGATCAAAATTCAGATGCTTGGCAACTAACCCTTATTTATGACGGTTGCAGTGTCCCTGGGTCATGTGATCACTTTTTGTGACCTTCTGACAAGCAAAGTCAATGGGGAAGCAAGATTCACATAACAATGGTGTAACTAACTCAACAACTGCAGTGATTCACTTAAACAACTGTGGCAAGAAAGGTCGTAAAATGGGGCAAAATTCACTTAACAATTGTCTTGCTTAGCAATGGAAATTTTGGGCTCAGTTGTGGTCGTAGGTCAAGGACTACCTGTATTAAATGTAGCTCTTTTTAAGTGAACAAGAAATTCAGCATCACCACAATGACACCAAATCTTACCGAATAAATATGCCTTCAAATTTTAGAACCAAGAAAGTTACACTGATTAGCTGGAGGCTGTTTATTTCCCCCCTCTCTCTAGCTCCTTCTCCTTCCCAAAAGCAACTTATCTGTATTTTTTGAGGATTATTTTATTTATTTTTCCTATTACAATATCAGGTAACTACAATAACATAATTTTAAGTTCCAATACCGGATAAGTATAGAAACTGTTAAAAATAATAATCTACTATGTAAATAAAAAGACAGGTACATGGGAAAACTTTTCATACAGTATATAAGGAGTACACCAGATTGCAATCTCTTGCTATTAAGGTAAATCATAAACTCCAACCAAGTTTGATCAAACTGTGGTTCCTGCTTGTGAAATCTAATTATGTTAACTGTGATTTTTTTTTTTATTTTGTGGCAAAGGCTTTTCTAATCCACAACTCAGTTGTTATACTATGATATATTATCTAAAATTTTCCATTGTTGCACAATTATTGTTTTGGCTGTATAAACACTAAACTTTTTTTATTGCCTAACTGGAGTTAGGGATGTAAAAGAATGTAGCCAAGGATTTTGTCTGGTACAGGAT
Organism: Vipera berus; assembly: GCF_964194415.1. NCBI lineage: Eukaryota > Metazoa > Chordata > Lepidosauria > Squamata > Viperidae > Vipera > Vipera berus. The sequence continues at coordinate 14,622,510 of NC_138206.1, forward strand.
CAGCACTCTGTCCCCCCTGGAAAAACAGTGAAAAGCAGAAGCATATATCTGAAAAGAAAGCACTGTTAAAAAATCAGCACAAAGAGGAATAGTTAGGTTTTTGGAAAAAACTCATATCGGGGGAAAAAATATGCTAAGAGGCACTAAGCAACGGATAAAAACCAAACTTTATGCGTTCATTTTAAGTAGATATTTTATGCACCCTGGATGCAGACTTTCACTTACATGCACATCGGTGGTGTTTCTGCTGTTGCATTAATGATATCTAAGGAATCTGTATTGTTCCCACTGCACAGTTTTGCCTTCTAACTGAAATACAGAATAGGAAACTCCTACTTGTGACAACCACTTTGTAGCAATTCACTTACCTGTCTGCTGTTGATGAAAGTAACGCCTCCTTTCTCCTCCTTCTGTTTGAGACTGAAGAAGAGTTTTGGCTGTTTAATGAGTTCTAACGTTCAATGAATGCCCTCTTTATGGCAGTCTTAACCTTCTTCTCAGACTTGCACAGAAGCCTGAACAAAAAGGAGCTGCTATAATAAAGAAGAAGTGCCGTGCTCAAACTGAGCTGAAGCATTTCTTCAAAATCATTCTGGAAACGCACTTGGGCCTGCTAGCTTGCATGAGCCTGTGAGAAATGGAAATAGGCATAAACAATAGGAGTTGATCATTCTGTGGTAGAATGTAGTCTGGATTCCCAGGATAGATGGGCTGCATTCCAAAGGGCAAAGGGACTGCAAAGTTTGGTCAACGGGAAGAAGGTTAAGACAGCTCCTCTCTAGCAATTCACAGAAGATATCTACAGTAATGGTGGAAGCTTGTTAAAGACATATTCTTCCAGGAAGGAGACATTTTTCTGACAAGGAGAACAATTAATCAGTGGAATAGCTTGCCTCCTGGAGTTGTGACATTTCCCTCCCTGGATGCTTTTAAAAAAGAAGACTGGACAATTATTTGACCGGGATGGTATAAGATCTCCTACCTTGAGTAGGGGGTTGGACTAGACCTCCGAGGTCTCTTCCAACAGTATGTTTTTATGTTGCTTTAGTCTGGCAAGATTCTGTCTATAGGTGGAAAACAATAAAGGAATTAAAGGTAAAGGTAAAGGTTCCCCTGCACATGCGTGCTAGTCGTTTCCGACTCTAGGGGCCGGTGCTCATCTTCGTTTCAAAGCCGAAGAGCCAGCGCTTGTCCGAGGATGTCTCTGTGGTCATGTGGCCAGCATGACTAGACGCCAAAGGCGCACAGAACGCTGTTCCCTTCACACCAGAGTGGTCCCTATTTTTCTACTTGCATTTTTACGTGCTTTCGAACTGCTAGGTTGTCAGAAGCTGGGATGAGTAACACGCGCTGACTCTGTTACGCGGCACTCGGGATTCGACCCGCTAAACTGCCGACCTTCTGATCGACAAGCTCAGTGTCCTAACCCACTGAGCCACCGTGTCCCTAATAAAGGAAATACTCAGATGTAATTCTATATGTCATTCTTGGGACATGACAAATGGTTAGGTTTAGGCGTATCCACAGATTGCAGGGTGAAAAATGTCAAAGGGGAAGCCACAGCCATGCAGTTGAAGCCCTGGCTTTTTTTTTTGTAGGTGGGTCACAGTAGACATAAAAAAGGGATGAGCGGCTGTGGCTACCCTCTTGATATCCTTCATTCTTTTGAGGGGAGTGCCTTTGGCCAGTCTGACAATCACCCCTTTATCTTAGCCTGCAACACTTTAGAATTGACTAATATTTAGCTTTTGAAATTTAACCCTTTAGAAGTTCCAGTACTGTTATCTGTATCTGGCTCCATCCAATTAGCTTTAACATGCCAGAGAAAAATTTTGCTGTCTAAAACAAGACTGAGGGCAGAACATTCAGGAGATATAATTAAACATGCTAGCAGCTTCTTTACCAAAGTAAAATGTATTTAATTAGAGCACACACTGCATTATTCAGAGCAATGCTGTTTGTAGCAAGCACAAACCTATGGTTTCTGTGGAAACAGGGTCAGAAAGCTATAGGGAAATGTCAGCTATGGGGATGGCTCTGGCATGGGGGCTTCACCTTGAGGGTCCCTCAGGTTCATCTTTCCAACAAATCACATTAGAAGTATTCTAATGTGGTAGAAAGGAACAGAAGACCTATTACAAGAAATAAGCACAGCTCTGAGAAACAGCTTCCCTTACATTAAAATTTAAGGAAATTTAAGTATTCCTCCCCTTGAGGAATATATCAGATCATCAGTTGGGGTGCTATAAAACAGTGATTTTTAGAACCTGACTTGGTGAAGTCCTGAGTGTCAAGCCCCGCCGGCCTGCCGCCCGCTCGGGCCTCGACAACGCCTCCGCCGACATGGGGAAGCGGCCCCTCCCTCCCCCAGCAGACCGCCGTCTCCTGCACTTGCCTGCCGTCCCCGACCGCTGCAGCAACCGGCGTTGGAGCCGCCAGCCCCACCTAACCCTAGCCGAAGGACGCGGCGTCGGGCTCCCACCGGCCAGCTGATGGGCGTGGCTTTGCCCGGTCACCACGGGAAACGCCGGGTCCCCGCCGCACAGCTGACTGGTGCGCCCGCTACCCCTGCCTCAACGCTGACTTTACCGCAGTTTGGTCTGTGTGAGAAATAAACCAGGTCACCCGTACCTTTGGAGTGCTTGTGATTCTTCGCAGAGGACGTCGTGACACTGAGATTCCTAAGAGATTATTTCCCCCCCAAAAGGAAGACAATTTTATCCCAATTTCTCAGGGCAATTTCTCAGGGCAATTCTATCCCAATTTCTCTGAGTCCTTCAGGAGATAGGGTGGCATATAAGTCCCAAAAATAAATAAATAAATAAATAAATAAATAAATAAATAAATAAATAAATAAATAAATAAATAAACAAACCCCCTTTCCCCTTAAAGCAGCAGTAGTAGTTCAGAAACATTTCCTCCTGATCTTCCCATGGAATGGGGTGGAAATTAGGGAGACTGCTGTAGTAATAATAACACCACCAGAAAGTGTATATAAGTAGTATTAACTTCACTGGCAAATGTAAGCACAATAATTGCACAAATATCACACATATTCTTCTTCTTAAGCTAGCTACAGGACTGGAAGTTTTTGGTGTTGTTCCAGCCAAGTACTAACCAGGTCTCACCCTGTTTAGCTTTTCAAATTCATTCAATGTTGGCTATGAATTGCCAAAACTGTAGGCTATGTCTACAAAGTCACTACAAGCTAAGATTTCTACCAAGCTTTAGTTTTAAATGAGTGCCTTCAAGTCAGTCTTGACTCCTAATACCTAAGTAGAGAAGGCCCTGAAGTTTTCATTTTTCAGATATGGTTTGCCATTCCTTCCTTCCTAGAGCTGAGAATGACTGTCACAAAATCTTTCATCTCCCTTTCAGCCTCAGGCAGGACTAGAACTCATGGTCTTCCAGAATCTAGCCCTGTGCCTTTAACCACTAATTCAATTGATACTCTATTCAGTGGGTATAGAAGTTCATAAACAACTGATCTTAAATAGAGTGCCACACAGTGTAGTGTAGTGTAGTGTAGTGGTGAGGGTGATGGACAAAACACAGAAAGACCCAGGTTCAAATCTCCCTCAGCCAAAGAAGCTCCATGGATAACTATCCTTAGCTAGTTTCTTTCTTTCTTTCTTTCTTTCTTTCTTTCTTTCTTTCTTTCTTTCTTTCTTTCTTTCTTTCTTTCTTTCTTTCTTTCTTTCTTTCTTTCTTTCTTTCTTTCTTTCTTTCTTTCTTTCTTTCTTTCTTTCTTTCTTTCTTTCTTTCTTTCTTTCTTTCTTTCTTTCTTTCTTTCTTTCTTTCTTTCTTTCTTTCTTTCTTTCTTTCTTTCTTTCTTCCTTCCTTCCTTCCTTCCTTCCTTCCTTCCTTCCTTCCTTCCTTCCTTTCTTTCTTTCTTTCTTTCTTTCTTTCTTTCTTTCTTTCTTTCTTTCTTTCTTTCTTTCTTTCTTTCTTTCTTTCTTTCTTTCTTTCTTTCCTCCTCCTCCTTCCTTCCTTCCTTCCTTCCTTCCTTCCTTCCTTCCTTCCTTCCTTCCTTCCTTCCTTCCTTCCTTCCTTCCTTCCTTCCTTCCTTTCTTTCTTTCTTTCTTTCTTTCTTTCTTTCTTTCTTTCTTTCTTTCTTTCTTTCTTTCTTTCTTTCTTTCTGCACAGCTTGTCTTACAGGATTTTTGTTAGCAAGATAAAATGAAGACAGTTATGTAAGTTGCTTTGAGCTTCTGGGGGGGGGAAAGAAGTTTTTAAATCTACTTAATAAATAGTAATAATGAACCGCATTTTCAAAAAACTAGCCTTTCTACAATAGTCAAGAATAATGAGCCGGGACAGAGGACCTTCGGTGTTCATGCTGATGAAACATTATGTTTCAATCCATTGTTAATAAAGCAACTATGGAATCAATATGTGTATAATCTGTGCATGTTTTTAAAGAGGTCCATCTGTTCTGAGTCAGCCAGACTTCCCTTCAAGGGATTGTGCATTCAGGATGGATATATTCAACATGATGCTGCTCTGTTCATATTTTTATCCTAATGGTGGTAAGAATTTTGCTTGGACGCAAAGCATCTGTTTGCCTTTACCCAACATATGTTGGGGAGGTCTTGTTAAATCTGCTCTAGAAATAACCTTTCAGGTTTTCCTGTCTCACTTAGAATTGAAAGCTCTCACGGGGTGGTGGTTAAGATGCTACAGAAAACACATTAAAGAATCTCTTGGGATTACATAATGAGCTTCAATTGGCCAAGCACCTCCAAACTGAGACTTTACGGTTGATAGAAAAAATGAAATGAGGAAATGTAAGTCTCTTTTTCTGTAGGCAGGACAAGAAGCAATGGATGGAAACTAATCAAGGAGAAAACCAAACTAGAACCAAGGAAAAATGTCCTCGCAGTGAGAACAATTAATCGTGGAATGACTTGCCTCTAGAACAGGGGTGTCAAACTCAATTTCATTGAGGGCCGCATCAGCATTGCGGTTGGGTATGGCCAGGGTGGGCGTGGCCTACTGGGTGGGCGTGGCTAGAGTGCGTATGGCCTATTGGGTGGGCATGGCCAGCTCTACATCGTTCGCATCAAGGGTGCCTATGGGGCCCTGGGCAGGAGTGGGACAAATCTGAGGGTCTCTGGCAGGAGGAGGGTCTCTGGGCCAGGGCCAAGGCAGTGGGGGCCGTTCCCTCACTGTTTCCAGGATGGCTTCGCGGGCCACATGAAACCACTTTGCGGGCCGGATCCGGCCCCCGGGCCTTGTGTTTGACATGTCTGCTCTAGAAGTTGTGGGTGCTCCAAACGCTGGAGGTTTTCCAGAAGAGATTCAACAACCATTTGCCTGAAATGGTATAGGGCTTCCTGCTTGAGCAGGGGGTTGGACTGGAAGACCTCCAAGGTCCCTTCCAACTCTGTTATTCTGCTATTCCATGAAGATCATTGGGGACTCTTTCCCAGTTGCTTCTTCACACAAAACATGAGAAATGGTTTAAGAAAATAAATTATTATTTGCTTGTTGTTTCAATCAGTGCTTTTTTGTAAAACAAAACAAAACAAAACAAAAACCTGCCAGAACTCACGCACAGAACTCATTTTTATTCGAACAAGCCGGCCTGGCCTGATGGGGGATTGGTGGGGTTTTTATTGCTGTACTTTTGGGGTTTTTATAAATGTATTGTATTAATTGTTTTTTAATGGGCAACTATTTAATCTTCTTTTAATATTTGTAACTTTGCATTTTATTCTTGCCCTGTTCACCGCCCTGAGTCCTTCGGGAGAAGGGCGGTATAGAAATATTAATAAACTAAACTAAACTAAACAGCTCCGGCTCCAGTCAAAAGCTCTTTATGGAATGGGGGTCAGGGGTGGGGGGAAAGAAGAAACCGCTTTAGGGAGCTTCCAAGGAGTAGATCATGTGAGCAGCGTCAGCTGATGGACGCCATTGCTGCAGCTTTTGAGAGGGCACTTGTTCGGAGCTGGCATGTCTTCTGCCACCTCATCCTCCCCCGCCTCTGATAACGCAGAGGCTTCCTCCGGAGCCAGAGTGATCAAGGTGGCAGCTGTGCTGCTGCTTTGGGAGTGCACCTGGTCCCTCGAAGAGATTCACTCCAGGAGTCAGTCCTGGTCCCCAGTGGCCAACCCGGGGGTGAGGACAAGTGGCGGTGGTGTGAGGAGCCCCATGAACCAAGGCAGAGAAGAGGGACTGGTTTCAGGGCCGTGGAAGTGTTTTTGGGTCAAACTTCGATGCCCCTGATTTCCCCGGGCAGTTTCCTTTCACTGAGCCAGAGCTTTACAGGTAGTCCTTGAGTTACGAGTGTAATTGATCCTGTGTCAAGTTTCCGACGTATGGACTTTTCAAGTGACTCTGAGGCATTGTTTACCTTAAAAGTCCTTTATTAGCCTAATACACCGGCAAATGCTTGCTCGAAAGAAGCTGGAATCTGAAATCTCCGCCCCTTGCACAATATATTAATACATAATTCTCCACCTTTCTAATTTTGTCATTAATCATATTCTCCAATTAATTTAAAGAATCCGTTTCCCTTCCGTTAGAAGACCACCAAAGCCTTATCTTCTTTAGGGAGAAAAATGGCCTTGAAAAGTGCAATCCTACTCATTCCCTCTCCTAACCTTAAACTAAAACAATACACAAGTCTTAAAGCAATACACAAGTTTAACATATGAAACGGCTACTTCTTCATCTCTTGTCAAGCAATAACATTCGATGTTAGCAGCGTTGACAGCCTGCTCATTCCATTTGTAACTCAAAAACTCATAGAGTGAATTTTGTTCCTTTAATGAGATCACTCTCTGCCTCATTAAAATGCTTGCAGCTTGTTAAGTAAACATGAGGTGTCTCAGGGTGGGGAGCCACAGAATTGTTCTGCAGCCATAGATCTGGCTCTGGAGGTCTTTTCCAGCTGTCCGGAGCCCATATTGGGCCACAGGGGGCTATGGACGCATCCCCTGGCCTCAGATCAGAGCAGCAGCAGGAACCGCGGCAGAGAGGAGACAGATCTTTTTTAGGTGAGTCCCGCGTGGCAGGAAGGGACGGGGAAGCATGAGAGCATTAAGTGAACGCTTGGGGATTACCTGTATTCTCACTGGCAGCTTAAAAGGAACTGGTTCTTCCGTTCAAAAAAAGGTGCCGGAACACAGTTTGGTGTATTCTATGACAAAAAAAGCACTTCGATTAGCCTTTCTCATATTTGGCAGTTTAAAGATTCATGGACCTCAACTTCTGGAATTCCCCAGCCAGAATGATGGGAATTGAAGTCCATACATTTGAATGTTGCCAAGGTTAGACTATCCTGAACTTAGAATACTGAGGCAGGAGAGGGAGATGGATTTGGATTTAGGAATCCAATATCATGGAGTTAAGTTCTACTTTTATTGTAATGCTGTAGTAACAGAATCTGAAAGCAATCCCCACTCACTCCCTCTCTTCCTCCCTCTCTCTCTTTCAACACCAATGGGAGGCACATAGATTTTGAGCTGAGGGAGGAGCTCAGTCAAAAACTCTTATGAAAGAAATTATTTTCAACTGGTGCCAAAAGAATCATAGTACAAGGCTGGCTGGAGAGGATAAATCCCTGCAGTGGTGGGATTCAAATATGTGAACAAATGGTTCTCTGTGTGGATGCCACTTCCAGAAGTCCATTCTGGGCCTGGGCAACAAAAAAATTAGCTACTGGTTCTGCCGAACTGGTGTGAACTGGCTGAATCAATCCCTGTCTGTTTATCTTGTGATTATTTAACTTATTTGGCCAAGAATCTGAAAACTGAAACTTTACAGGAGACAAAAAACAAAATGGGGAAATTTCTCAGTGACAATCAGCTAGTTTTTCTCCTAATATATATATATATATATATATATATATATATATATATATATACACACACACTATATATATATATATATATATATATATATATATATATATATATATATATATATATATACATATACATATACATATACATATATATATATACATATATATATATACATATATATATATATACATATATATATACATATATATATATACATATATATATATACATATATATATATATATATATATATATATATATATATATATATATATATATATATATATATATATATATATATATTTCAGGTCAACTCTACAACAATATGCATTTTTTTTTAAAAAAAATCTTCATATATACAGTATATCAATTTAACAATTCCTTTTGAGGAATTATGATATGGAAAGTGCAAGAAAAAGAGGACAAGAAAGGAAAGGGAAAAGGAAAAGGAAAGATGTAGGAGATGACAAGGTTGAGCCTGAGGGAGGAGTCAAATACATCATCAATGTTGAGTCTCTTCATGCTCATAAGTGATCTAGGTTCAGTCCATTTTGAATTCCATTGACTCTTATCAACCACCAATTTGCTTTGACCAATTGTCAGAATCCATTTATATCACATTTCATAAATGTATGGTTAGAATACTGGGCCTATCTTAGGGATCCTGCCATCTCTACGGGGGGGGGGGAGAGGGGATGTTTATTCAGATTGCCGTAGGCTGTTTTCAAAGACCAGGAAAACTTTTGATCTGGGGGAAATGGGGAGAGAGAGATCTGGTTCGTATCTCCATTTGAAACTGAAAGGAAGAAGACAATAACAGTAAAATGCAAGAAGTTTTCCCTTTCCCACGAAAGGGCCTGACACCTAAGTAACTGATGTGAGCCTGACCAAATGGACTCGAGGGGGGCGGTTGAAACCGGAATGCTTTATATAGTATTGAAATGTAACTCAATGTCAGATCCCGTCTTGTATTGCCACAACCAATCTCATCCTAGTAAACTTTTCCTTTTGGACAAACTTGGATCCAGGAGTTCTTATTTCCTAAGATGTGAATTGGGGTGGGTCCTGACAGATTCTTGTAGATTCTTGCAATAAACCTTTATGTTCATTTGAAGTGCATGGATTTCTTGATTTCCCTTGCTTGACAAAAGGGAAGGGAATTAGATACATCATATCTCTTCATACCTTGGCCTCCCTGCAAATGTACTTGCTTCTGTCAGCCCCGCTCAGTAGTCTAAACCAGAAAATCAATTCCACGTGAAGGTTTAAACTACTTTTATTCAGATTGGCTATAATAAGAAGACCTTGCAATACCGATATGCTGGACTTCTTCCTCCTTCTTATCATTTAGTGAAATAGGAAGACATCTATTTAAGTCAGTTCAGAATGTTATCTAGTTCAGGGGTGTCAAGCTGCCAGCCCAGCAATGCAAAAAAAGTTGCGATACATTGCGACACGTCACGTGATGCGGCGAGTTTGACACCCGTGATCTAGTTGTTCTAGACTTTAAAAATGCTTCTGTCCCTTTTACCTAGACAATTTTTTTCTCTACAATTGTTTCTCCACCAAGGCCATTTTTCTACTCTCTACACTTTTCACCATATCCATATATCACTTGCCCTTTGGAACCAGTTATCTGTAGAGCTCAGGACTGCCCCTGATTTTTGTTCGTTCCGCCAGGACCTGAAGACCTGGCTCTTTGAGCTTTCTGGCCAGGACTGAGAATTTTTAATTTTTAACTTATTGTAATTGGGTTTTTTAATCAGAGTTATAGGGGTTTTAGATTTTCAATCAAGGATAATTTAATCTATTTTAATTGCTATTAACTTTTGTATTGTAATATTGTTTTAATTGCCTTGTGAACCGCCCTGGGTCCTACGGGAGAAGGGCGGTATATAAGTTCAATTAATAATAATAATAATAATAATAATAATAATAATAATAATAATAATAATAATAATAACAACAACAACAACAACAACAACAACAACAACAACAGGATTACCTTTCTCCCATTATCTCTGCTAGTTCTACCAGTTCTAGCAGGAATGTTTTCTTGCAGATGTTTCATTACCTGATCAAATAACATCATCAGAATTAGAAGCCAGTGGAGTTTGCTCTCTGTTAATGGTCAGTACATTGTCCGATCAGTGTTGCTGAATATCTGTTTTTTTGCCCCCTTGGGTAATTTCTTGATTAGGTTAGTGCTATTTCCTTTCATTCTTTAAACTCCCCACCTCCCATGTTTTGCTTTATAAACTTTACAGAATAAAAGAGTTGGAAGGGACCTTGGAGGTCTTCTAACCCAATGCCCTGCTTGAGCAGGAGACACTATATCATTCCAGACAGGTGGTTGTCCAATCTCTTCTTAAAGGCTCCAGGCACCACAACTTCTTAAGGCAAGCTGTTCCATTAGTTGATTGTTCTCACTGTCAGGAAATTTCTCCTTAGTTCTAGGTTGCTTCTTACCTTGGTTAGTTTCCATCCACTGCTTCTTGCCCTTTGTTCAGGTGCTTTGGGAAATAAGTTGACCCCTTAGCAGTCCCTTAGATATAGGAACACTGATATCATGTTACCCCTTGTCCTTTTTTTCATTAAACTAGACATACCCAATTCCTTCAACCATTCTTCATAAGTTTTACTTCCAGCCCCCTTCTTTGTTGCTCTTTTCTGCACTAATGAACTTCATGAATTCTACCCTACCACATATTTTTCAGTCTTCTTCCTCTTGATCTTCATATATTTGTTTTGTGATTCAGTCCTCACTGATTCTCCCTCAATGTATTAAACCACAACAACGTATTTCTTTTGTACTGATGTCGCACTTTTGTATTCAGTCCACGTCCATATCCATCATTCTGTAGTTCATCTCTTAAAAAGTAATAATAATAATAATGTAAGTTAATCAGAAAACCGTAAAAGACAGAAGATTCATTCTAACTCAACTTTATAAACCAAATTAATTTACTTAAGAAAAAAGTGTGTGTTTTGTCTGTGTGAGAGAAAAAAACAGTCAGGGACAGAAAGGTTATTATCGGTTGATGATATTGCACCTCTGCAAAGTTTCAGAACATAAAATCAGAACATCCTGGTCTAGCTGAGTCCCCAAGTTCACCATTCTGCAGCTGTTGTTCAAAGATCGAGAGACTCCAGACCTACCACTGCCCCCTGATGTGTAATTTCAGCCAGATGGTCTGATGACTAACTTGAAAAATGATTAGGTGGGAGAAAAAGGTTCCAAAACAAAACCCTGAGTACCTACACTCCAGAAATGAATACAAAAGTGCTGATGGTTGATACATGTGTACATTTAAAAAAAAATAGAACAGCCTCTTCTTTCGAAATGTGGACCAATGGTTTGAAGAAACAAGACCCCGAAAGATGAGATAGTGTGGCCATTAGGTCCATGGTAGTCTTAACTAAAGTGCTTCATAAAAGGTTGGGTAATTGAATAGACTGCCCACTTATCATGACTTGAGGAAACCTCTAATGTCTTTATTTGGGAAACAACTGGGAGAAACAATATCTGTACTGATAAGCTGTGTACCGACAGGTAATTGACAGAGATAAGCACTAATTTGGCTTGGAAATGTGATAAAATACAGACTAGAGCGGGGTGTCAAACTCAATTTCATTGAGGGCCGCATCAGCATTGCAGTTGCCCTCAGGGGGCCGGGTGGGTATGGCCAGGGTGGGCATGGCCTACTGCGTGGGCATGGCTAGAGTGCGTATGGCCTACTGGGTGGGCGTGGCCAGCTCTACATCGTTCGCATCAAGGGTGCCTATGGGGGCCTGGGCAGGAGTGGGACAGATCTGAGGGTCTCTGGCAGGAGGAGGGTCTCTGGGCCAGGGCCAAGGCAGTGGGGGCCATTCCCTCACTGTTTCCAGGATGGCTTCGCGGGCCACATGAAACCACTTCACGGGCCGGATCTGGCCCCCGGGCCTTGTGTTTGACATGTCTGGTCTAGAGGGAGGGGCTCTTTCTCAGATGATAAAAAGACCCCTAGGTTTTGTAGACTGAAAGAGGGTTAAAATGGCTCCTCCCTAGCGATTCTCAGAGTACATCTGAAATTTTTGTAGATAGTTGCTTTGCTGGTGGTGTTGTCCAGTTTGGTAATGAAACATCTGCAAGAAAATATCCAGGATGAGAGAGCCCCAAGGACTCCACAAATAAATTTCTTTCCATGTATAATGCATATTGTTGGACTTTCCTGGTAGGGTCTACCTAGTGGATACTAAGCATTGTTATTACTGGAGTATATTTCTTGTAAACATGCAGTATATCCTTTTGTGTTCAGTTATAAAACCTGCTTCACAAACTCTTGCTCAGTTTAGAGTGCTTCAACCTCCAATAGTCAGTGGGTGATAAATCCGATTTTAGCTTTGCCTTAAGGACTCTGCTTGCAGACACTTTTTTAAAAAAATCCCAGTTCTTGACTACAAACGATATTTTATCTGAAGTCACTTTGAATGCACATTACAATAATTGCCAGCATTTGTCACTTGCAAAAAAAAGCCACTCATTATAATTCGTGGGTTATGTGCACATGAAATGCATTTATATTTCAAGGACTCCTGGGAAAGAGGAATCAGCCTTATATCCAGTCAGACCATTGATCCAATTACTCCGGCCTTGTACACTGTTGGAAACACAGTCATAGATTTTTAAGCATAAGAGAGGAAGTCAGGATAATCAAAAATTAATTTGAAATCAAATATTAAAAGTAGAGTGAGTATAAAAGGAAGCCATATCCTGCAATTTCACTACTGTAATCAAGCTTGATTGATTGAATGAATGATTTGTGCTACAAATTTCATTGTTGACTCTCAGCAACTAGACAGATAGATGTCCCAAAGGTGCTTTTTTCAAAAGGCAACTGGACTTTCTTCTATTTTTTTTTTCCTTTGAAAATGTTTTGCTTCTCATCTAAGGACCTTCTTCACTTCTAACATTCTTTGGGACAACCATGACATGGATGATTGAGAATCTCCATAGACATTTAGACAGATTGATGTTCTCCAGGATGATCTTTGCAATGCTGAAGAATAAAGGGTTGAGCAGAATTCTCTGGCACTGCATGTGAAGCATCTTGTCATTTGTAGACAGTTGCATTCATACATCTATGAATTTTAATGTTCTAGCCAGGGTGCACTCAAACATCAAAGCACAGAACAGGAAGTTGGATCAACCAATCAGCCCATAGGGTACTCACCTCTGCACAACACACAATAGGGATTTAGGACAGTGGTGGGATTCATCTGGTTCGTACCCCTTTGGGAGAACTGGTAGCTAATTTTTTGTTACCCAGGCCCAGAATGGTCTTCTGGAAGTGGCATCCCCACAGAGAACTGATTGTTCACCTATTTGAATCCCACCACTGATTTAGGATGTGTTTGCACCAGTTCATCTGTGACCATCTGCAACTTACACTTACCTATCAACCCTTTCTCAGTGTAGATATGTGGCAATAGCTACTGACAATTGCAGCAACTCTACATCAGCCATAAAGCTTTTGGCTATAGAACATCCTCTTTGGTTGTCCAGACAACATTCTACTAGTTCGAAATATAGATGAAAAGAAAATGGATATTTGAGAACTTGGTATTGGTCTTATATCAATACATGTAATAACTGCTACCCAAGTTGAAACAATGACAGGAGAAGATGCATGTGTATATATAAATGAAGCATTAATCTCATGGCATCTCCAGTGCACTCCCCCTCTTTTTTCCCCAAACAAGTTTACTGTTCTGACTTACACCAGTCATGTTCAGTTGCACACACTACATTTGGCTAGATGAGACTAGCATGCAAACATAGCGATGTATAAATAGCAGAAAGAAATATTAAGATTCGGAAAGGAGCTTTGATGGGGTAGGGGTCACTTCGCTCTGAAGAAATCATAGCAATTTTGGTGTTCATTTAAAATGTTTAATTGTTCTGACTGGAATGATAATGTTCTGATTGTGAGTTCCCAAGGATTTGTATGGTTTAATAGGTTTATGTTGTTGGCACTATGCAAATTTAGTAATAAAAATTACATGCACGTTTTAGAAAGCTACAGTATATTGGCTGTTCCTTCCACCCTTGAATACTAACTGCTTTAACTAAGTCTTGGAAGCCTACACTGTACATTTTCATTTGCTTGATTGTCAGTCAACAACCTCTCATTATTCTCAAACATTAGGACTGCGTAGAGCCTAACCTTGTTAGGGACATCCTTCCTTCCCTATGTAGTTCTACAATCCTGGTAGAGACATAATTTTGGCATCGAGTCAGCTTTTCCCTCTCTTGTAGTGAGAAAAATTGCTGTAGTAATTTCCCTAATGAGCAAATCAGGAAGCTTAGCCCACAATTTTGACCATATTTGATTTTCAGAAAGATATTGCCTGGCTTTAGCTTCTTCATTTTTATAGACCACGATAGTTTGTCAATGTTTTGTGTTTGGGAATCAAGATAACCATGATAGAGTCTAGATCTATCTTGTACCAGCCTCTTAGTGGCCACTTCTCATAGATTAACCCAGGGGAGTCAATTATTTTTTTTCAGACCACAGGACCATTAATTAAAAGAAATAACTACATTCTCAGGCAAAACTCGAGAGCAGGGGTGTCAAGCTGCTGGCTCATGGGCCGGTTGCATCATGTGGAGGCTGCACCCACCCCACCTCTGGCAATGCAAAAAAAGTCACAATATGAATGAATGAACCTTTATTGTCAAAGTACAACCATGTATACATTGAGATTGGCTGAGCCTCCCTTCGTACCCCAACCCCCCAACTTACAGTGACACAAACCCTCCATCTTATTACACCATGTGAACTAATTGCACAATGCACCAGCCTCACAAGTCAATTATGCATAAAGTTTATAAAATTATATCCCGTTCAAAAGCCTAACAGCCCACGGATAAAAGCTGTTTTTCAGACTGTTGGTACGGCTGGCTATATTCCTATATCTCCTACCCGATGGTAAGAGAGTAAAGAGATACCATCCAGGGTGTGAGTCATCTCTTGAGAATTTTCCTCACTCTTCCAAGGCAACGAGCCCTGGCAATGTCATCCAGTGGTGTCAGGGAACACCCACAATGTCTTGTGCTGTGCTCACCACCCTCTGTAATGCCTTCCTATCCGCGGCTGTCAGACATGTCACGACATGTCACGTGACACGGCGAGTTTGACACCCGTGTTCTGGAGAGAAAGAAATTAAAATGGTTATGTTTGAGTGAACTTTTATTCTGTCCTAAGAGGAACATGTGAAGCTGACCTTGGAGGAAAGAGAGAAAGAGACAAAGAAACTGTACATTAATATGTCTTGATATTGTTTCGTATACGATGTGTCGGGTGAAATTTAATCAGTTTTCAAAATTCTGTTACTGTAACCTTACTATATACAGAAAATTCTTGCAATTTCTTCCATACCTCTTTTCTTGATCTGGCCAATGTCCTGGTTAACTGATGACTACCAACAATTTTTTTGTTAGGGCACCACAGCTCCTAAGTTCTTTCATAAGCAATTTAAGATGAAGATTCCCCCCCCCTTTCCATTTAATCATATCCTATTCTTGGAGACCATATGAACAATTCCCTGTAGTTTTCTTGGCATTTGTTTTTCCCAGAAGTGGTTTGCTATTGTCTCCTTCCTAAGTGCTGAGAGAAAGTGATTGGCCCAAAGTCACCCAGCTGGCTTTGTGCCCAAAGTGGGACTAGGACTCCCAGTCTCTCAGTCTTCTGGTTTCTAGCCTGATGCCTTAACAATTACTGGTTCCAGCAATGTAGATTAATCAATGTAGACTTTTTTTTTCCTCCTGTCCAATGTAATTTACACTGGAGGGAAAAAAAACCCACCCAAAACACATCTTGCCTCCATTCACTGTATTTGGTTTTGTTAGATATAAATTCAACTTTTTTGCCTCCAGGAGCTCAGAACACTTCATTTTGTTTGCCCAACAACAAACATATGAGAAGGTTGAGCTGAGAGTTTTGTTTTTGTAAGCGGCCTGGAGTCGCCATGAATGAGTTAAGCAGAGATGTAATTATTTAATATAAATAATAAAAATAAAACAAATAATTTCGAGAGACCTCTTGTGACTGAGGAATGGAAACTATAGGTCTCCTCACTTCTATTCTAACACACTATGCAAAATCTTCATTCCTATCTATCTATCTAAGGATGACAAACAATAGTCGGAAACTGATCAAGGAGAGAAGCAACCTGGGATTAAGGAGAAAATTCCTGACAGTGAGGACAATCAACCAGTGGAACAGCTTGCCTCCAGAAATCGTGGGTGCTCCATCACCTGCTTGAGCAAGGGGCTGGACTAGAAGACCTCCAAGGTTCCTTCCAGCTCTATTCTATTCAAATTCTATCTATCTATCTATCTATCTATCTATCTATCTATCTATCTATCTATCTATCTATCTATCTATCTATCTATCTATCTATCTATCTATCTATCATCTATCATCTATCTATCATCTATCTATCTGTCTGTCTCTCTGTCTATCTATCTATTATCTATCATGTACCCATTTTTTTAAAAAAAGGAATATAAAATTAATGTAAAATGCAAAAAGAAAAGAGAAAGAGAAAGCTAAAAGTTCAAGAACAGAAAAAATAAAAGAAAAACAGAAAAGAAAAAAGATGCAAAGAAGTGACTTTGAAGCAGTTATAAGTACTCTAGTTACAGCGTGACTCTCTTCTTCCATAAACTATCCAGTCCAATCATCCAAACCATAAATCATAACTTGATTTGTTTTTATGTTTCGCTCAAAAAAACCCATAAGGGATTAAGATGACCCATCTATTTTCAAAGTAAATTATCTGGGGAAAAACTAAGCCATTTTGACACAGTGGTCAGCTTTGCCTCAAAACTATTAGCAGTTTTTTGACAACTCCGGGGTGCTTTCCATGCATCCTCTCTCTCTCTCTCTCTCTCTCTCTCTCTCTCTCTCTCTCTCTCTCTCTCTCTCTCTCTCTCTCTCTCTCTCTCTCTCTCTCTCTCTCTCTCTCTCTCTCTCTCTCTCTCTCTCTCTCTCTCTCTCTCTCTCTCTCTCTCTCTCTGTGTGTGTGTGTGTGAAACAAGACAGCTTGACAAAAGCACAGCAATGAAATCCCTATTGCATATGGCTCATGATATTACATGCATGCTGAGCGCCAAAGAATTGAGGCCTTTGAACTGTGGTGCTGGAGAAGACTCCTGCGAGTCCCTTGGACTGCAAGGCGATCAAACCGGTCAGTCCTAGAGGAGATCAATCCTGACTGCTCTTTAGAAGGCCAGATCCTGAAGCTGAAACTCAAGTACTTTGGCCACCTAATGAGAAGGAAGGACTCACTGGAGAAGAGCCTAATGCTGGGAAAGATCGAGGGCAATAGAAGAAGGGAATAAGAGAATAAGGTGGCTGGATGGAGTCACTGAAGCAGTAGGCGTGAGCTTAAATGGACTCCAGAAGATGGTAGAGGACAGGAAGGCCTGGAAGAATGTTGTCCATAGGGTCGCGATGGGTCGGACACGACTTCGCAGCTAACAACAACAACAACAATCTAAAATGGGTGGAGTTTGCAGTACAACACCATGATTCTGCTTTTGTCATTTTGATGAAAGCAATCAGGGCTACAAGCTTCCTCATCTTTTGGCCCACTAGTGTTCTCTATATCCATTATTATTATTAGCATATGGCATTGTTACATTAGTCAGGAGGCTAAAATGCTATTGCAGAGTAGCTTTTTGACAGACTGTTTACCATTTCTGTCAGGAACGTGCTTGTGTGCTTCCCATAGTGCAACACAAGAGGGTGAGCTGGATTCGCACAAGATAGAAAGATGAGTGGCTCTTCCTGCAACATCATCCTAGGTCCCCTCCTTGCCTTGTAAACAGGTGCCACAACCAGGAAGGTTCACAGCCAGCAGGAATTTGACTGCCTGCATGGAGCACCAACTTATCTCCCCACCGAAATGGTACCTATTTGATCTACTTGCATAGAACATGCTTGGACAGAAGCTGAGGCAAGTGACAGGAGCTCACCCTGCTATACAGTGCTAGGACTCAAAAACCATCTCCAGTGTCATTAAGCCATTGAGCCACCATGCCTTTGTGTCTCTTTATTTGTGCAGATGCTAAAAATGGCACCTGGTAGAGACTTGCCCCTTCCTTGCTCTTTCCTTGCATCTTTGCTTTCAGTACCAAGGAAGAAGTAATCAACCAAAGCCAAAGATTATGTGTGTGGAAGGATGGCAAAGCTGCTCTAGACACACCAGCTGGGGAATGGTGGGAAGGCACCATGGTGGCTTTTTTTTCAGAAAGGAAAGGAAATCCTAGGAATTCTTGCTAATGGGAAACAATATCCATTGCAAAGGAATTTCTTGTGGAGTTAATGAACCACGGTAGTTAATTATCTTCTCATAGAAAGGGCACCCCAAAGCAGTATTTAGAATATCCAAGATTGCTTAGTGTCATCCAGTGGCTGCGCTACATTCTTTCCAACCTCGTCTTCAATATGATGCCAGTACCCAGGGCTTTTTTTTTGTCATAGAACGCTCAGAACGGAGTTCCAGCACCTTTTTTGGATGGAACCTTGTAGGGTAGGCAAGGTGGGTTGTATGACATGTGTGAGTTCTGGCACCTTTTTCTTTTACAAAAAAAGCACTGCCAGTACCTATTATCTACAAAGGAATTTGAAGTTTCTTTTCTAAAATGTTGTGTTCTTTTAAATTTAAAGTCCTAAGATAGCTTGTAGATCTTTTGGATGGAAAGATAGTACAGATGTGTAATTCCATAAAAGAGAATGAAAAATAATGTAGATATCGTCTATAGACTGTATTAAACATTATGTAACTGTTTTCAATGTTTAATTGATCAATGTTTTCTTATTATTCCTGGTAACAATTATGTACTGTAACTGATTTCAATGGCATGGATAGTTTATTGCAAGTGTGGGAATGTATAGGCTAAATTCAACTGTCAGCCACAGCACCCAATCTGAAGAACTTCATATGTCACCCTTTCTCCTTCCAAAAAAGCTATCCCATTTCTCTAGAGATGTCCTGCTTAAAAATGCATTTGTACCTAATATTATTTTTTCTCTATACTCTCTTTCACTCACTCATCTGTTTTTTTCTAAACATAAAGCTAGCAATTCACAAGCATTTGACATCCCTGATATTTTCAGAAGGCATTGAAAAGAAAATCCAGCATAAGGTCTATGGGACGGTGAAGAGTGGTGAAGGCTTTTTGAAAAGTGGCATTTGGAGAAGTATCTATCTAGGAGCTTCTGCCCTGATTTCAGATGCTGCTTCACTTTTGTCACAGGTTAGCAAGTCAGCCTGGGCATGCTATTTGACTTTGACCAAAGTCTAGTGCAGACGTATGGATAGATGATGTGCCATCAAGTTGACGTCAACTCTTCACAGTCACATAGATATACCTTGTCCAAGTTGAACTGCCCCAACTGGGTCTTCTGACCTTTCAATGGTGGACCCGTTATCACTGCAATCAATTCCATCCACCTTGCTTCAGGTCTTTCTGTTTTTCATTTTCCTTGCATTATGGACTTCTCAAGGATACTTGTTCATTAACTAATTTGTCCAATATATAATACTTTGAGTTTGGTATTTGTGTTTTGGATAAGGATAGTGGATTGATTTGTTCTATGATACATTTTTTGTTTGTTTTTGGATATAAGCATTAGGGAACATACCGGTATGTATTGATCTTTGAATGTAGGGCATGTTTACAGTGTGTATAATTATCAGGACATATAAAGACAGGTGGACTGCATAAGAGATCTTGAGCAGAAAGCTTTTGCACTCCCACAAATAAGAATAGTTTCTTCCATAGGATGGCTGAGATCAATAAACAAAAGCAAATCTAACATGAAGTCAGAGGTCCAAGTCATATTCTATAGAACCAATGCATACGCCAATGAAGTACTCAACAGGGAAAAGAACTTTATCTATGGGGGTGAAGAGTCAGTTTCAATTTACAAGTTTTCACCATATGGAGAAAGATGCCAGGGGAAAGGGAGAATCCATCTGCAATAACTATCATAGCTCACTACAGTGATTTCACTTCTCCAGTTGAAGCATGTTCATAGTAATAAACACAACTTTTGATTAATTATCAGCCATAACATTGCTTTCAATTCCTAGCAACCACATATATAGAACTTCTCCATGAACATCTACCCATGTTCTGTTCTTTTAAGTCTTCCAAGGGTGCACTCATTGCCACTGTAACTGTGAGGTAGTATTATATGAGAAGGAATCATTTAGCAATTGTAACGTAATGCTTAAATGCATTTAATCTCTTCTGCTGAGCCCAGACCAGTTGTTTGGCCAGCTCATGGTCAATACTTATTTGTTGCACTATCCTCACAGTTCTGTTTCTCCTGGCCTTATATTTTGTTGAAGAAGCTTCCTAGTGACTCTCTGGAAGCCCCTTTGCAAAGATGCTTATTTTTTTGTGATCCTTAAACTGGCAATCTTTTCATTCTAAACTGGATATAAATCATATGGGCTTTTGTTTTGTTGTAGTGTATTCTATCAATACAGAACTTTAGGAAGAAGAAAAAAACCCACATGATGCAGTTTCCAGATGTGATACAATGAAGTCAGCACTGAGAACTAATAAACACAAACTCTATGTCAACTCTACAAACGAATTTATCTGAAGTCATTTTCCCTTCGCTTTCGGTTGCCGTAGAATTGGGAGGCGGGATGAGTGTTTTTTAGCTTAGTCAAAACAATAAATTGTTCTGTGGGAACAAAAATGCTGGTTGCATTTTGGCAGGCTAAAGCTTCCGCTAGAAAGCCCAAGCAAGTAGTTAATTGGGGATTGTGATTTATGACACATTACTGGGGTGGGAAGTTCAACTTTGTAACATTGTAACTTTTGGGGAAAAAATCAGTCTTGGGTTCACCTTTGATCATGCTGATGCCATGTAGCCAAATAAATATGTTCTTTAAGGAAACATGTTTGCCTTGGAGTTCTTTTTACTGGTCTCATCTATTGGAACCATGACACCCTATTTTTTATTTTATGAGTTTATCAGATAGATATCCCCAGTGGTGGGATTCAAATATGTGAACAACCAGTTCTCTGTGTGGATGCCACTTCCAGAAAACCATTGTGGGCCTGGGCAACAAAAAAATAGCCACCAGTTTTGCCGAAGTGGTGCGAACTGGCTGAATCCCACACTGAATATCCCATTTTCCCTCCAACAGCTCAAAGTAATATTCATAAAATTCCTATCTCCTATTTTTCCCATAAGAACATCCCTGTGGGGTCATTTGAACAGATAGACAGTGATTGGGTCCAAATCAATTGAGTTTTCATGGTTTGAAGTAGATTTGAATTTGGCCTCCACGTAAGTCATGTGGAACTTTTTCTTTTGAGTCCCAGTTGGAATATTGATCTCATGGAAGACCTGCATCTGACAAAATAATATTCCCATGTCAAGACTTCCAAATAATTGAAAGAAAAAGGCAGCAGTGGTAGATAACTTGTTTTTTCCACATCTATGGACAGTGATTGATATTTGTATGTGTTATATGTAAGGATGCATATAGCATGTTTATATGTATGTTGTGTATGTCTGTACTTTTGAGAGCAGGCAATATAATTTCATTTTTAATGTGTGCCAGTGTGCCCACAGTGAAAAATGACAATAAATGTTATCTTATCTTAAATGACTGTGAAGGCTCTAGACAGACACATGTGGAATTTCTGAATACAGATTTTATCTTTGTATTTTGCTTCATAGGTTTCTGCAAGTAATTTAGCTATGTGTTTGAGTGTCTATGATAAGCTAGTTCCTGAATGCAAGATAAAGTACTGGAGAATTAAGAGTTATTGATATATCTGGCCTGAAGTATGGCAATGATATATCTTTTGAACTAAAGTAATGAAAACTAGATAATGTATTTCCAAATATGATAGCTCCAGAGCCCAAGTGGTTAAGGTCTGGAATAACACTGGAAAGGCCAGATTCAATCTACTTTAAACCATAAGAACTCACGTGATTTAAAGGCAATTCCTGTTCAACTGACCCCATGGGAATGTTATTATGTGAAAAATAGGAGATGGGAATTTTATGAAGATTACCTTGAGTTGTTGGAGGGGAAGTAGGATATCTATCCGATAAACTAATAAAATAAAAGTAGGGTTTGTGTTCATTAGTTCCTGTGCTTATTATCTTAATACTTCCTAAAACTAGTTTTTTGTCTCTTTTCTTTTTCCATGGTGCTACTACATGCCAGTGAGTCGATTGGCATGCAGTTAGGTACTTAAATCCCATTGATCTCAATGGCATTTTAAGTTCATTTAATTTTATCTGGACTGACGCTATTCCATTCACTCAGTGCATGCCGATCCAATATCTGTGGAAGCATTTGTGTGTATCTCCCCTTACTGAGTGTCTTTTTTTTAGGTAATGGGGTAATTTTAATTAGCCTCTCATCAGTTTAATATTTTTACCTATCCATTTAGATACTGCGTAATAAGCACATCTGTGAATCACTTTGCTCTCCTGCCCCAATACATTCTTATTCAGTGAATGATTGGTTATGTACTATAATAGTCTCTCTGGCAAATTAATGTATTTGCATAAGGATAGTGTTTAAATGCTGTCTCAGACTTCCTCAACTTTTCCATTGTTGCTCCCATTAAACGGACACCTCCATGCCCATTAATAAATTTAAGTTCTGCATAAGAAGGGCCATAAAAACCAAGCAACATGCGGGTGCACTGATCTTTTCTCTAAAATAGCTCATTTCCACTAACATATTGATATTCAGAGAGGCATATGCAAGTCACCTAGTCTTGTTAAGGAACATCTACATATCTGCCAAAGAACTTTGAAGATGCCATTTAAGGAAGCAGTCGGATCCTATGCATAATGGATCCATTCATCACTTTACATTCCAGGTGTACAATTGGCATCCCACCCAGAACATCCCGGTCCCCACTTTATTCCTCCACATGCAAAACACCCGAGTGGTTGATGTATCTCTTATCATATTCAAGGTGCTGGTTATTACCTATAAAGCCCTACATGGCCTGGGTCCGGGCTATTTGAGGGAACACCTGCTGCCAGCATCAAACGCCCTTCGCCCAGTGCGCTCCCACAGGGAGGGTCTGCTCAGGGTGCCGCCGGTGAGAGATTGCCGGCGGGTGACACCCAGGGATAGGGCCTTCTCAGTGGGAGCGCCTGCCCTCTGGAACAAGCTGCCGGTGGAGCTGAGGACTGCCCCCGACCTCCGATCATTCCGCCGGGGCCTGAAGACCTGGCTCTTTGAGCTCTCAGGCCCAGGCTGAGGAGAAATTTTTAATTGGGGTTTTAAGTATACAGGGTCAATTTAATATTTTTTAATTTGGTTTTTTAACTTTTGTATGGTGGATTTTTTAATTTCCTGTAAACCGCCCTGAGTCCTCAGGGAATAGGGCGGTATATAAATGTAACTAAATAAAATAAATAAATAAATAAATATGCTGCCACTCTTCAATAGTTGAGTTTTGTGTGAATTTGCATTTGGCTTTGCCAAATATTTTACATCTGGGAATCAACTGAACAGTGAGCATGTGCTTCACTACAAATGTGTGTTCAAATTTAATTGTTGATTAGAATATTTATTTATCAAAATATGTATTTATTAAAAGACAGAATAAAAGTCAGAACAATTAAAATGGTGACTAAAAATGCAAAGCTAAAAGTTATATCATAAAAAAATAAAATAAATCCCGAAACGACTTCTAGAAAAATTGATTTCACCTGCCTCTGGAAGGCCAGGATATAGTGGAAGCTATATATACATTGGGAGTTGCTACAGAGAAAGTTCACTGCCTCTTCTCACTGTATGCCTTGGTATGTGGGAACCTTCAGAAGGTCTTCCCTAGTTGTCCAGATGGGATGGGCAGGATCTATTGAGGAAAGGACATCCCTAAGATACTGGAACCTGAGCCATATTGTTTCTATAGGTAGCAACCAAAATTTTGAATTGCACATAGAAATCTACTGGAAACGTAGCCACACCGAAGCAGCTAGATGGTTAGTTTCCTTAAATATCAAATTATAACATCTATCCTATTGTGTTTCTATGATGCCATATATGTTGGTTTTATCATGCTTTTACCTTAAATTAATATTTTATCTTGCATATTGTATTGCCCAGTGCTTTTTTTGTAAAAGAAAAAGGTGCCGGAACTCACACATGTCATACAACCCGCCTTGCCTACACAAGGTTCCATCCAAAAAAGGTGCCGGAACTCCGTTCTGAGTGTTCTATGAGAAAAGAAGCCTTGGTATTGCCCATATACACATACACTTAACTGATGTTTTATTTAAATTTATATTTGTATTTGTATGTATAATGTGTTTTATTAGTGTTACACAGTATATCACAATCATGATTGCTCACCCTCTCTAGATGCCACATGCTAAATAAAATAAATTTATAAAATCTACTGGGACCCAAAAAAGTAGAACCATATTTCATAATCATACTCAAATCACAGTTGTTCCAGTTGTTGTATCCTTCCCACAGAGAGGCAAGATAATGAGTGATTTAATTCAACCAGAACAGGGATTACAGAAATGAGCACATTACTCACAGTATGATTTTTATGCAGAGACATTTTCTGCATTACAAAAGGGAAGGCTTTGATCTGGTGATGAATCTCACAAAGTTGACTTTTGATAATTTGTCCTTAATGCCAGAGCAAGGGTAAAGCAGGCATTTCTGGAAGGCTGGCAGGCATTACACTATAGGAAGCCAATTAGCCTGTAGCATTGCAGAAGTAAAGGCAGATAGAGCTACCACCTTCAATTGGGAGAAGATAGAGTGGGAGAAGATAAGATTGTAAGATATACTGTATATATTTCACTGATCATAAGGAATCTTCATGGAACTTCTGAATGTCAGTTTTGAATCATGACCAATGGTAAGAAGATGATCAGTTACATGACCCAATGTATGTGTACGGATAAGTTATAGGCTCTTCTGTATTTGTGTTTTATGGTGACATACATGGAGTAGGACAAAAGAAAATTCAGTATTAAATGTTTCTGTTCATCTTTTGGGCAGTGGGATATTCCTTTACATTCATCATTGTCCCATTTTCCCCCATTTCTCCCTTTTAATGGCCAAGAACTGGCCTTCAGTTCTGCATCTTTCTCAAACAGGAAAAGAGAGTCAAAATCACAGTTTATGACCCCAGACTGGAAGACTTTGAAAACAAATCAGAATAGCTCATGAAGCCATTCCAACAAGGGTGTTAATGATGGTAGCTAAACAGAAAGTTCAAATTACTAAGAAAAAAGTTGTAGAAGAGAAGAAAGGACACTTTGATGGTCTCCACATAGACTTTCTGGAAGGATTTATTTAGCCCGGGTAGAAAATTAGGATAGACTGTTTACTGTGATCCAAAAAGGTTGGTATGAACTCTGGAATATGATTATGTTGTCCTTTTATCATAAAAAAGGTACTGCTAACTCAAGCATTACTTCCATTTAGACAGGGGAATGACTCCCACGGCTTTAGAAGGCTGATCTGTCAAATGACCCTCAACATGGCACAAGAAATTAAAATTCATTTATAAGCTCCAATAGTTTTGTCAACCAATGGACTATTAATTCATGTAACTGTATCATTAAGAACAGAAGACACCTGTTTTGACCCCAATTACCACTGCTTGGCAGCCTGACGTATGCTTACTTTTTTTCAATTTATAGCATGGAATAAAAAGATGTAATTAAGATTGTATTATTTGAACAGAATATAGGACAAACTTTCTTTGGAGAAAATAATGGCTGCCCCTCCAAACACCTTCTTGAAATAATTTTGTCACCTTTCCTAATCTATGATAATTTATTTTTCATATAATCTCCTTTTCATATAATCTTTTGCGATTTTAGGCTTTGGGGCATTTTAAAGGCAAAAACGTGCATAGTATATACAATTGTTGTTTTGAAATTTGTTTAAATAAATTTTACTACCTTTGAGCTTGTCGATCAGAAGGTCGGCAGTTTGGCGGGTCAAATCCCGAGTGCCGCGTAGCAGAGTGAGTGCCTGTTACTCGTCCCAGCTTCTGCCAACTTAGCAATTCGAAAGCATGTAAAAATGCAAGTAGAAAAATAGGGACCACTATGATGGGAAGGTAACAGCATTCTGTGCGCCTTTGGCATCTAGTCATGCCGGCCACATGACCATGGAGACGTCCTCAGACAAGCGCTGGCTCTTCGGCTTTGAAACGGAGATGAGCACCGGCCCCTAGAGTCGGAAACGACTAGCACGCATGTGTGCGGGGGAAACTTTACCTTTACCTTTTTACAGGATGGCTAGACATTAATACAATGGACCTTGTCTGTTTTCTTGAATCTAAAGTAAGACTGGAAACATGGATTAAAAACAATTATTTGACCCTCCAAAATTTACTGTGGTTCATATATTATGTGCAATGATTTCTCCTCATAGTTCAGTCAGTTAGAGAGGCATTTATCTAATTCACTTTGAAATATTATTTGACTGTTTTTGATTATTATTTTTTCAAAAAATATTTTGGATCTTTTTGCCTGTTATGTTTCAGTCAAGGGCATTTTCCTTATTCCCTACAGGTAAAGCTGTAGATGGTGAGGAGAAGCTCCCTTATGTGAGGAGAAATCTGTTCCTATAAAAATTAAGTTTAATCATTTGATTTCATTAGTTAATTTAACATATTGATTGCTAGGGAATCTATTTTGCAATTTCATGCTGCTTTAAGGTATTGAGAAAATAAAATACTCCAAAGTCTTGATGGAGTATAATGTCAGAACCCAGTCATGGTAGTTATACAATTGAGGGGAAAAATAAACTTTCTTGACTATCATAAAAGATTGTAGTCTTTGGGATTGTTGTTGTTGTTGTTGTTTTCTGATGGTTTTCTACCCTAACAAGTCTGATTAAGGTTAGTTTGTTTCTTTGTTTTAGCCAAGATCAGCTAAGGTACAGTATGTCATGTCATAACAAAGACACACAATAGTTATTTGTTTATTTATTAAATTTATATGCTGCCCATTTCACAGTTTGAATTTACTCATATTTTCTCTGTAAGGGGCCATTTTCAGAGTTCAGAGCTGCAAGAAGGAGCTGGGCTGAATTTTGGAATTTTGCCTAGTATTTAGGAGATGTATTTGACTGTAAAATATTGTATTGAGCCTTGAGGTAGCTTACAATTTTCCCATGTGAGAAATCATGCGCTAAAATATTGATCAGGGGATGAAAAAAATGAAGAGGACATGCTGAGGGTTGCCCATCTTTAATTCACCATTATATATTACCATATGAAGAACAACACTATTATTTGTTCAGATAAATAATGTGTGAATTGTAAGTGTTCTTTCACTCCCATGCATTGAAAAAGACTCTTTTTGGAGTGGAAAAAGAGATAAGATTTTAAGCTGTAAATAAACAAAGGATGTGGAATTAGAATTGTATTTCAAGTTTCCTCCCCAGAGAAACATTTGAAGTATTGAGAAGAAAGTTTGACGAAATGGTCAATGGGGTGTTACTGGATATTGCTAGATAATCATCACATTTCAGCAAAGCAAATTATAAAGCTAATATTGAGGTTCTTTATCGGTGAAGAAATGGGCAAGAACTCCTGTTGAGTTCACTCAAGCACAGGCTGAGTAGTTTCCCACAAAATCAGAATATTTGAAGCAGGAGATTAGGAAGAGGAAGCTGGAGGCTACACAAGAAGCAGCCCTAATTAATTAACCCTGACTGTAAATTAAAAGAGGGAATTCTAGTATTCCCTCCTGCATTAATATGCACAAATTCCACACTCCCTGGAGCTTTAACAAATGGATCGGAGATTTTGTGGAAGCATTTATTACATGCGGGAGGTAGTTTTGATTCTGAATAATTGTTTGATCTCTGCACCCAGTCTTTAAATAGCCAAACAAGTAGTCTCTCAGGATTTGGTTTGTTTGTTTGCTTGTTTATTATTTATTTATATCCCGTCTCTATTATTTTTACAAACAATTCATGGAGGTGAACATACGTAATACATTTTCCTGCTCCAACAACATGTGAGGTGAGGTCAAGTCAAGTCCTTATAAAATTATCATTTTTCCCTATGTAGTCTACTCTATATACGCAGAGCTCCCAAAATTTAACATCCTGGCCTAGATGCTGAAGAAAGGATCAGTTCTTCATAGCGCTTCAAATGGCTAATGGCCTGGGGCAGGGGTAGGCAACCTTGGCTCTTTTATGACTCGTGGACTTCAACTCCCAGAATTCCTGAGCCAGCCATGGCCTTGGGCAAGCAAGTATTGGAGAGCATAACACCAGAGACGTCACTGGAAGGCAAAATCACATGTCGCGTGGGGGAATTCACTGGAGAAAACAATTATGTTGGGAAGAGTTAGCAGTAAAAGGAAAACAGGACACCAAAGAACAGGGTCTATGAGAATTTGCCCTAGCCCACTCACCACAGCCAACTCACCCCGGCCAATACTATATAAAATTTAAATATGTTTTTATTTATTTTAAATAATTAAATTTATTTTATTTATTTATTTTAAATAATTAAATTTTGCCAAGAACCAGAAGTAACTCCTGGTTTATGGCATTTATGGCAAAAAATGTTGTAAAATACGGTCACGTGACCACAGGTCACAGCAAACTGCAGTAAATATGGGCTGGTTGTTGAGTGTCTGACAGGCAGTCACATGACCATGGCAAGGGTGGCCATTGACATTTCAGGACCAGATTGTATATACTCTGTGGGGAGATCCATCGTAATTCCAAACGGTCGCCAAGTAATTGGTTGTAAGTCGAAGGATACCTATATAGCTAATAACTGCCACCAAAGGGCAGCGGTGTGTGTGTGTCAATATAATTTAACCAAAGATTCACACATACCAATGGGAGACTCAAATTATTACAAAAGTACTAAATTCCACTTGTGAATATTTCTCTGAAATCCTTTTCTCCTGTGAAAGAATTTCTCTTTTATTAAACTGGGTAAGAACCAACAGTAGAATTTATCTGCTCATCAGTAACTCTAAAGGTCTTCCTTTAGGCACCGTTCCTGAAGGAAAATAATATTATAGAAAAAGCTTTTCCATGGAACTGTTCCTGCTTTCAGTGGCATGGTTATTACCAACCATTTGTAATTTTCAGTGCGACTATTATACAATGGCACTTGTGAAATTAATGTTCTAGGCACACAAAATGGCCAGGAACACTGACATCAGCATTTTGTCTCCTAGACAATGTAGAGTGCCCTTTTCACAAGGCTTAATTGTGTTATCTCAGAAAGCTTAATTTCAGTATTCCAAGTTTGGAGAGGGGGAATTGAAATCCTTAACTCTAATATGTTCTGCCTATTCCTTATCATTTCCTGCTGATTGCAATATCAACCTCCCCAAAATATATCAAATATGGCTAGCTATCGAAAGGTTACCCGCTCCTGATTTACAAAATGCTTCTCCTCCTCCTCCCCCTCCTCTTCCTCCTCCTCCTCCTTCTGATCCTACCTCTCTCATTTATGAAGAAATGGACACATGTCCATTGCCTCTTTTTTTTTTAAATGTATGAAATGGAATTCCCATCCAGCATTAACTTAAATGTGTAATTTCTTGTATAACTTTAGTATGCTACAATCATTTATATAGATATCATATCTGGGGTCATAAAATTATTCCCAGCTCAGACAAACCATATCTGAGATCATAGAATTACTCCCAACTCAGACATATAGTATTATGTGTTTAGGCAACAAAAATGCCTAAAATGTATTTATACAGATTGTGATGGCTTAATGCATACCATATGGGCATTCTGGATTATCTACACAAAGAAAAGGAGGTCAAGCTATTCTCCAAAGCACCTGAAGGCAGGACAAGAAGCAACGGATGGAAACTAATCAAGGAAAAAAGCAACCTAGAGCTAAGGAGAAATTTCCTGACAGTTAGAACAATTAATCAGTGGAGTGACGTGCCTCCAGAAGTTATGACCGCTCCATCAATGAAGGTTTTTAAAAAGGGATTGGACAACCATTTGTCTGAAATGGGACAGGGTTTCCTGTCTGAAATGGGACAGGGGTTGGACTAGAAGACCTCCAAGGTCCCTTCGAACTCTTATTCTGTTACATTCTGGCACAAGTATAAGCTGCCTTGCAATCTAATAGAAGTCCTTTTAAATCAGCGGTGTTAAACTCACAATGTCACGTGACGTGTCATGACGTATAGCAGCTTTTTTTCCATTGCCGGCAATAGGGTGGACGCAGTTTCGGCATGACGCATCCGGCCTGTGGGCTGGCAGTTTGACACCCCTGTTTTAAATGGTTGGTTCCTTTATTATTTTAATTATTAACAATTAGGAAGCAGAGCTGTTAATAGCTAAAAACTCAGATATGAAAAATAAGAGGCCTACATCATTGCAACCACATTAAGGATTTTTTATTTATATAAAGAAAGCTTATAGGAAGGAAACATTGGTAGAAAGAATATTTCCTCAATATGTTTCTCTTTCCTATCCAATGACCAAAGTGTGTGCCATCACCGAGAAGATGCTAGATTGTACTGCATGTTGGGAAAAAAAAGACTCTTGAAAAGTAATATACTTTTCTTCACTAGTGCTGCAACGCTCCCTGGGAAAGCTCATAAAAACTGATTTGCTGTGTTCAGTTAGGCTGAGGAGAAATGACCCATCGTTCGATTACTTTGCAGGATGGCCAAATATGGCTACAGCAGGAAGAAGAAAAATGTTGCCAAAGAAACATAAAAGCACTGAATCCAATGAATGTGTCTGTATATCTTAAGGTAAAGTTTACTTCACACAAATCAAGAAACTGTCTCAAAAAGGTTATGGAGATTTTTAAAATGGGTTTGTATTTATTAATTTGAATAATATGCCTGCCCATTTCACCACAGTCATTCTGGGTGGCTAGAAGGTAAGGTAAAGGTAAAGGTTCCCCCACACATGTGTGCTAGTCGTTTCCGACTCTAGGGGCCGGTGCTCATCTCCGTTTCAAAGCTGAAGTGCCAGCGCTTGTCCGAGGACGTCTCCGTGGTCATGTGGCCAGAATGACTAGACACCAAAGGCGCATAGAACGCTGTTTCCTTCCCACCGTAGTGGTCACTATTTTTCTACTTGCATTTTTACGTGCTTTTGAACTGCTAGGTTGGCAGAAGCTGGGACGAGTAACAGGCGCTCACTCTGTTATGCGGCACTCGGGATTCAACGCGCCAAACTGCCGACCTTCTGATCGACAAGTTCAGCGTCCTAACCCACTGAGCCACCGCGTCCCTCCCTAAAAGGTAAGTTTAGTTATTAAAAACTAAACATATTTTGAAACAAAGTCTTGTAGCTAGAAGACTTACTTCCATATTCATTCCCCCCCAATCTCTTTTAAGATAATGTTGTCGTATCTGTTATATTCTAATACCCACTATTATATTCTAATACCCACTATTCTCAACAGATGTGGAATATTACATCAAGATCCATGTCTCTGGACATCATGGTTGCATAGTAGTATGGGAACTACTTAGTTATGTTGTGTACTTAGTTATGCTGTGTTATGTTGTGTGCTTCTCTATATATCACTAGGTTAAATTTGTTCAGGAATTAAATTTGCATTTATCCCTTATCCAGTTGAGGAAAAAGAAAAGTTTGAGGGGAAGGAGGAGGAGGTGGAGGAGTTAAAAACTGTAAAATAAAAATTTCATACTGGTAGTACAGGTAGTCCTTGATTTACAACAGTTCATTTAGTGACGTTCAATGTTACAATGGCACTGAAAAAAATGACTTATGACCATTTTTCACACTTATGACTGTTGCAGCATCCCCATGGTCATGTGAATAAAATTCAGACGCTTGGCAACTGGTTCATATTTATGATGGTAACAGTGTCCAGGGGTCATGTGATTGCCTTTTGTGTCCTTCCGACAAGCAAAGTCAACTGGAAAGGCAGATTCACTTAACAACTGCAGTGATTCACTTAACAACTGTGGCAAGAAAGGTTGTAAACGGGGACAAAACTCACTTAACAAACGTTTCACTTAGCAATGGAAATTTTGGGCTCAATTGTGATTGTACGTTGAGAACTTCCTGTATTAGTTTTCACCACCTCTTGAATTCTGTTGCCCAGGTAAAGAAGAGGTTAGGTTTCATTATCTAAGCTGTACAACACATTTTGATGTAACACTCCTTGTTGCCTTGGTAATATTGTGTTTTGCATGGTCAGTGGAGTAATGAAGCATGACGGAAGCAGTCATACATGCAGAAAAGGACGGGTGTCAAACTCACCGCGTCACATGCCATGTCATGACGTATCATGACTTTTTTCGCATTGCCAGAGTTGGGCTGTGCAACTAGCCCACAGGTCAGCAGTTTGACACCCCTGCAGTAAAGCGACAGACCAGTAAATGAAACAGGACAGACTTCTCCAAAAAAGAGAAAAGAAAATAAAGGAAAAGAGAGGAGAAGAGAAGAGAAGAGAAGAGAAGAGAAGAGAAGAGAAGAGAAGAGAAGAGAAGAGAAGAGAAGAGAAGAGAAGAGAAGAGAAGAGAAGAAAAGAAAAAAGAAAAAAAAGAAAAGAACACACTGGCTTTTTTAATAAGAGTATTTGGAACTCTTTGCCACTCTATTCAGTAATCTTTGAGTGAACAGGGGACATTTAAACATATGACTTGGGCTTTACAGACTTGATTATTATTTCATCACTATGTCAGGCAACAAAATGAAAGATTTGCATAACATATTCTTGTACAGTTTTGAGTAGCTCTTGTGCCCACCAAGAATCAGTGTTGTTGGGCAGCTTAGTTTGGTATGAAATTTCAACCATTAGATGAGCCCTGGGAAGTTTTTAATGAGGTGACTAGGACTAGATCTCAGGTTTAAGGAGCAGACTTCCATAGGTAAGAAGATGGCCCATATGAACATCTAGTGCAGGCATGTCAAACTTGCAACATCACGCACCTTTTCCCCCATTGTTGGCAATGGGGTGGGTGCAGTTTCAGCATGACGCATCTGGCCTGTGGGCCAGGAGTTTGAAATGCCTAATCTAGAGCACAGAGTGAGGTGATGTTGGGGATTTAATAGAATGCAGTACAGGTAGGCTTCAACTTATGAATGCAATTGTGATCAATTGTGCTAAGCAAGGGAGTCAATAAGGGAGTCATGCTGCATTTTATGAACTTTTTTGCCATGGTCTCTTAGTGAATCAGCATGGTTAATAAGTAAATCATGTGGTCATTAAGCAAATTCAGTTTCTCCCATTGACCTTGCTGGCTGGAAGCCAGTAGAAGAGTTGCAAATGACAACCACATGTTCCCAAACACTGCAACCATCATAAATAATTAAAAGTTGACACATGCCCAAATTTTCATGACACGATGTTGCAGTGGCTGCAAGTGCAAGGACCAGTCATAAATCACTTTTCTCAGCCCTCGGTCTCTAAATGAATGCTCATAAGTCAAGGACTACTTGCACAAATATCATAATCTGACACAATACTACCATTAAGGGTGATACTGCTTGCTAATACACCCTTATAAAAAGTTTATATTGTATGGCGACCTAGACATGAATATAGTTACTGATGTTCATTTTGCAACTTTTGGTTGAAGTCATATTAGCTCTTACTATGGTTCTCATTCATTGACACTATGCTTGTATTAATACAAAATCTACAAAAGTGGGCAGATTCTTTAAATGGTTAAGCCAGGTTCTAAAAAGTAAGTTTAGAATCAGCAAGGGATGAAGCTACTCAAAATTTTCTGCAATGCACTGAATTAGTTTAAGTAATTTGGAGTATTCAGATGAGACCACCCTCAGACAGCCATCTGCAATGGCAGGGACTCTGCCATGGCTGCCAAGTCAATCATCCTTAAACTGAATGTTTCCCCTCCTTCAGCAAATCCTTTCAAATGAGGGACTGACTAGAGAAGAGGTCTTCAAACTCGGCCCTTTTATGACTCATGGACTTCAACTCCCAGAATTTCTCAGCCAGGCATGCTGGCTGAGGAATTCTGGGAGTTGAAGTCCATGAGTCATAAAAGGGCCGAGTTTGAAGACCCCTGGACTAGAGGGCTCACTCATTTGAAGCTGGATCTGGATCCTAATCAAGCTTGTCCACAAATGCCTATAAAAATTCTGTCTGAACATTTTGAACCTCTCTCTTTCTCTCTCTGTATGTGTAGATATAGATGTTGTTGTTGTTAGCTGCGAAGTCGTGTCCGACCCATCGCGACCCTATGGACAACATTCCTCCAGGCCTTCCTGTCTTCTACCATCTTCTGGAGTCCATTTAAGCTCACACCTACTGCTTCAGTGACTCCATCCAGCCACCTCATTCTCTGTCGTCCCCTTCTTCTATTGCCCTCGATCTTTCCCAGCATTAGGCTCTTCTCCAGTGAGTCCTTCCTTCTCATTAGGTGGCCAAAGTATTTGAGTTTTAGCTTCATGATCTGGCCTTCTAAAGAGCAGTCAGGATTGATCTCCTCTAGGACTGACCGGTTTGATCGCCTTGCAGTCCAAGGGACTCGCAGGAGTCTTCTCCAGCACCATAGTTCAAAGGCCTCAATTCTTTGGCGCTCAGCCTTTCTTATGGTCCAACTTTCACTGCCATACATTGCAACTGGGAAGACCATAGCCTTGACTATACGCACTTTTGTTGACAGGGTGATGTCTCTGCTTTTTAGTGTGCTGTCTAGATTTGCCATGGCTTTCCTCCCCAGGAGCAAGCGTCTTTTAATTTCTTGGCTACAGTCCCCATCTGCAGTGATCTTGGAGCCCAGGAAAACAAAATCTGTCACTACCTCCATTTCTTCCCCATCTATTTGCCAGGAATTGAGAGGGCCAGATGCCATGATCTTGGTTTTCTTAATGTTAAGTTTCAACCCAACTTTTGCACTCTCCTTCTTCACCCGCAACAAGAGGCTCTTTAGTTCTTCTTCACTTTCTGCCATTAGAGTGGTATCATCTGCATATCTTAGGTTGTTGATATTTCTTCCGGCAATCTTAATTCCAACTTTTGATTCATCTAGCCCTGCCTTTCTCATGATGTGCTCTGCATATAAGTTAAATAGGCAGGGCGACAGTATACAGCCTTGCCGGACTCCTTTCCCAATTTTGAACCAATCAGTGGTTCCGTGTCCAGTTCTCACTGTTGCTTCTTGACCCGCATATAGGTTTCTCAAGAGACAAATAAGATGGTCTGGTACTCCCATCTCTTTAAGAACTTGCCACAGTTTGTTATGATCCACACAATCAAAGGCTTTAGCATAGTCAATGAAGCAGAAGTAGATGTTTTTCTGGAACTCCCTAGCTTTCTCCATGATCCAGCGTATGTTGGCAATTTGATCTCTAGTTCCTCTGCCTCTTCGAAATCCTGCCTGTACTTCTGGTAGTTCTCGATCCACATACTGCTGAAGTCTAGCTTGTAGGATTTTAAGCATGACTTTACTAGCATGAGAAATGAGTGCAATGGTGCGGTAGTTTGAACATTCTTTGGCACTGCCTTTCTTTGGAATTGGAATGTAAACTGATCTTTTCCAATCCTGTGGCCACTGTTGAGTTTTCCAAATTTGCTGGCAAATTGAGTGTAGCACTTTTACTGCACTGTCTTTTAAGATTTTGAATAGCTCAGCTGGAATACTATCACCTCCACTAGCTTTGTTGTTGCTCAGCTTTTCTAAGGCCCACTTCACCTCACATTCTAGGATGTCTGGCTCGAGGTCAGTGACCACATCATTGTGATTATCTGGGACGTTAAGCTCATTCTTGTATAGTTCTTCTGTGTAATTTTGCCACCTCTTCTTAATCTCTTCTGCCTCTGTTAGGTCCCTGCCATTTTGGTCCTTTATCATGCCCATTTTTGCATTAAACGTTCCCTTCATCTCTCCAATTTTCTTGAAAAGATCTCTGGTCCTCCCTATTCTATTGTTTTCTTCTATTTCTTTGCACTGTTCATTTAAGAAGGCATTCTTATCTCTTCTAGCTATTCTCTGGAATTCTGCATTCAATTGGGCATATCTATGTTTTTCTCCCTTGCCTTTCGCTTCCCTCCTTTCCTCAGCTATTTGCAAAGCTTCCTCAGACAGCCATTTTGCTTTCTTGCATTTCTTTTTCTTTGGGATGGTTTTGGTTGCTACCTGTTGTACAATGTCGCGAACCTCTGTCCATAGTTCTTCAGGCACTCTGTCTATCAGATCTAATTCCTTAAATCTATTTGTCACCTCTACTGTATATTCAACAGGGATATGATTTAATTCATACCTGAGTGGCCTAGTGCTTTTCCCTACTTTCTTCAGTTTAAGCCTAAACTTTGCAAGGAGAAGCTCATGGTCTGAGCCACAGTCAGCTCCTGGTCTTGTTTTTACTGACTGTATAGAGCTTCTCCATCTTTGGCTGCAGAGCATATAGTCAATCTGATTTCTGTGTTGACCGTCTGGTGATGTCCATGTGTAGAGCGTAGATATAGATAGAGATATTTAAAACTAGAAAGACGGATCATCAAGACTAAAAAAAAAAAATATTAAAACTGAGCTTTCGTCAGTGCCTGCTGACATCATCAGAGTGTAAGCCAGGCCTACACTCTGACGATGTCAGCAGGCACTGACGAAAGCTCAGTTTAAATAATTTTTTTTAGTCTTGGTGATCTGTATTTCTAGTTTTAAATATAAATATACCCGAGACTCACATTTTCAGGACTATTTTAGATAGATAGAGACAGAGACAGAGACAGAGACAGAGACAGAGACAGATAGATAGATAGATAGATAGATAGATAGATAGATAGATAGATAGATAGATAGATAGATAGATAGATAGATAGATAGATAGATAGATAGACAGACAGACAGACAGACAGACAGACAGACAGACAGACAGACAGACAGACAGATCTCCTCTTTGTTTCTTGGCCAAGGGAGCTCATGTTGTCCAAAGACAATTTCCAAGGTCATGTAGCCAGCCTGGCTATACGCCAAAGGAACATAGAACATTGTTACCTTCTCATCAAAGTGGTACCTATCTATCTACTTGCATTTGCATGCTTTCAGAGTGCTCAGTGGACAGGAGCTAGGGCAAGTAACGGGAGCTCACTCCGTTGCTCAGAGCTCGAGTCTTGAACCTGGGCAGTCAGTTGTCCAGCTGAGAAGCTCAGCATCTTTAACCACTGCAATATATATATGTTCTCTAATTACGAAGCATGGTCAAATCATTTTGTAACAAAAAAAAAGAATAGATGATGGCCATACAAGGAAGTAGTTTTTTATATAATGCTTTATTATATGCAGAAAATGAGTTCAGGAGGTTAGTATCCTTCTTCATCTCTCCAAACCTGAACCCTACATTTCAATACTGCATATTTAGATGAAGATTTTGTAATCAGGGATCTGGCTTCCCACTTCCTGATATTATGAAGAATTCCTCCACTCCTTGCAAAGCAGGAAACACACCCACACACCTGTTTGTTCAACAGGCAATCATGACTGGTATTAATGACAGAAAGTAACTGTCTCCTGAAAAGGATCCAGACCTTATACAAACATAATGTTGTGCTATTGTTTCAGTGCACCTGATTTCATGTTAAGAAGACATGAAAAAGACAAAAGGGAAAACTTAATGAGCCGATTAACCAGTTTAAATAACAAGGTGATTATGCTTCGTAAGTCCTCCTTATTATGAAAGGTCATTCATAGTATATGAAATCATGCACTGTGGCTGTAACATTTTTCGTAAGCATTAAATTATTATTTCAGATAATTTGACTTAATTATGTTCTAATTAGTTGCATTAGCAGGAACCAAGTAGAAATATGTGGGCCAATAGAGACTTAAAAAATAAAACCTCAGTAGTAGATATGGAAAGTACCTCAATATCTTTTCTAAAGTAGAATTTATGTAGTAATGTTTTACAAGAAAATTCAAAAGATTGGGATACATGTTTTTTTTTCCATAGCAGGAAGTTAATTATGTGAATTTATCCAGATAAATGTCTACTATATCCATGGAGAATAAAAGAAAGAAGTAAAAAAGAGAAGTACCAAAAAATTTGTGTGCAAAGAAAGATGAATATTTCAAAAAGTATGTTTTCAAGGGCTGTGAATAAAAACAAATCAAGGACAAGAAAAGTCACATCGTGATTAGATGTATCATAATTGGATTACTGAGGGAAAGTCAAGGAGTAATTATCAGAAGATTATTCTAAGGTGATATTAGGAAAGTATTTTCAGGATGGGAAATTCAGGGACAGTATTTGAGAAGGCTAAAAAGTTTGGGCCCAAAAAAGTACATCTTATCCTCTCTCCCAAAGATGCTTTTTCAAAAGGCAATTGGACTTTCTTTGTTTTTCCTTGAAGACATTTCGCTTCTCATCCAAGAAGCTTCTTCAGTTCTGGCTGAATGGCAGAGAAGAAAAGGATTTATATTCCTTGCAGCCATCTAGACATCAGCACTCTTTCTGAGAGTCGTTGAGGCCACTTGGAGGTTTATCTGTGCCCTCAGGGTCACCTGAATAGTGCAAATGGGTGTGAAACCTTCTTGGAATTGCTGGGAGGACTGCTTTCAGCAGTTCCAAGAAGTCTCCACACCCATTTGCACTATTCAGGTGACCTTGAGGGCACAGACAAACCTCCAAGTGGCCTCAATGACTCTCAGAGTGCAAATGACCAGACAACGTCAAGGAATATAAATCTTTCCATTCTCCACCATTCACTCAGAGCTGAAGAAGCTTCTTGGATGAGAAGTGAAATTTATTTTTATTTTATTTTAATTCCATTTATATCCCGCCCTTCTCCGAAGACTCAGGGCGGCTTACAAGCTTAGCAGTACCCTTCATTCTATGTATATGCCTGCTTGTTAGGGCTTTCACCCCCCCCCCCAAGCGGCATTATTACAAAGTCAGCTTAATTGCCCCCAACAATCTGGGTCCTCATTTTACCTACCTCGGAAGGATGGAAGGCTGAGTCAACCTTGAGCCTGGTGGGATGCGAACCTGCACTAATTGCAGGCAGCTGGTGTTACTTAAGGAGGCATTAGCCCACTGCTCCACCAAGGCTCACTTGAAATGACCAAGTCATTTTCCTTGAAATGACTTCAAGGAAAAACAAAGTCCAGTTGCCTTTTGAAAAAGCATCTTGGAGACAACCATGACTGCATGACTGAGAATCTCCATAGACATTTAGTCCTCTCCATGCTCAGTTTGGAAAAAAAAAGCTTTTATTAACAGTTTCCAATGTTTTCATTTGTCCCCCCTACAATAGATGCTGAAGTGAACATCTGTACAAAATATAGTTTGAAAGGAGTTTAAGAAGAATTCATTGCTTATTTTATGGATATTTGGCATAGCCATGAAGACATTATTTGTATCAAGATGCTGTAATGAATTATGCAAATTATGTAATTATGTAACTGGTGTGAATGATGCCAATTATATAATTCATGTCACATGACATATATGATACTATTTGTTTCTCTTGCTCATTTCTTCTGCAAATTTGTTCTGTTTAAAAGAACCCTAATTAAAAATTAGCAAGGAAGAATCCCTCTTTCTCCATCAAAACAGACGGTTCTGCACTTGAAATAAAGCTTTTTCAATGTAAGAAAGCTTTTTTATCTTCTGGATTTGCAAATGTCTTGATTTTCTATACATGGAAATGAAAATTGGATGCATTATTCCAAGAGATTATAGCTGTAAATTTCCCCATCTCGAAAGAATGCTAGGCACACTAATCAGAGTAAGATCCTATCACCTCTCAGTTCTTTTAAAGTCAGGGAAGACTGATGCAACTTCCAGAAACTTGGAAAAGTAGACTACATCTGTGATTGCAATGAACATGGTTAACTACAAGCAAACAGACAAACATGAGAATTGTGAATGGCTAAAATGTTTCAGATTTCATGCAGAGGCTGTCCTCTAATATACCATATAATTGAACCTGCATCTTTACTGGAAGTAATTAGGCCTAATTTGCATAAGTGGTTATTTAAGATCTTTCTCTTTGGGAAAATAAATCCAATTGAAATTAATGAGTTTTACAAGATGACTTCTCTCCCACATAGCATACCCGTGGAATGGGCGGTAAAAAGTCAAGAATTATAATCAAAGAAATCTAAAACAAAGAAAACCCACTGAGTCCTACCAGATGTGTTTTGCTTTCACAAAACAAATAGCTTGGAGTAGACTGTGTGATCTCAGGCTGACCAGAAGACAATAGAAACAGTTTTCTTTATTTGGATTTGAGGCATAAGCTTGGGAAGTGAAAGGATTTCTTCAGTCAATGCAGGATTTTAGCTTTCCACTGTTATACGAATAAATTAATGCTTCTGATGCACATCAAGATAATGTGTTTTGATCTTCTTTTCTCTGTTTTAGAAACCCTGCAGCATTCAACCCAAGGTGTCCCTTTGAATCAAGGGACATCTGCCTCATATTTGACCTAGTTTAATCCAATAAATAGTGATTGTCAAGTATTGCTAGGAGATGACAACATTTATCCCAATAGGTAAGTCATTGAACTGCAGTTGTAACTTGTCAAATAAGTATCTTTAAGCCTTGAACTGATTCCACCCAGCGAGATACACCTTAGATCCTACTAACATCTGCAGAAGAATCCTTCTGTTCTACTATTTGAGCAACAAGTTATTTTTCAGCTGTGATATTTCTTTCATTTTTTATTTGTTTCTTGCTGCCTGGTTTTTCCTGGCCCTAGTTTATGGCTGAGTTGCCAAATATGTCTAGTTTCTGGTTTACCTTAAACATTGACTGTCTTATTCCAGCCATGGTATATATTAGAGCTGAGTTCTGATTCAAGTGGAGTTTAAACTTGGTACAGGACAGAACAATTAAGAAGGGATGGAGGGTGTTGTATGCCTGTTGTGGTTGATTATTCATAGAGTTTTGGAAGGATGCAAGACATGTAAATAGAAGACCATCTATCAAGAAAGGATAGGAGCTGTGGTGGCATAGTGGTTAGAATGCAGCACTGAAGGCTGACTCTGCCCACTGCCAGGAGTTCGATCCTGATGGGCTCAAGGTTGACTCAGGCTTTCATCTTTCTAAGATTGGTAAAAAGAGTAGCCAGATTGTTGGGAGAAATAAGTTGACTCTGTAAAGCACTTAGAGAGTGTTGTAAACACTATTAAGTGATATATAAGGGGCAATTGCACACTCTTGTTGTGAACAATCAACATATTTATTTTTAGCTTATCTTTATTCCAATTCTTATTATAAAGATGTTCAATCATTCTTCACTTAATTTAATTAATGTTCTTCTTCACCCATCCCTTCCTTATGTGTGTGTATGGATGTGCATCTATGCAATATATGTATGTGTATATAGGTATATTCTTCTAGCTTTCATTCTTTTTAAAGACAACAACATGATCAGTTGAAGTCCGGTGGTCTGTTGCAATCACAGTATTCATTACTTGAGACAGTTACCTTCCTTTACGTGACAATAAGGTCAACCCTGATTTTAAAAAGTATTACAATCTATATATGTATGTGCAGGTTCTGGTGAATTTCTTTAAAATGATCAGTCTTCTGTTTATGCTGCCACATGGAGAATAAACAGATGATTCACTTATTCGTAAGTTGAAGGCACTTTGAGGCCTGCACTACCAGGGACTGGTCCCTGAGATGAGCTGATGCAAAGTTCTGCTATGTGTTGGACCAACAGTGGAAAGATGCCAGTAGTAACTACAATTTAGTATTTTGTTCCCCTGACCCAATAACGCCACTCCTGAATTAAATCAGCCAAATTAGAATCTACTTCAATCCATGTAGCTCATTATAATGGACAACCCTGCTTTAACTGTAGGCACTGTTTTAAATTCTGCGAACAAATGTTTCATGTCAAATAAGTGAAAGGTACTTCACATTAATCAGAGAACTAATGGCAGTGTAGTGGTACATGGAGCAACTATAGCAATGTGCAAAAGTGTTTCCTGGATTAAATTTCTTCTCTTTAGAAAGAGCGTAAAATGTATTGTCTGGTTATTCTCAAGTAGGGAAATCTGGTCCATTCTCCCTCACCTTCCCTCTGCAGTGTGCTTCTGGTGACGTTTTTCCCATATATACAAATGCTTCAAAACCTTGCATTATTCCGGCAAGATCTGCATTAAAATAATAATATTTTATTGATCCCTTGATTACTCTATTTACCTTGCTGTTTTCTGTTTTTTTTTTAAATTACAGTGATAGAGAAACTGTCTGAGGTGTTTTATTTTTCAGGCTAAGTAGCGCCAGCTGCTCCAAATGGGAAACATTCAAAAGATGCATGGTTGCTGTTCAATCTGCATGAAGATTGTGGTCCAACACTTTCTTCCTGAACACTTTGAACATGCGTGGCTTCCCCTGTTAGCGAGCTCATTTTAATTAAACTCAGAATGTAATAGCAGAGATATAAATCAAGCATAATTTGAGAGGTATATTTTGACTAGGGATGTGTAAAATCATTTCCACTGATATGCCAACCTTCCCACATGGTGGCGTCACGTCCTCAGGACTCTTGTGTATGAAAACAGGCTTCTGGTTTTTGTAGTTTAGATTTGTACCAATGATATAGCACCTCTCTTACACAGACCAGATCCTAAGTTGAGTGTCAGGCATCACTTAATGCTAGGAATTAATACTGTATCAGAACCTCTCTTGCAATTTCTCAGATATGTTCTTTGTTTAGGAGAGAGTCTTCAGGTGGGTGTGGGTGTGTTTACCTTATTCTTGAGGATTTTGAGATGTTCTTTCAAGTTCTTTTGGTGGTGTTTTTAAGTTTTACTGTTGAAATTAACAAAGGATGATGTTGGTAGCCTCGTTGTTTTCCATTACACATCTTTCTATCACTTTCCTGGCTGCCCAAATTGTAAATCTCTATTTGAAAAAAAAAAACAAAACAACAACAACCCTTCACTAAAAAAGCAAAGGCATCCAAGAATCCGGCAGAGATGCTTGTAGAATCGAAGACTCTACAGCATGTATCTTTCTTGCAGCAAAATAAGGCCATTCACCTTTGAAAAAAACAAATAAAAACCACATTCCTGCCCCTCTAATTCACTACACACACAGACAAAAAAAATGTAGGAAACTTTTTCAGGGTAGAACTATATATTTTTCTTGAAGCTGTGGAAAGTTTATAAATAAGCTCAGAATGTAGCTTGTGACCTAAATTAGGATCATGCAATTATTTTATTCTCTAATGCCTTGTGGTGGAATGTAGTCTGGATTCCCAAGAGGGAGGGGCTGCATTTTGAAGGACGAAGAAACAGCAAAGTTTAGATAGCTTGGTTGAGAGTTAGAGGGTTAAGATGGCTCCTTCCTAGTAATTCTCAAACCACACCTTTAATGATGCATGTAGCTGCTTTTGTTTGCCAAGATTTTCTATCTATAGGTGAGGAACAATCAAGGAAATTGCTTAGAAGTAACTGTGTGTCTTTCTTGGTTTGGGGACCCCAATTTCACTGCTTGGCTAGTGGCAGTGATGTAACAACTTCACGAAAGAAGGTTTTGTTTTGTTTTTTAATTTGGCATTTTGGATTTGGTTTTGTTGTTGATTTTAGCAAAATAATGAGCGTACTGAAGGCTCAGCACACTTCTTATACTCCTTTTTTTAAAAAGCAAAATCTTTGTCTGTAATTTTAAGCTGATTTTCAGGGCTCCAGAGATTTAATAGTTGGGCTGGGAATAGAAACTAAATGGTTGTGACTTGGAATACGAATGCATCCTATAATATTGCTGTGCACTGCTTATTATCATTCCCAATGGTGTTGATTAGTTTGTTAATTAGTTAATGAGTAATTACATTTATATGTCTCCACTTGGTTTCTAAAGAATCTTCTGGGCTTATTATTTCATAAATCCCAGTAAAATCAGCATCATAAAATGGCAGACATTAAAAAGGTTCCAAATAGTATGTTTGCTGAATAGGTTTCTTTTATTAATGTTATAGTAAAGATGCTTATACTGAAGAGGTCCTGCTGGTTTTGATATGGATATTTACTGACCTGGATAGCTAAAGTATGCATCCATTGATAGAGATCATCATTGGATGAAAACCAGAGAAATTCTAACTGCCAAATATGGGACTTTTCAGCAATGATTTTCAACTGCAAACCAAATTTCTCAGATGGCTGATCTGGCACTGTAATTATTAAGTTTCAGAGGTAAGCATGTTAATTCCTTTACTCAAAAATAAGTGATGTATTTGAGATCCTTTGAGTTTTCATTGTGCTATCTTAACTTGCAATATTATTGATTGTTTTCAGGGCTTGGTTTATTCATTACAGTATGTGTTTCTGTTTCTGCACTGAAGTTTGTTTATGTATGTGTATATAGGCTCCTCAAGGATAGAATAAAATTGGCTCAAAAGTAGGACTGGGTGATATGAATATTGAATAAATTCACATTAAAGGTGTCCTGAGTGAATTTCTGTTGCTTAACCTCAATTGCCTGAACTTATACAACACTAGTCTATCTCTATATATTGACTTTTCATGACAATGATCTGCCATATTATGCTTTGTATCAGAATTGTGTCAGAAACATTTCTAGCAGTTTTCTC
Organism: Vipera berus; assembly: GCF_964194415.1. Lineage (NCBI taxonomy): Eukaryota > Metazoa > Chordata > Lepidosauria > Squamata > Viperidae > Vipera > Vipera berus. Next base: position 14,666,868 of record NC_138206.1, read on the forward strand.
TCCTACACTCTTTGTCGCCTATTCATTTTCTAATCCCCTTTGAGAAGAAAAATTATTTAGTGCTTCAGCTGATATGGAGTTCTTAGCAAAATATAGGGTGGGAAAACTGACTATTCTAATCTTTCAGGGTTTTTTTTCTCCTCTTACTATGCTCAGTAGAAAGCACAAATAGGAGGCCAAGTGGAACTCAGTTAATAGTCAACCCTGTTGTACCAGGGTTCAGACTGTTGTTCCCCATCCAGGCCTCCACAGCCTCCAGGCACCAGGAAAGAACATCCACACATCACTCACTTTGCCAAGGATAAAGATCTATAGGTGAGTATCATCAGCATTCTGATCATATCTCATCCCATGATGATGGATGATGTTATCCAGCACCTTCATATAAATGTTAAACAGAAGCAGAGAAAGTACCAGACCTTGTTGTTGTTGTTAGTTGCGAAGTCATGCCCAATCCATCGCAACCCCATGGACAACATTCCTCCAGGCCTTCCTATCCTCTACCATCTTCTGGAGTCTATTTAAGCTCATGCCTACTGCTTCAGTGACTCCATCCAGCCACCTCATTCTCTGTCATCCCCTTCTTCTATTGCCCTCAACCTTTCCCAGCATTAGGCTCTTCTCGGATCTGGCCTTTGAAAGAGCAGTCAGGGTTGATCTCCTCTAGGACTGACCGGTTTGATTGCCTTGCAGTCCAAGGGACTCGCAGGAGTCTTCTCCAGCACCATAGTTCAAAGGCCTCAATTCTTTGGCGCTCAGCCTTTCTTATGGTCCAACTTTCACAGCTATACATTGCAACTGGGAAGACCGTAGCCTTGACTATATGCCCTTTTGTTGGCAGGGTGATGTCTCTGCTTTTTAGTGTGCTGTCTACATTTGCCATGGCTTTCCTCCCCAGGAGCAAGCATCTTTTAATTTCTTGGTGGAATCCTGTGAAACAGAGGCTGAAGGCCAGACTTCTTGCTCCCTAGTAACACTAACTGGGAATGGCCAAAGAGGAAGTAAATCAGAACAACACTCCCAGCCCCTAAAGCTGCTCGAGGAGGACACCATAGTTAATGGTATCAAAGGCCACCAAGAGGGCAACTTGATCCACCAATTCCAGATCACATAGACACCACTCTGACAAGAACACTAATTCTTGTGACAATTGTATAAAACCGAGCTCTGTGGCCTCATTCTTGACAAGGGTAGAATTATGTCAGTGGTCCCGTCTGGCTCCAGATCTTCCCCAACAGGATGTGGACATATAGATTACATCACAGAAGCTCAAGCATGGACTCTATTCATTTAAATATACATGGTGTGTGTGTACATATACATATTGATTTCACTTCATATACAGAATATGACTCTGTGTGCAAAACTAGAGCTGATGTTAGTATAAATGGCTTCATTTGGCATCTCTGAGCCATGGTGGTGCAATGATTAGAATGCAGTGTTGCAGGCTAACTCTGCATTCCACTGCCAGTAGTTCTATCCTGACCAGAAAATAAAATAATACATAGCCATACTAAGAGCTGTGGTGGTGCAGTGGTTAGAATGCAGTATTGCAGGCTAACTCTGCCCACAGCCAGCAGTTCAATCCTGACCAGCTCAAGGTTGACTCAGCCTTCTATCCTTCTGAGGTTGATAAAATGAGGACCCAGATTGTTCGGGGCAATATTGCTATAAATAGGAGCCATGGTGGCACAGTGGTTAATATTGCATGCTGATTCTGCTCACTGCCAGGAGTTCAATCTTGACCTGCTCAATGTTGACTCAACCTTCCATCCTCCTGAGGTCGGTAAAATGAGGACCCAGATTATTGGGCAATAGGCTGACTCTGTAAACTGCTTAGAGAGGCTGTAAAGAACTATGAAGCAGTATATAAGTCTAAGTGCTATTGCTATTGCATGAAACTGGGGGTGGAGAAAGGGTTGGATATTGATCAGGGAATTGAGTTTATTTTACATGTAGTTCTTAGCTTACAACCATTCATTTAGTGGCCGTTCGAAGTTACAATGTTACTGAAAAAAGTGACTTATGACTGTTTTTCACACCAATGACTTTTACAGCATCCCCTTGGTCGTGTGGTCAAAATTCAGATGCTTGGCAACTAGTTCACATTTATGATGGTTTCAGTGTCCTGAATCTATGTGATCATCTTTTGCTACCTTTTGACAAGCAAAGTCAATGCAAAAGCCAGATTCACTTAACAGCCTTGTTACCAACTCCACAACTTAACAACTGTGGCAAGCAGGGTCGTAAAATGGGGCAAAAGTCACTTAATAATTGTCTTGCTTAGAGATGGAAAATTTGGGCTCAATTGTGGTTGTAAGTCAGGGACTCTCCGTACCTTTTAGCTCTACACAATTAATGTAGGTTAGTTTCAATGGAGTATGAATTCCCTCCATCTCCATTTCCTCCTCCTCTAAAATGAAATGTAAACTCCCAAGACTCAACCCATTAAAGGAAATTATGCCAGAAGTTTTTTTTTTTACCTCCATCCCTTTCAATCAACTAAGGATATCTGCATCAGTGTTGAAATAGGAAATTAGTTTTATAGGAGAAGGCTAATGATATGATAATCATCTCTTATGAGTCTGTGACCTTGAGAAGTTATAATAATAGAACTGGCAAACGGCTCCATTATCTATGCTGTGATATTACTTTTGTTTATATATATATTCACCAAACAAAAACCCTTCCAACTATTTTGCATAGTTTATCTTTTATCCTGATTAAAAAAAAATACACATTCTTTTCCCTACATGAAATTTTATAGTTAATTGCATATTCCTATTGTTTTCTTCAGTTATTTGAAGTATGGGCAGGATTTTATATAAAATAAAATTGTTTGCATTCCTTAATAAGCCTCCATTTAAATATGCAGTAATATCTTCACATAACATTTTATGAGTTTGTTTTCAACAGGGACTAATGGCTTAATCCTGTGAGTTGCTAGAGAAGCAGTGAGTCACAAATTTAGGCATTCAAAGCCCTGTAAACTGATGGGAATTATTGGATGGACACTTTGTCTAAATTTCTGCAGTGAAAGGAGATGTCTCAAGACCTATGCAGTAGCAGAGCTACTGTTAAAGTTGGGATATGAGCCATGGTGGTGCAGTGGTTAGAATGCAGTATTGCAGGCTAACTCACTGCTCACTCCAGGAGTTTGATCCTGTCTGGCTCAAGGTTGACTTAGCCTTCCATCCTTCTGAGGTCAGTAAAATGAGGACCCAGATTGTTGTGGTAATATCTTGACTCTGTATACTGCATAGAAAAGGTTGTAAAGCACTATGAAGCAGTATATAAGTCTAAGTGCCATTGCTGTATAATCAAAGTACAGCAGTCCTCAATTTAAAGCTATAATGGAACCTGCCCATGATGGTTGTAAATCGTGTTGGTTGAAAATTGGGTTGATCACATGACCAACCATCCAATTTTATGACTTTTTTTGGAGTGATGGTTAATCAAATGCCTCAAAAGTAAATGCAGGTTTTTGGTAAAACCATCATAAAATGTGGTCACATGACTGCAGGATGTTGTAAACAGATGTAAATGCAGCCTGGTTGCTGAGCATCCAAATTTTGCTCATGTAAGTGTGGGTGGTGGGTGTGGGTGAACTTTGGATTTGGGTCATAAGTAGCCTCTGATTAGGTCCATTAAACTTTGAATGGTCACTAAATGACTTGTTGTAAGTCAAAGACCTGTTTGCGAAGCCACTGAAATTGCATGACATTTGGAGAGATGTTTGCAGAGGAAAAAGGAGATGTATCATTTAGGAGATACGGACAGGAAAGCTTTGGTCAACCCCTGTCAGATGTAAAGAATTAGGACTATACATTAAATTGCAGTTCATAAGATTTATTGCTCAAGCCTATACATGAGATTCTAGTCAACTAAATTGGTTCCAGATAAGGATCAATGGAATTCAAGAGGGGTTGGACTTAGACCATTTGTGGGAACATGACTCTAGGCTGATAACTCATTTAACTCCTCCCCCCCAAGCTCTACCTGGACTTCTCCTACTTCAACCAGATAATACCACTATCTAACCTTAGAAATTTCCCCAAATTTATCTTTTTTCTTTCAAATTCATTCCTAAATGTCATCTCTCCTGTGGGAGCTGTATTGGCTGTTGATTTGCTTCTGGGCCATATTCAAGATGTTGGTTGTCACCTTCAAAGCCCTACATGGCTTTGAAAGGCTGTCTTTTCCCAATTAGATCTACCCAACCCACCAGAGTGGAGAGACAGGAAACACTATGGGTCCCTTCTCCTAAGGAGGTCCACCTGAGGCCTTTCTCCATGGTGGCTTTCTTCCTGTGGAACATAAACCTTGTAGAGAGAAGATTGGCCCCCATTTTGACACTCTTTCACAAGGGCCTGAAGACATGGTTCTGCCAACAGACCTGGGGAACACAGAATGATATGGATCCCATCAAGTGGCTGGTCTGGTTGTTGTTGCCAGGAGGTGAAGATTTCTTGGGGTTTGGACTGGGGTTTTATCTTTGTAAACTGCCTGGAGTTATCATGAGTTGGGCAGCCGTGGATATGGCTCGCAACTTGGGAGTCCTCCTAGACTCACGGCTTACCTTAGAAGATCATATAGTAGCCGTGACTAGGGGGGCTTTCGCAGAGGTTCACCTGGTGCGTCAGTTGCGGCCCTATCTAGACCGGGATGCCCTGTGTACGGTCACTCATGCGCTCGTGACCTCTCATCTTGACTATTGCAATGCTCTCTACATGGGGCTTCCCTTGAAGACCACTCGGAGGCTCCAACTGGTACAGAATGCAGCCGCGAGAGTTGTCTTGGGAGTTTCCCGGTACTCCCATGTTACACCTTTGCTCCGCGAGCTGCATTGGTTACCAGTTGTCTTCCGGGTGAGGTTCAAGGTCTTAGTGATGGTTTTTAAGTCCTTACATGGCATGGGTCCGGAATACCTCGGGGACCACCTGCTGCCGGCGTCGACTCCCCTCCGCCCTGTGCGTTCCCACAGAGAGGGCCTCCTCAGGGTGCCTCCAGTCAGAGAATGTCGGCTGGTGGCCCCCAGGGGGAGGGCCTTCTCTGTGGGCGCCCCGGCCCTGTGGAATCAATTGCCGGTTGAGCTCCGGATGGCACCGGATCTCCGCTCCTTCCGGCGCGGGTTAAAGACCCATTTGTTTGAACAGGCTGGCCTGGCCTGATGGGGAGTTACTTAGGGTTTTAATATTTGTATATATTTTTATTGTTTTTACTTTGGGCAATAATTTAATTCTTTTTTAACTTTTGTACTTTTGTAGTTTTATGATATGCCCTGTTCACCGCCCTGAGTCCCTCGGGAGAAGGGCGGTATAAAAATTTAATAAAACCTAAACCTAAACCTAAATGAGTTTTCTAAATAAATAAATGTTCTACCCTACAATAAATTGAAAGGACAGATAAAGAAAAAATTATCTGACTGGTCCAGAGAAGGAGCTGAATGATGAGGCCCCTCTTGTAAATTCACCTTTAATGTTTGTAAGCCTTAAAGAGAGATGGGCAGAAAACAAATCTAATGAACAGAAAACAAATCAAATAAATTAATAAATAAATCTACCACCACCTCAGAGGTCATTCCACTTCATCTAATATTACAACTGGATCTATCATGCAGGGAATTTATGTATGTATTTATTTGTTTATTAAATTTCTTTGGCGCCTGCCACAAGATAAGATGTTGATAATTAAGAGGGTAAATAACAACATTCATATAAAAGAAATCTGAGAGCGTTGATAAGACTGAAAATATTTTTTTAGAAATGGATGCTAAGAATAGTTTAACTCAGAGTTCATTAAATCAAGCTGTTAGAAAATGTTCTTCTCTGTTGACTTTATGTAATGTTTCTGGCTGATTCTTGAATTCAGTAAGCATGGATAATTGATGCATGACTGATTCTCCATTCCCCAATGTTAATTTTTTTAAAAGTGAACAAACATTATTTCTGTCTCTGTGCCTGTTGTTGGCTAAAGCACACTTATTTTACTATTTTGTGGACAGGTGCAGTACTAGATGCAAATTTACATGGTTTTAAAGAAGGGCTAGACAAATTCAAGGGCAATCAGATTATCAACAGCTACCGAAGATGGTCGTTCAATCACCTCCTGAATCACAAAAAAACATGTTTTAAATTCCAGCTGGCTATGAAGCAACCGAACTATTGTCATTTGTTTATTGTTGCGATAAATTAACCTGTGTTACAGAACCTGATGCAAGACAAAAAGCTGGATGTGCTCTTGCCTTGATCCTTCAGGGGTTTTGTTAGGCTTATTTGTTTGTTTTGTCCTTTTTTGAATATTTTCATTTTTTTTAAAAAAAAAAGAACTACATGCATGATTGGTCCAGCCACTGTCCTATTTTTTTTTTTTTTTGAATAATGCAAACAGTGCACCTCTTGAATAAAATAAAGTGACCTGCTCAAAAAAAATCTGCCTGTTTTTAAAAAAAGATTTTTTTTTGTAGACACAGTTGCTATTCACTAGAATCGAATGAGAAAGTTACCAGAATAGCAATTTCCTCAGGGATTGAGTGTCTGTCCCCATTTCAATAGCCTTGGGGGGGGGGAAACGAGGGAAATGGTAATGGATGGTTCAATGTGGCACTGGTTTTCCTGTAAATGTCACTTTTTTTTAAAGTTGGAATTTAAGGAATTTCTGATTTTGTCCTCTGGGAGGCCTAGAAGCAAGGCATGAATTACCATGCCATAAAAGGTAAACTGGTACAATTTTCTGTGCAATCAGACAAGTTTGAGGGATCCAGTTCATTTCAGGAAGACTGCAGAAAAAAATATATGGATTAGTAGTGGAGAAAATAAATGTAACTGACAAAATGAAGACTATACACACGCACACACAGTTATAAAGACATTCACACAGCGACAAACAAGTTTCTGCCTAATCTAATCAGACCATCCTGGCCCCAGACAAAGTCCCTTTAATCCAATCAACCAAACAATCAGCCCACAGCACAGACCAAGAGCAGCCCTAACAAGGGAATTCCATCCTGGAGAAACCCCACCTGTTCCAACCTCCATCAGCTAATGACTTCAAAGTTCCATCTCTTTCATCATGGACTTCCTGGGTTTTGCTGCCCAACCAAGAGGCCCATTTTGCCCAACAACTGTAGGAGATGAGTAGACAGAGCTGGAAAGGCACAGTTAAGTGCATCATTTAGTTGACTAGATGAGTGTCAAATGCAAAGCATCCCTAACATAGGTTATGTTGTGCTTCAAGGATTTGATGTTGAAGCCTATGCATGAGAATCTAGTCAACTAAAGTTTAGTGCTAAATTGGCACCAGGTAAGTGTCAACTGAATTCAAGAGGAGTTGGACTTGGACCGTTTGTGGCAATATAAGGACTCTGTGCTGATGATGTGCTTAACTCCACCCTTCAGCTCTGCCTCTTCTACAACAACAGAACTCACACCTGGCAAGGAGTTTACACCAGCAAGGAAATGCCCTACCTATCCCAAATAAGATTCCTACAATTTTGCCTTATCCCTCAACTCCTAAAAAAAATATTTGCCTCTTTCTTCTAAAACATCCACCCAACAATAAATGTGGTTCTTCTCCTTAGTGTTTTTTTTGCCTTCTTCAGTCTGAATCCATGACAGGCTTAAAGTCTTATTGACTCACTGCAGTGTTGGCATTTAAGGAAAAAAAGCAAATTAAGAGAAATAAAGTGGTGCCATTGCACTTTGCAATGAATAAGGTTCTTCTGCTGTGCTCCTTATTCAGAGTGAATTCATGACAGTGTTAAATTCTTATTTATTCACCATGATGTTAATGTGACACTCCACCTCATCAAGGTAGCGAAAAGTTCATGAAGTAGATCCAGCCTGGTCAGCTACCTTGTCTCAACAAATAGAGCCAGTCAGAGCGCAACAGGATATCTGTTCCACTCTGTTGTTTGGAAAATCGAGTCACTTCACATGAAACTTTGTGATGCTGAAGCACCTCTTTGATCTTCTGCACAACTTGAACAAAAAATACACATGGAAGCAGTTAAGCCACCACTGCACCAGGGGTCAGGGTTTTTTTTTTTTTAAAGAGAGCAAAGGAATAATCAGGTAAAAAGAGTAGTGGAAGACTCTGAGATAACATATAATTAGAAATAGAATCCAAGAACTATTTATAATTGTTGTATTTGAAAGTGTGTTTAATTGAAGCAAGTTTTATTATGTTAAGGTTTATAATTTATTGTTACAAAAGGCTTATTATTTTTATGTTCCGTCTCTGGAGGGTTTTTTTTTAAGAAGTATGGGTATGAGGATAAGGGGGAAAGGAAACTGGATGAGAAAGAAAAAAAGGGAATGCTTGCTTAGAGATCATTGAAGGGATAAATTCACCAAGCAAACAGCTCACCCAAGCAACAATTATCCTTTAAAGCACATATATATTTTGAAGCAGCTGTAGTCATTTGAACCTTTTGTTCTGCTTGTGGTTTGCCCCTTTGCTTCATGCACTTTTCAAGAGAGAAGTTTGAACACGAGTGCAATCTTACAGCAAAATGTTTGCTTGCTTGTAAATTATCCAATTTTATGTCAGTAGATTCATTGCAGCTTCCTCCCTAATCAATTGCTGATGAATGTTGACTAAGTCTTATTTTATCATTTATACAGGCTCTGTATAAATAAGCGGAGAAATGAATAAACTGATGGATAAACTTGTGTTCTTGAAACATTTCTACTTTGCAATCTGTTCCCAATACTCTTTCATTAATGTAGTTCCTGTGAAATCCATCATAGTGCATATACTCTGTCAATCTAGCAATCCTCTAGTGAACGGTAATGAAATAGTAAATGAAGTCTGCACATGGCATTTATTTTATATCTCTATATATTTATATATAATAGGCAACATACAAGAATAATGAAAAGATGTCTGGAAGCTAGACAATAGACAAAGAACAAACCGCTTAACAGAAAAGAACTTTTTTTAACTATTTAGGCCCAGGCGGAATATTTTTGTCCCTTGGGAATGTATACAAAACAAAACAGAACATGAGCCTTGGTGACTCAGCATCTGACTTTGAATCATGTGAAGGGAGGAGGAAATTTCACAAAAGTGCATCAATCTACGAATCAATTTCTTTTTCTTTTTTCATGTGATGCAGCGAGTTTGACACCTCTGGATTAAGAGGATGGGGATCAAGAGGATAGAGCCATAGTGGCATTAGAATGCTGTATTGGAGGCTAATTCTGCCTCCTGACAGCAGTTTGATCCTGACTAGCCCAAGGTTGACTCAGCCTTCCATCCTTCCGAAGTCGGTAAAATGAGGAGCCAGATTGTTGGGGACAATATGCTGACTTTGTAAACCGCTTAGAGAGGGCTGTAAAACACAGTGAAGCAGTATACAAGTCTAAGTGCTACTGCTATCAAATGCAACTTGCTGTGTTAATCATCCCAAAGCTCAGTCATTGCAATGTTCTCTACATGGTGCTACTCTTCAAAACCATTTGGAGGTCTTGACTGGCTTAGAATGCAGCGGTGCAGACAGTGATAGGCAAGACTCGGTATGACCACGTGACATTTTCACAAACTACATCTTTTGACATCTCTTCTACTGGCCATTTACATTACTACTACCATAGTAACTGGTAGTAAATTTTAACAGATTTTACAAATATTGTGGCTGTTCCCTCAAATAGATTTAGAAATCAGCTTGATGTTTGATGAATATATGACATATACAAGGGTACAAAGTGGGATATTTTGAGGGGTTTTATTATGTGAAGGGACGCGGTGGCTCAGTGGGTTAGGACGCTGAGCTTGTCGATTGGAAGGTCGGCAGTTTGGCGGGTCGAATCCCGAGTGCCGCGTAGCAGAGTGAGCGCCTGTTACTCGTCCCAGCGTCTGCCAACCTAGCAGTTCGAAAGCACGTAAAAATGCAAGTAGAAAAATAGGGACCACTACGGTGGGAAGGTAACAGCGTTCCGTGCGCCTTTGGCGTCTAGTCATGCCGGCCACATGACCACGGAGACGTCCTCGGACAAGTGCTGGCTCTTCGGCTTTGAAACGGAGATGAGCACCGGCCCCTAGAGTCGGAAACGACTAGCACCCATGTGCGGGGGAACCTTTACCTTTACCTTTATTATGTGATTGATTCATTAAAAGTTATAAGCTGCCTGGAGTCATCTAGATGAGACATTAACAAATTATATACATTTGGTAAACAAACAGATGATTTCCTTTTTTCTGCTTTTTGCTTGCATGTTTTTATAGTTTTTCATGTATTTCTCTTTTTGTAATTTTTTTCTATTTTTTTTCTCTAGAACCAATTATTTAACACATTTTTAAATAAATCAGTTTTAAAAATGAGGCTGTCTCATTTTGGAACCTCGTTGGAATGTGCAGGAAAATGTCATTTTTATAGTTCCATTGCAAATGATGAATTCAGCAGGTCCTAGAGATAAAATAAGGACAATTTCAGTGGGGGACAAGAAAGAAATTGCTGTCGAGGCTTTACTGTGCTCTGGTCTAGGATCTATCAATTGTTTTGGTCTGTAAATATCCTTATCTATAAAAATTGGCCAGAGAAACCATTGAATAAAAAAGCTTTTAGAGGTAAAAAGAATCAATGCTTTAATTTAATTTAGGAATGATAGATATAAACAGCTTGTGTCACTGCTGCGGGGTAATGCATGATACACGGCAAAAGAGTTGTGCTATATCACATCTGGAATAGCAAACCTCTTTTGCCAAGAGTCAAATTTTGGGCTATTGTGCTAATGTACTCAGTGATTGATTAAGCATGCCTGTGATCTTATATCATTACTTGATTACCTTGGCTATTTAGTTGCAGTTCTTGCAGACTTGCTAGCTTATTTTAAATGTTTCAGTAAAGGAAGCAATAGCAAACCTTATTTCTGATTCAAAGCATCTTTTGCTTCTTATACAGAAAGAGATATGAGAATATTCCTTTGGAAATAACATGGACCAAAAGCAAGCATTGATTGAGAAAAGACCCCAAAGCAGAAAGCATCATTCTGTCACCAGTTGGTGCTTTTTTTTCTATCTTCCCCAGTGGGTTGGGGGAAGATAGACACTTCTTGGTCTTGTGGGTTCTCGTGGCTGAGAATCTAACTGGATCTTTCCAATCGCCTTAAACAGGATACTCCCTGTTTAAGGGAGTTACAAAAAAGATGTTGAGAGGCTGGAAAAAGTGCAGAGAAGAGCAACTAAGATGATTAAAGGCATAGAGACAAAAACATATGAAGAGTTTGGCTAGTCTAAAGAAAAGAAAGACTAGGGGGTGACATGTTTCCAGTATTTAAAAGAATAGAATAGAATAGAATAGAATAGAATAGAATAGAATAGAATAGAATAGAATAGAATAGAATAGAATAGAATAGAATAGAATAGAATAGAATAGAATAGAATAGAATAGAACAACATAATAGAATAGAATAGAATAGAATAGAATAGAATAGAATAGAATAGAATAGAATAGAATAGAATTATATGAGACTATACAAGTAAAGTAGACAAATTTTAAACTCTAGAGTAAGAGTTTGATGTATTTTTCTATGTGTGTAAGTACCAAAGATAATCCTTCTTTTTCTTTCCTGCGTTTTCTTTTCTTTGTCTTCCTTCACTCCTAACCTTTCTTTTCTCTACAATTCTTTCTCTTTTCAAATATTTTCTCTTGTCTAGTTATTTATTAATTGCTATTTTTCAAAATCAATGAAGTTAAATATTACTTTCATTTTTGTTGAATTTGATTTTGTTGGTAGGAGAGGTGAGAATGAATGGGGGAAAAACATTATCTAGAAATTCTAGAACAAATTTATCTGTATACTTTAAGGTGCTGGTACTTAACTTTAAAGCCCTACATGGCTTAGGCCCGGGATATTTGCAGGAACGTCTGCTGCCAGGGACGACTTCCCATCGCCCTGTGCGCTCACACAGAGAAGGCCTCCTCAGGGTGCCGTCGGCTAGACAATGTCGGCTGGCGACCCCCAGGGGGAGGGCCTTCTCTGTGGGAGCGCCAGCCCTATGGAACCAGCTCCCCCCTGAGCTTCGGATGGCCCCAGATCTCCAGTCCTTTCGCCGCGACCTCAAAACTTTCCTTTTTTATCAGGCTGACCTGGACTGACGACGGGTTTTTAAAATGTTTTAATTTTTAATTGTTTAGTTAATTTATTTTGGGGCTGTTTATTTAATTTTTCTTAACTTCTGTATTGTTGTTTTTATTGTTGTTAGCCGCCCTGTGTCCTTCGGGAGATAGGGTGGCATATAAGTCCCAAAAATAAAATAAATAAAATAAAATAAATGTTCATTAATGCATAACTATTAATGGCTCAGTGGTTAAAGACACTGAGCTTCTCAGGTGGAGAGCTGACAGCCCGGGCTTGAGACCTGAGCTCCATACAACGGGATGAGCTTCTGTTCCTTGCCCACCTAGCAGTTTGAAAGCATGCAAATGCAAGTAGATAAATAGGTACCACTTTGGTGGTAAGGTAACGGTGTTCCAGGTGCCCTTGGCATATAACTATGCTGATCACATGACCACAGCACTGGGTCTCTCGGGCAAGAAATGGAGATGAGCACCATGCCCTAGAGTCAGACACAAATGATGGAATTTGTTATCTTTACCTTAGTAATAAATACATGGTAATGAATATATAGTAATATACCTTCAAGGAGGTCAATTATTAACAATAATTAATTAAAAGAAATGGTCATCCCAGTAACTTGATTATTTAGACTGAACAACATTAAATAATTACTCTGAGACCTTCAGATGAAAGTATTGTGTTTTACTTCTGGGCTGGTTAAATGTTGGAACACTTGTTTTCCTTGTAGAAGGAAAAGCATAGATTGCATATGTTCAATTTTCTCTCAACATGTTTGAAATTCACCAAATTCCCAGTTCTTAATGCATGATTCTTTTCTCTATATCCTTGAAGAAATGGAGGGGACACACAAACCTTGACCTTTCCGTTTTACAGCAGCAGTGACAACACTTACCTTTTTCAAAGCAACAATACTTCTTATTTACACCAGTTGTTTCTTTTCCCTAAATATGTGGGGAACAAGGCTGCTGGAGTCCTTGTTGTTTCTAACACTGCTATGTTCTGCTGCTCAGATCATATCCAATGATCACATTATTTAATATGGTTGGTTGGTGAGTTGATTTATATCCCAATTTTTATTCCAGAAGCTTGAGGTGGCTTCTGTTTGATTTTACTTTGTTTTTTCTTCATATAAGTATTTCTTAAGGGTTGGTTAGAGCTGAAAGAGTGACCAACCCAAAGTCACTAACCACTATACATACATTTTCTTTCTTCTTGTTACCAGAGCTTAAGAGTCTTTCTTTCTTTCTTTCTTTCTTTCTTTCTTTCTTTCTTTCTTTCTTTCTTTCTTTCTTTCTTTCTTTCTTTCTTTCTTTCTTTCTTTCTTTCTTTCTTTCTTTCTTTCTTTCTTTCTTTCTTTCTTTCTTTCTTTCTTTCTTTCTTTCCTTCTTTCTTTCTTTCTTTCTCTCTCTCTCTCTCTCTCTCTCTCTCTCTCTTTCTTTCTTTCTTTCTTTCTTTCTTTCATTCTTTTTCTTTCCTCCCTCCCTCTGTTCCTCCCTCTCTCCTCCTCTTCTCCTCCTCCTCCTCCCTCCCTCCCTCTCTCTCTCTCTCATACACACACACGCACGCACGCACACACACACACACACACACATTCTGCCTGCCCACTGGTATAGTCTCTCTCTATATATAGGTAAGAAACCTCTTGATTTATTGAACCTGAGAGTAGTAAAGAATTTGAGCTTGATGGATTCTTTCAAAGAAGATGCTAAAAGTGGGATCAGCATTGAGAATACTCTCAATTACTCATGAGTTCTAAGGTTTAGAAATCCAGACACTCCATTATATTGTCCATCTTACACTATTGCCAAAAGCCTGGGACACAACATGCTTTGTTCACATGCTTAGCATTCTATCCAAATTTTCATTCTCTCCATGAATCAGATATAATCATGTGGCAATTGCACATACTTAATCCTTGGATCTGTCTACCGGACCCACTTTAGATTTTTTTTAAGCTTTATTTTTACTTTTTATGAGTCTGTTGCAGCTGGTAATCCTAATGGGATTAATTCATAAACAGTGTGCATTTAGGAAACTGAACAACTGAATGTATTAATCTTGATATTGGCTGCTTATTTTAAATATTTTTCCTTAAGTCATGAATGTGATAAATAATAATAATACGTTCCTTTATGTAGACAATACTTTATTTTGAAAGATTACTTTCATTTTTGTTTGAAGAAAACAGGGATTTTTCTATTTTTTCTCATAAACTTTGAAAAATAATTGTGCAAAAAAGCTTTTTAATATTTACTTATGTGTGTTTTTTTTAAAAACTTGTCTTCTAAAAAGCCCCTGATAATAATGAACAATGAAGAAATTCCTCATATGCTATTCAACTTATTCTTCTTCTTTCAAAGAACTTTGATGACAATCCAAACTGTTGTGTCTGTAAATAGTTGCAAACATGTAAAATAGCAGGTTGCAAAAGTAGGTTCTTGAAGCGGGAGATTCTGGTGCAACCATTGGTTAAAGTAGCAAAGAAGCGGGAAGATAGCGATTGATGATTGGTTACAGTTTAAACAGTTCTACTATAAAAGCCTGAAACATTTGACAGTTGACAGTTGACTTATGTGTATTGAATAAACTCTTTCATTGTGAACCACTCTGAGTCATTGTCTACCTGAACCAAACAATTGGCGACGAAGGTGGGATAGACGGCAGACCAGAGAAGGTTCGGCGGAACAGCTGCGCAAAGGCGGCAAATTTGAAAGAAGCACAGTCAACCAAGCGGCCGCGGCGGAATAAACAATCCTCCGAATGGCGCAAATTGGGTCCTTAAAAGAATTCGACCCAAACTTCCCAGAGGACTGGGAAGAATATATAGGACAGGTTGAAGGATTCCTGCTTGTAAACGGGATAACGGACGACCGGAAAAAGGTGGCAGCGCTACTGACAATTTGCGGCACACCAGTATATCGGATCGCTGTAGGACTTTGTCAACCACAGCCGGTCTCTAGTGTTACGTATGCCGATCTGTTAGCTAAGCTAAAAGTACATTTCACGCCTAGGAGATCCGAACTCTTTTGGTGTCGTATTTTCGAAAAAAGGAACCAGAGACCGGGCGAATCAATTAAAAAATTCGTTGCCGCCGTCAGGGAAGCCGCAGTACGATGCAAGTATGACAACTTGGAAATCAGAATTCGGGACCGAGTAGTACTGGGCTTGCGAGACGAGCATCTACAAAATAGAATAATCGCCAAGCCCACCGGCGATTTGCAAGAAGTACTCGACGAACTATTAACGTACGAATCCACCGGGTATCGCGACCCCCCCCGTAGTAGCATGGCCGCGCCTGCCGAAATCAACCAAGAAGGCCTTGTGGACTGTGGGGAGGTGGACCAGCAATGGGAAGATGACATCGCCGAAGTCTCCAGACGATTTGGAAAAATGGCGCCAAAACCATCCCGAAGTGAGGGGCCTGAATCGAACCGCCGATGCCAACCCGCAACACCACAACGACAAATGACAGCGGCCCAAAGACCATGGAGAGACTCCGCAACGAGACCGCGCGACAACGACAACCGGTGTGGCAGCTGCGGGGGCAACCATCCCCGCGCCACTTGCAGATTCCGTACCGCCAAATGTAGATCGTGTGGAAAGACCAGCCACATCCAAGCCATCTGCAGGGGTCGTGCACGCGACAATCGCCTTCACGAAGTCGACGTTTGGCCCGAAGGTAAGGTAACCCCTTACTATAGTGGCAAAGAGACCCCTAGACCGTGGGCTAAAGTTCTGAACCGCGGGGAGGTGGCGCGAGTCAATCATAGTAGGAAAAGGAAAAAACAATAATTTTCCGGAAGGAAAATTAAAAATCATAGTCCATTTACAAGGGGTTCCTTGCAAAATGGAAATAGATTCAGGGGCCTCAGTGTCCATAATATCCAGTGAAACCCTGGAAAGGATTGAACAAATAAGTGGCAGGAAAATTCCACTTAGTTCAACCAAAATCCAATTAACCGATTTTCAAAAAACCCCAATAAAGATTAAAGGGAAAATTACCCTTAGTGTTAAATTTAAGGGGTTTAAGGGGTTTTTAGATTTAATAGTTACTGAGGGCCAGAGGACTAGTCTAATTGGCCTTAACTGGTTCCCTGCCCTGGGCATTTGGATTGGGGGAATAAACACAGTTATTAAAAATAAGACCCTCGAATCAGTCTGCAATGAATTCGCAGACGTATTCGATGGGTCTTTAGGTAAATACAAAGGGCCCCCAATTAAATTTAATCTAGACCCGTCGGTTAAACCCATCAGGCTTAAGGCCCGAAGGGTGCCTTTCGCCCTGAAGCAAAAAATCGAGGCCGAGCTCGATAAGCTTGTAGGCCAAGGCATCCTAGAACCAGTCGAGGGTGGTTTGTGGGAAACGCCGATCGTCACACCCCTTAAACCTAATGGGGATGTGAGGATCTGCGCTGACTACAAGGCCACCCTGAACCTGGGAATGAAAAAACACGCTTACCCGGTCCTGACGGTGAAGCAGGTCCTCGCCACGATACAGGACGGCGCCATTTTCACCAAGCTCGACTTGGCGCAGGCGTACTTGCAATTAACTGTTTCTGAAGAGGCTGCTGAAGCTCAGACGATAGTTACCCACAAGGGGGCGTTCCGAGTCCACAGACTGCAATTTGGTATTGCAGCAGCTCCAGGCATCTTTCAAGAAGTGATGGAGAGGACCTTAAAGGGCATACCTGGTGTATGCCCTTATTTTGATGATGTTCTGATAGCTGGAAGAAATGAAGAAATATTAGCAGAGTGTCTGGAACAGGTATTGGAAAGGTTTAGGAGGGCTGGACTGAAATTAAAAAAGGGAAAATGTTGCATTGGGGTTAAGTCCACTGAATTTCTAGGATTTAGGATAGACAAAAATGGAATTCATCCTACCCCTGATAAAATCAAGGCAATCAAATTGGCACCAGAACCAAAAAACAAGGCTGAATTACAAGCCTTCCTTGGCTTAGTAAATTTTTACCACACATTTGTGCCACACAAAGCTGCCATAGCAGAACCTCTCCATAGACTTTTAGATAAAAAGACCCCGTGGCAGTAGCTTAACAAACATAGAGTGAGTTTCCAAACGTTAAAAGACATTCTTTCCAGCCAATCAACAGTAACCCATTTTATTGAAAATAAACCAATTTATTTAGCGTGCGATGCTTCACCTTATGGTGTAGGGGCTGTTATCAGCCACTTGGACAACCAAGGTGTTCAAAGGCCAATCGCATATTATTCCAGGACGCTTACTAAAGCAGAGCGGAATTACGCACAGATAGATAGGGAAGCATTAGCAATCGTGGCAGGAGTAAAAAAGTTCCATGATTACCTTTATGGTAGGAACTTTACCATACTCACTGACCATAAACCCCTTTTGGGCCTGTTTACCACGGATAAACAGACACCCCAAATAATGTCACCCAGAATGCTGAGGTGGTCAATTTTCCTCTCAGCATATTCATTCTCCCTCCAACACAGACCGGGCAAGGAAATGGGACATGCGGACGCCCTTAGCAGACTGCCATTAAATATCACTGAGGAAGACCCTGCCCCTGTGGGACAAATAATGTCTTTACAGGACATTCCTGACTGGCCTTTAACTGCTAAAGATATAGCTGTGGCAACAAATAATGACCATATCTTAAAAAGAATTACGGCCTGGGTCCTTAGTGGGTGGCCAAGTACTAACCCAGATGCCAAGTACATTCCTTATTTTAGAAGAAAGGATGAACTGTCATCTCATTTGGGATGTGTTCTATGGGGCAACCGTGTTGTCATTCCCGAGATCCACAGACCTTCAATTTTATGAGAACTACACGAGGGGCACCCTGGGATAGTACGTATGAAGGCATTGGCTAGGAGCCACTTGTGGTGGCCTGGCCTTGACAAGGACATTGAAGATTGTGTGTCTAATTGCTATTTATGTCAACGTTCTAGGCCTGAGTTGCAACACACACGTACTCATAAGTGGGAGTTAGCCAGGAATCCTTGGTCCAGGATTCATATTGATTTTGCTGGACCTTTCCAGGGGTTAACCTTTCTTGTAGTAGTGGACAGTTTCTCTAGATGGCTAGAGGTAATACCCGTCAGTTCAATGACTTCTGGTAAAACAATACAAGTCTTAAGGGGCCTCTTTGCCACTCACGGGTTACCTGATGTAATTGTGTCAGATAATGGGCCCCAATTCACCTCTGTTGAATTCCAGGATTTCCTCAGGGCCAACTCGATTAAACACACGACATCAGCACCCTTCCACCCGTCCACCAACGGCTTGGCTGAACGAAATGTGAGGACCACTAAGGACGCATTAAAGAGAATCATCCACGGCGACTGGCACCAAAGACTGGCAGAATTCTTGCTGACCCAACATACGACCCCATGCACGGCTACTGGTAAAAGCCCAGCTGAAATGAGGTGGGGAAAGAGACTAACCACCAAATTGGACAGGTTACATCCTGACAGACTACCATCAAGTGCGGAACTGGACATTCCAAACAGATCATTCAAAATTGGGGACCTAATCTGGGCCAGGAATTATGCACAAGGGGACAAATGGATCCCAGGGGTGGTCACTGAGATATTGGGACACTTGTCTTACTCTATTGAGGGGGAAGGGAACAGGGTTAGCAAAAGACATATAGATCAGCTAAGGAAGAGAACTATTGGCTGCATGCCAGTTGAGGGGGATCAAAGTATACTCGGGGGGAACAGTGCATCAGGGGTTATTGATAACAATATGCCAGTTAGTGGGGAAGCAGAAATGCAAACCAGCCCGTCCTCAGCTAACCAACAACAACACAGTCAAATTGACTGGGAACTGCCCCCTCTGAGTAGGCCAGCATTAGCTGAACATCAAACACAACAACAACCACAAATTGTCAACAGAGAAGCATCTGAGCCAGTTAGCCAAGAGTCCAGGCCCACCAGAGTAAGCCAGCCAAGCAGACAATCTGATAGGAATGACTTAGGTATCCAAAGCAATAGATATCCTTCAAGAGTCCATAGGCCACCCAAATATTTAAGGGACTATGTCAATAAATAACAACAACTGGGGGGTAAGGGGTGTTGTGTCTGTAAATAGTTGCAAACATGTAAAATAGCAGGTTGCAAAAGTAGGTTCTTGAAGCGGGAGATTCTGGTGCAACCATTGGTTAAAGTAGCAAAGAAGCGGGAAGATAGCGATTGATGATTGGTTACAGTTTAAACAGTTCTACTATAAAAGCCTGAAGCATTTGACGGTTGACAGTTGACTTATGTGTATTGAATAAACTCTTACATTGTGAACCACTCTGAGTCATTGTCTACCTGAACCAAACACAAACAGTATCACAACATGCTGTGGTGTGTTGTTGCCGAGACTTAGAGATTAAAAATAAGTAAAAGAAATGGATGAAGAATCTCTTTCAGCTTTACTTTTAATTTTAAAATGGTGTTGTTGCATACATGTTAGAGCATGGGTGTCCAATTTTGGGAACTTTAAGACTTGGGCTTCAGCTCCTAGAATTGAAGTCCACAAGTCTTAAAGTTGCCAAGAGTTGGATATCTCTGCATAATAACATTTCAGAAAGGACCAGAAAGGAAAAAGACTTCTCTACAAGGAGACCGGCACCAAAACCAGTACATTACTCCTTACACAAAGCTAGAAATGATTAGTTGGTCGGCAAATTCATTTTTTAAAATGTCCAACTCTCCATCTGTACTTATGCATTTGATTGAAAGAATGGGGAAAAAAACTTGTCATAATCCTATCTGTGGGTTCCTCTTGCAGCAGATTGATCTAAAGATGAAATACCTAATTTTGATTTGAGAGGAATACATAATAGAAATATTTTACCTTCCTGGCTGTGGCTTAAATCCATGGGATGTTGAAGCTGTTCAAAGAAAAAAAATAACGTCAGATGAAGATTACAGTATTATTAATCTGCATATGCAATCCTTGGAGGTAGTTTGCTAGAAGTGACTGAATGTACTGTATAATAATATGGAGCACTAATAAAGCTGCCACCATGACAGGTATCTGAATTTTGCAGCTAGACAGAACAGAGGCTACCAGGAAAATAGAAATTATCATCAGAATCAATGGGAGGTCAGCTTGAAAGGCAATGTTAATGGGGAAATAATTTGTAGTTTTAAAACCCAAGTGACCAATTATCATTATCACACCTACACTTCACTAGACATGGAGGTGTTTTTTTTTAATGTAACTGTATTGAATTTTTTTAAAAAAAGCAAGGATAGAAATAAATGAGCAAGAAGAAAAAAAGATTTGAAAAAAGGAATAGACAAAAGCAAGACAAATGTGCAGAAAGAAAAAAGAAAGAAAAAGTGAAGAGAACAGAAAAAGAGTGATTGCAAATTTATTTGGTACAGATATACTGTAGATAAACAATACATTAGACTTTTATTCTAAAGTTAATAATAGTTTACATTGTTTCTATAATACCATATAATTTTAATCAGCAAATCCTAAAGTCAAAATTTCATTTCTTACAGTTTCTTGCAAAAAGTCCAAAAGTGGTTTCCAAATAAAAATCAGATTGGTCAAAGTCTATTCTTGAATCAAAGTTGTTAGACATGGCATCTTTCAAAGTCTCAGTTCTCCCTTTCTATACTTCATTTTAATACTTTTTCTCACATATATTAAAAGATAGGGTTTTTCCATGAGAAAACCAAAACAATCCGCTGTGGACATTTATTTATAAATTATATTTATAACAGAGGAATGCAAATTGACCTACTCACATTGTTTTTCAATAAACTGAGGCTATCCCATGATTGCACACCATACTGTGAACTGGATCTAGTTTTAAAGATTTATCTAAAATATGTTCTTTGATTTTAGTGGGCGCACTATTATTAAGTCTAAATTTAACTAATGAACACAATTAGAGGGTGACAGTTAAAAACAATGCTTTAGGATGGGGAAAATACTGTATCACCAGCTGGGTCAAACTAATGATGGCTGATAAACTTGTTGCTTGCTGTATTTGGAACCAAAATTAATTCTGTGATGAATGAGGAATATGCCAACACTTACCTACTTTTTAATCTCCCTTTTCCCATGACATCCTGGGGAAGCTGCAAACAGTCAATTAAATCAATGCCACATTCTTCTGCTAATTGGAGTCTAAGCTATTTGCTCTTGAGAACTTACATTCCAGGATAAAAGAGGGGAAAAAAGGGAAACATCAATATTTCAATAAAAAAGGGGAATAGTTGGAAATAAAAAAAAACATGAAGAAAAAAAGTGTGTTGTTTTCTGGCTTATTTGCTGCATCCAGGAAATACAAATGGGAAACTAATGTTGTAAGAAAAATGCATTGTTGATGCGATTATTCCACAGATAATAAGGTTATTTTCCCAACAAAATGGTTAACATGAATAAATCATTCTGTTAGTGGAGCAGAACCTAAGATTTCCACCCCTGTACAGTCTGCTCAGTTGGGATTATGTACAATCTGTGATGTGGTATGTGATCACATTTGTTTACTTATGGTAGGAATTACATTCAGAAAAGCATCAGCAGTACTAAATGAATGTAGGTACTGCCAGGAGAAGATGAAACCCAGAGGACCCAGATTGTTGGGGGCAATAAGCTGACTTTGTAATAATGCCGCTTGGGGTGGGGCAAAAGCCCTAATAATAAGCAGGCATATACACAGAATGAAGGCGATTGCTAAGCACATTGATTTGTGCTTTAGATTGTAAGCCGCCCTGAGTCTTCGGAGAAGGACGGGATATAAATGGGATTTAAAAAAAAAACAAATGGGAAAAAATTCTTTGGGAGTTCAATACCAAATCTAACTGTATATGCCAGAAGTTCCTCTTTCTCGTGAATGAAGATAAAGACTCTGCATCAGAGGGTGTGGTGGTTTCCCCCCTCCCCAACATAGAGAATGTGCTGCTATTTAGAAATCTGGACATTCACTATCTCAGTCATCTTGTTTCCAAATCATAGGAAATAATAATTGAATTTTATTAATCAGGCTATACCTGGATTGATTTGATCTGACTAGTTTCAAGTCCTGAACTTTAACAAGGATTTAGACTATTTTGGCCAGGTTCAAAGAAGGGCAAGGGAAATTATCAGAACTAGGAATTAAACTCTATGAAGAGAAATTAAAGGAGTAGCTCACCAGTGCCAGAGGTTTAGTTTTCCCAGCTTTCAGACTTGTGCATCCTCAGGGAACTTCTTTATAGCAGAATATGTCTACCTGTGTCTACCTGTTACACATTCTGGTCCTGGTGAGCTACTCAGACTGAACCCTGCAACATTATCCTACAACATTATCCTGCAACATTATCCTAGAACATGTATATTTGCCTTCATTTGTGAGAAATTAAAGAAACCAGACATTTTTATATTTGGAAAATAATACATATGAAGAAAATATGATATCCTACAAGGATACTAATCCTTCCATTTTCTCTTGTCATAAAAAAAGAGAACACTAAATAATTTTAGTTTTAGGAATAGAGATAGTGATTGAATAGTCGGGGGAGGGGAAAAACAAACCAGTTTAGCAAAGGAACAAATGATCCAGAGGGAGTAATTGTGGGCAATCCTTAATTAAATGTGTTCAAGCAGAAACAGAGTTGATCTGTAAGTGATATGGGTGATCTCTAAATCTGATAAGTAAAATAAATTATTTATTTTATTTTATTTTATTTTAATTCCATTTATATCCCGCCCTTCTCCGAAGACTCAGGGCGGCTTACAAGCTTAGCAGTAGCCTTCATTCTATGTATATGCCTGCTTATTAGGGCTTTCACACACACCCCCAAGCGGCATTATTACAAAGTCAGCTTAATTGCCCCCAACAATCTGGGTCCTCATTTTACCTACCTCGGAAGGATGGAAGGCTGAGTCAACCTTGAGCCTGGTGGGATGCAAACCTGCACTAATTGCAGGCAGCTGGTGTTACTTAAGGAGGCATTAGCCCACTGCTCCACCAAGGCTCTTAGATAGCTCTCTGTTGAAAATGATGTAATTCGACACCTGCACTCAGCAGGTAGTTGAATCCATGTGCATACAAGCAGAAGAAGAGAAGAATGATCATAAAATCAAATTTTAAAAATGAATGGATAGAGTAGAGGTAGAAGATATCACTAGCTATGCAAATAAAATCCAAGCTATATTGACCAGATTTCCATTCAGTTTCATCAGTCAATTTCATTTAACTTCCGAAGATGAATCAAAAAGCACATAAGTGGATCAGAATAGATATAGGAGCTTTTTTTTAAAAAAAAGAAACCTAAAAAAATCAAATGGCTAGTAAAATGAGGATTGACTGAAATTACTTTTAAGTCATGAAGCATTTTAAATCATTAAATCTTTCACTTTGAAGTGATAGAACCATTGAAGAGCCTATAAAGGACTGAAAAAGGCATACAACAAAATATAACCCTTAACATCTCCCTCAAAGATACGAGATGTTTATATATTACTGATAAAGCTTCCTTCTGCAGCTTGATGAAATACTGAATAATTACTGAAGCTTTCCAAAAGCCCAGATTTGGTTTGCGTGATTTAAGAATGAGGTCTAACTTCACCTTGTCAAATCATAAAATCTTTCCAAAATGGTTGAACTGGAAGGTAATCCAGTTCAAGGATTAAGGGGCTTTTTCCTAGAGGGCAAAGAGACAGCAGAGCTTGGAATAGGCAGGAAGAGGGTAAAGGTAGATCCTCCCTAGCAGTTCAGAGAGTATATCTAATAGTTATACAGCTAGCTAGCTCAGGGGCAGGCAACCTCGGCTCTTTTATGACTCATGGACTTCAACTCCCAGAATTCCTGAGTCAGCATAGCTGACTCAGGAATTCTGGGAGTTGAAGTCCATGAGTCATAAAAGAGCCGAGGTTGCCTACCCCTGAGCTAGCTATTTTACTTTGACAAGATTCTGTTTGTAGGCAAACAACAATAAAGAACTACATAGAAGTAACTCCATGTATTGTTCTTAGTCCTTTGGGCCTGACATTAATCTTACCCGACTAATTGTATTTATAAATATATTCTGTGAATTGCTAGGAAGAGTTTATCTTCACCCTCTTCCTGCCTACCGAATATTTTACCATAATGGATCAGGATTTGGCTACATATCAGCTGGCCCGCAAAAGGCAAGAATCAGTATCTCATAAGTCCTTCACTCAACTGATGGAGGGGAATGTTTCCTTTTGTGCAAATGCTATAGCAGTTAATTTTGAAGAATGACTAGGATGACAAAGCCTGCAACAGAACACAATGCATGAGCCTCTGGGAAAAAGAGCTTGTGTTGGTTATTGTCTAGCAGCCATGCCTATTGAGCAAGCTATTGACAAATGCTCCACTTTCACGTACAATATGTTTGCAATATAGTCCACTTGCTTCTGTAAACAACCCAGAAAGGGTGACCTGACAGGTTATTCACTGCTTCAATATTGTCTGCTAATTGGACTAGGAGGAGAAAAGGAGGACATTAATCAGAACTGATTTCAAATTTGGTTCACTTGAGGAAGTGCAAATGGTATCTGCTCCCCAGAGCAAAGATTGATACAGCTTTAAACAGGCAATTTCTCTAATATCCCATGTCTCAGAAGACAAGAAAAGAACTTTAATCAGTTGCAGAAGTGTTTCTCTGTTGAGTTAAGGAGTAAAAAAGTACATAGTTTAATGAAAGACCCAGTGCAAATTATTCAAGGAAATGACTGCTTCTCCACCATTTTCACTCCAAAGTTTATCTTGAAAGAGCACTCAGTTTGTCACTTGTGTCTTTCTTCTTTTATCTAGATCACTTTATTCTGTCACTTTCATTCAGAGCTTTTCCCCAGCAGCTCTGTAGTTGTCCTTTTGTTGCTAAGATGATCACATTGTTGGACTCTGTAACACTCTCGACTTAATAATAATAAGTTGGAAGGGACCTTGGAGGTCATCTAGTCAAACCCCCTGCTCAGGCAGGAAACCCTATACCATTTCAGGCAAATGGCTGTTCAATCTCTTCTTAAAAACTTCCAGTGTTGGAGCAGTCACAGCTTCTGGAGGCAGGTTGTTCCACTGGTTAATTGTTCTAACTGTCAGGAAGTTTCTCCTTAGTTCTAGGTTGCTTCTCTCCTTGATTAGTTTCTATCTGTTGCTTCTTGTCCTGCTTTCAGGTGCTTTGGAGAATAGCTTGACTCCCTCTTCTTTGTGGCAGCCCCTGAGATATTGGAACACTGCTATCATGTCACCCCTCACCCTTCTCTTCATTAAACTGCACATACCCGATTCCAGCAACCGTTCTGAGACTTGGTCTAACCAGGATCTGAACATATAAGGTTATGGGTACAAAAAAAGGAATGGGAACTCTTCCGCCCTTAAGGTTCAGGCAATCCTCAGACTGCTTTCAGATGTCCTCAGCTAGCAAAGTCTTTAGCATTCTGACGAGAGGACTTTTTTTTTAGTCTGACTTCTTAGACAAGGCAGGGTATAGGGAGGGGAAAAACTTTTTAGGAAGCGTAAAAGAGAGAGAAAAAATGGGGAGGAGAAAAGGTTTTGTTTTTTCCACTTTTTTGTTTAATGCCTCCCATCTTCATAAGAATAAACTAGAGGGTTTACTGTATATATATCCTATATTAGTTAAAAGTCCCATTTAGTCCAAGGTTCTGGGAAAATCGCCTGGACTGGGAAATTAAAAAAACATCCCAGAAACCAATGACAAATTTTTATATAAGTACATTATATGAATAATCACAATGAGGTGGTCACTGACCTCGAGCCAGACATCCTAGAATGTGAAGTGAAGTGGGCCTTAGAAAAGCTGAGCAACAACAAAGCTAGTGGAGGTGACAGTATTCCAGCTGAGCTATTCAAAATCTTAAAAGACAGTGCAGTAAAAGTGCTACACTCAATTTGCCAGCAAATTTGGAAAACTCAGCAGTGGCCACAGGATTGGAAAAGATCAGTTTACATTCCAATTCCAAAGAAAGGCAGTGCCAAAGAATGTTCAAACTATCGCACCATTGCACTCATTTCTCATGCTAGTAAAGTCATGCTTAAAATCCTACAAGCTAGACTTCAGCAGTATGTGGATCGAGAACTACCAGAAGTGCAGGCAGGATTTCGAGGAGGCAGAGGAACTAGAGATCAAATAGCCAACATACGCTGGATCATGGAGAAAGCTAGGGAGTTCCAAAAAAACATCTACTTCTGCTTCATTGACTATGCTAAAGCCTTTGATTGTGTGGATCATAACAAACTGTGGCAAGTTCTTAAAGAGATGGGAGTACCAGACCATCTTATTTGTCTCTTGAGAAACTTATATGCGGGTCAAGAAGCAACAGTGAGAACTGGACACGGAACCACTGATTGGTTCAAAATTGGGAAAGGAGTCCGGCAAGGCTGTATACTGTCGCCCTGCCTATTTAACTTATATGCAGAGCACATCATGAGAAAGGCAGGGCTAGATGAATCAAAAGTTGGAATTAAGATTGCTGGAAGAAATATCAACAACCTAAGATACGCAGATGATACCACTCTAATGGCAGAAAGTGAAGAAGAACTAAAGAGCCTGTTGTTGCGGGTGAAGAAGGAGAGTGCAAAACTTGGGTTGAAACTTAATATTAAGAAAACCAAGATCATGGCATCTGGCCCTCTCAATTCATGGCAAATAGATGGGGAAGAAATGGAGGTAGTGACAGATTTTGTTTTCCTGGGCTCCAAGATCACTGCAGATGGGGACTGTAGCCAAGAAATTAAAAGACGCTTGCTCCTCGGGAGGAAAGCCATGGCAAATCTAGACAGCACACTAAAAAGCAGAGACATCACCCTGTCAACAAAAGTGCGTATAGTCAAGGCTATGGTCTTCCCAGTTGCAATGTATGGCAGTGAAAGTTGGACCATAAGAAAGGCTGAGCGCCAAAGAATTGAGGCCTTTGAACTGTGGTGCTGGAGAAGACTCCTGCGAGTCCCTTGGACTGCAAGGCGATCAAACCGGTCAGTCCTAGAGGAGATCAATCCTGACTGCTCTTTAGAAGGCCAGATCCTGAAGCTAAAACTCAAATACTTTGGCCACCTAATGAGAAGGAAGGACTCACTGGAGAAGAGCCTAATGCTGGGAAAGATCGAGGGCAATAGAAGAAGGGGACGACAGAGGATGAGGTGGCTGGATGGAGTCACTGAAGCAGTAGGCGTGAGCTTAAATGAACTCCAGAAGATGGTAGAAGACAGGAAGGCCTGGAGGAATGTTGTCCATAGGGTCGCGATGAGTCGGACACGACTTCGCAGCTAACAACAACAACACATTATATGAGCACATCCATGAAGTCATGATCTGCTTAAAGACATCTTTCCTTAAGACTGATGTTTCTTTGTGCCATATAATATATATATATATATATATGCATAATTCTTTATTTATTTATTTTTGTCATATTTGTGTAGTGTATATCAGAGGTGATGACCCTTTGAGAGCTGATTGCAATGAAATTTCATTTTAATGTAGGCCGATTAGTGTACATTCAAAGTGACAATAAAGTTGTTATTCTATTCTATACTCTATTCCCTATGAAAATGGACAAACAACTCCCTCAAAAAAATCTGAATTGCAGAAAGCAGGAGGATACAGACAAAATGGAAGAATATAATCCAAAGTAGAAATGTTAAATAACATATAAACCAAGAGCAATAAGCTTAGTATTTTGCCCTTCCGTACCCTGATGTCCTCTGTCTACAATGGAGTACAAAATTTGAAAATTCTTACTTAAGATTCTGAGGGCAATAAGATACCTCAGGCAGGGGATCAGGAATTCTTCTGAGGGGAATGTAGCTAAATCAGAAGCTGGATTAATTTGCTGACTATAGCTAAGGGAAGTCTTAAAACACGTGCACCTTCCAGCAGCAGATCAAACCAATTCTGTGCAGTAAATGAAATCACAAAAGATGTGGGCTCAAAATCCTCTGAGCTTGGAAGAGGCCGTTAGGAAATAGTGCAGCATAACTTGAAGAATGGCAGATTTGTATTGCTTTTATATTAGGGCCGTGATTGGCACAGAAGTGTTTTCTCTCTCCGAGAACCATCCTCTGTCATAGAGCCATAAAAGAAGCAACAGAGGAGAATGATAACTGAGAGCAGCTAATGAATGTGTCAGTTGCGCTGCAAGGAGACATCTTCATTTATGGAACGGTGGACCGGCTTGTAAAATGAAGTGCCTCTTTGGGAAGAAACCAATTCTATTTAAAAATGCTGAATGACAGTTGTCTTGTAATAAAAGTAGAAAGCTTTGTTAAAAAGAGAGAGAGACATGAATGGCTTTCAGTTTAGTCAGCCAACTTTGCGGTTTCAAATTCTGAAGACAGCGGCTATTTTCCCCTTTCTACTTCAGAAGTGTAAATCTAAGTGTAAATCTCTAGACTGCAGTTTTCATAAAATTATGAAAAGGGGGATTATTTTTCTCAGGAACACTGTTCCATAATAACAGTGCTTTATTTCAGGGGGGTCATACTCAGTGAGGGATATGTCAAAAACATCAAGAAGATGGGCGTGACTGCATAACGGAAGTCCTGTCCATCTTGATATTTTTTATATAGTTTTCCCTCTGCCTCTCTGACATGGATGCATCTCTGTTTTACAGAAGAAAAGACTATGAGAGATGAGACTTTTAAAAAAGTCTTTCTGGAGATATGGTTGCTTTTTTATGTGTTTGGGTTTGGAATTCTTGTGCGAGAAAACAGCCACAAAGTTGGTGTTAGAGGCATTTCTTTTGAAATTCTCTGTAAGAATATTTTCAGTTTGCCTTATCATAGTGGGAAAAAGCAGACATTTTTTTGGTCTCATTTAAGGAAAAGAAAGATTAGGGGTGACACAATAGCAGTGTTCTAAGGGGTTGCCCCAAAGAAGATGGGGTCAACCTATTCTCCAAAGCACCTGAGGGAAGGGAAGAAGAATTGGATGGAATCAATTTAAGGGGAGAAGCACCTAGAACTAAGGAGAAATTTCCTGACAGTGAGAACAATTAATCAGTGGAACGACTTGCCTTCAGAAGTTGTTGGTGCTAGATCACTGGAGGTTTTTAAGAAGAGATTGGACAGCCCTGTCTGAAATGGTACAGGGTCTCCTGCTTGAATAGAGGGTTGGACTAGATGACCTCCAAGGTCCTTTCTAACTTTATTATTCTAAATTTTAGCCTGCCATTAACAACAACCATTGTTGAGACTAAAATAACCAGGGCTTTTTTTCTCATAGACCGCTCAGAACGGAGTTCCGGCACCTTTTTTGGATGGAACCTTGTAGAGTAGGTAAGGCGGGTTGTATGACATGTGTGAGTTCCGGCACCTTTTTCTTTTACAAAAAAAGCACTGGAAATAACTGTCCTAAACTTCAGACTTCATTGCATTTTCTCTCATTACCTGTTTTCTATAACATCTTGCCTGGTGAAGACTTCTGGAGAACATCTAGACTTGAACATCCCTTGATCCCATTTTGCTTGTCCTCTTTCAGATGTATTACTCTCACAATTTTTGGATTATTTTTTATGTCTATTTGGGCATTTTTTTCCCTATCTCTTTTTTTCTAAATTAATCATGATTCACATCTTGAAGTTTACATTAGCAGAGAATTGTGGGTACTTCTAAACTGGTTTTCTTTCATTAGCTTTGGGAAACAGGAAGTTTGTCTTAGATTGTTGATCCAATTAACTCAGCATTCAATGCAGTGAATGGTGACAACTATCTAAACATCCAAGTAGCAATAAATAAGAAGACCTTCCATAAGATTCCCTGCAGTGGCTCTTTCCGATGTTTGTCTCCCTAGCTAATAATGCCTTCCCACAGCTACCAAGAACAATCTGTAGTGAAAGAAAACTGTTCTCCAGAGAAGACTATCTGCTGTTGCTGATGATCCTGAGAATCCCCTAATAAGCTGCCAAGAATTGTAGGATTCCTGAAAACTTAATTTGGAAATTGCTGTCATAAGGCATGAATAATATATAAGGACTGAAGTGCCCAAGACCAGTTTCATATGCCTGAACAAATGTTTGCATTTTCTTAATGCCAGTGGACAGTTTAAAAATAGAATGTAATTTTTGGATTAAAATTTGGTGGAACATTCAAAAGATTTTTAAGAGAAAGATAAAGTTTACTCCACAATTATTTTTATTGGGTGTTATTACAGATTGTGCTACTAAAGAAACTAACTTAATGTTGAATTTAATAACAGCTGCAAAGTTATTGGTAGGGTAATATTGGAAGAAGGATTGCTTGCCTACTATAAAAGAATGGATGCTTAAAGTGTCAAATTTAGCAGAAATGGCTAAATCACAAGAAAGATACATTTCGGTCTGGAGAAGATGGATAGATTATATTCAGAATAAATATGGGAATAAAAAGTTCCATTTAGCCTATGAGTAAATTTTAGATTGTTATTATTATTAATAGTTTATTATAGTGGAATTTTTATTAGTTTCAAGTATATGGTGTTATTACTATTTTTAATATTAGTATGGTTTAATAATTTGGATATTGAATTGTTTAATAATTTGGATTTTAATTTGTTTATGTTTTTTATTATTGTTATGTATACTCTTATTTTGCTTGTATTTATGTTAAAGGGGAGTTAAAGCGCATTGTGAACTTGGTTATTTATATAGTTGGTTAATGTTAGTTAGATTATGATTATTATATTTGTAACCCTGTACTCAGTTTTGGGAAGTGGGGAAGGGAGGGGGGGGTTGGGGGGTTGGTTTTGGGGATTTTTTGTAACTTTTATAAAACTTTTCAATAAAAAAACCCAAATAGAATGTAATTTAATTTATTTTTCATCATGTGGTTCATCCACCAAAGAACCTCAACTGCGATTCATTGAATTTCAATTTCAGAGCAGACTGTGAAATAGGTTTATGATTTGTCCAAAGCTACCTTGTAAGTGTTTACACTGGACATAGAGTGGAACCTATATTTTCTCAAACCAACATAAACCTGGTTCAGAAACTATTCTTTATGAGATTAGAATTACATGTGGGAGAATGTCTGTCACATTCCAGGCTCCTATGTACCATGTTTTACTTTCATGCAATGTATTATTCTTTCTATGTGACCAGGTATTTATATATACCTAGCAAGTGTCCTACTGAGTTTTTTCTCCAATTTTTTCTTTAGAAGCTAAAAAGACTGTTCCTAAAAGAGGACCTGAACTTGCACTAACAGCAAAATCCTCATAGACTCAGGACCTATTAGCTAGTGATCTATATATCTCTCCATAATTATATCTCTTCTAATATGTACTGTATATAGGGGGTGTGATGGCTCAGTGGTTAAAAGATGCTGAGCTTGTCAGCTGGAGAGCTGATAGCCCAGGTTTGAGACCCAGGCTCCATGCAATGGGGTAAGCTCCCGTTACTTGCAACAGCTCCTGCCCATCCTTAAAAGCATGCAAATGAGAGTAAATTACTAGATGCCACTTTGGCAGGAAGGTAACAGCATTCTCTCTGCCTTTTGCATATATCCATGTTGGCCACATGACTCTGCAAATTGTCTTCGGACAACTCTGTCTTCCTCAGCCAAGAAACAGAGATGAGCACCATGCCCTAAAGTTTTCCTAGAGGAAAACTTTACCTTTAATATGTATATGTAGAAAACAAATATCTACAGTGCTTTTTTTGTAAAAGAAAAAGGTGCCGGAACTCACACATGTCATACAACCCGCCTTGCCTACCCTACAAGGCTCCATCCAAAAAAAGTGCCGGAACTCCGTTCTGAGCGTTCTATGAGAAAAAAAGCCCTGAATATCTATATGAATGAATGAATGAACGAATGAATGAATGAATGGTCTCTGATACAATCTACCTAATATTTTTAAACTGACCTAAGCTTTCTCAGATTAGGGAACGTCTTAAAACATCCTCACCTAGAGATAGACCACCAACTGATGTATTATTTAAGCATCCTTATTTTGCTTATCC
Organism: Vipera berus; assembly: GCF_964194415.1. Lineage (NCBI taxonomy): Eukaryota > Metazoa > Chordata > Lepidosauria > Squamata > Viperidae > Vipera > Vipera berus. The sequence goes on from NC_138206.1 coordinate 14,698,848, forward strand.
ATACTGGTCTCCCAGATGCATGTCTTTTGTAATGCTCAGTCAGCTAGTTTTAACCCAGTCAGTTCTAATTATTATTTGTGAGCCACTAATTTTCTCGATTTTGATGCTTAAAACTGCCTACGGGTTCAGACAGTCTTCTGATTTAGGCATATTCATTATAATATTGCTCGAAGATCAGATGAGTATTTGGAGTGCCCTCATCACAATAGAAGGGGGCACCATGGCCCTAGCAGTTAAAAACACTGAACTTGTCATCTGGAAAGCTGACAGCCTGGGTTTGAGACCTGAATGCTGCACAACAAGGTGAGCTCCCATCCTTGCCTCAGCTCCTGCCCACCTAGTAGTTTGAAAGCATACAAATGAAAGTAGATAAATGGGTACCACTTTGTGGGGAATTAGCAGTATTCCATGCGCCTTTGGCATTATAGCCATGCTGGCCACGTGACCATGGAAAATTTCTTCGGACAATGCTGGCTGCCTTGGTCAAGTAATGGAGATGGACAAGGGAAACTAGTGTCATAATAGATACTAGTGATTGATATGCAAATTAACTTTTTTTTCTCTAAGATGCTTGCAATAACATAAAGTGTGTGAGTTTGACTTCTAATAGTCTTTCCTGACTAATTTTTTTTCTACCTGAATGACATTATCTACCAGTACTCCTTTTTATTACTACCAATAAACCATTGAAAGCTCTTTTCTGTTTTACTGGACATTGTTTTGTTCTGCAAGAGTTTGTTCTAACAGTTAGTTACAAGTGACTGGGCAGTGAAATAAATGGGTAAAGTTGAAAAATCATTTTTCCCCCCTCTCCATATCTAACATTCCCAAATTGTTCATAATATTTCATTATAGGAAAACATGCTGTGATTTTACATTATGTCTTTTGATCTGAAGCATAAATTTGGCTTCCTGTGAGAATGTGTCACCATACCTCTTGAGTAAGTGGTGTTAAAGCCGGTAATATAGGAACTGGCTATTAGGATATTAAGTAACTGGTAAAAAAAAAGTGGAAAGGGGAAAATGAATGGTGAAAGAAAGAAACTAAGAAAGCATAAAGATAAGTTTGGAATATTATACATTAGGGCTCCAAATTCTACTCTAGGGCAAGTATTAGAGGACACAGAACATTGGAACAATATGAAAAGAAAGAGGAATGTATTTAGGATAAATCAGACAAGCAATTATTCCTTAACTGATTAATTAATATCATTTGCTTATGAGTACAAAAAGGGAATAGGGACGCGGTGGCTCAGTGGGTTAGGACGCTGAGCTTGTCGATTAGAAGGTCGGCAGTTTGGCGGGTCGAATCCCGAGTGCCGCGTAACAGAGTGAGCACCTGTTACTCGTCCCAGCTTCTGCCAACCTAGCAGTTCGAAAGCACATAAAAATGCAAGTAGAAAAATAGGGACCACTACGGTGGGAAGGTAACAGCGTTCCGTGCGCCTTTGGCGTCTAGTCATGCCAACCACATGGAGACGTCCTCAGACAAGCGCTGGCTCTTCGGCTTTGAAACGGAGATGAGCACCGGCCCCTAGAGTTGGAAACAACTAGCACGCATGTGCGGGGGAACCTTTACCTTTACCTTTACAAAAAGGGAAAAAGCACCCCACCAACTTAGTTTGGGCCCAATCCCCCCAGCCATACACAGGGAGTCCTTGACATACAACAGTTCATTTAGAGACTAGGGGATTCCAACTTACAACGGCACTGAAAAAAGTGACTTATGACTATTTTTCACACTTGCAACCATTGCAGCATCCTCATGGTCATGTGTGATCAAAATTCAAACTCTTGGCAACTCATAGTTATGAGGGTTGCGATGTCCTGGAGTCATGTGGTTGCCTTTTGTGACCTACTGAAAAGCAAAGCCAGATTCACTTAACAACCGTGTTACTAACTTAACAAATGCAGTGATTCACTTAACAACTGTGGCAAGAAGAATGGTAAAATGGGGCAAAACTCACTTAACAAATGTCTCACATATCAACAGAAATGTTGGAATCGATTGTGGCCATAGATCGAGGACTATTTATATAGTAAACTTAGATCATGTATGGAAAACTCAAAGGACAACACAGGTACCCCACATTTTGAGTATCCTGAAGGTCTTTTCAGACTGCTAAAACTTTCAGTGAGACTTGAAAGGCTTAATATGCATATTGAAGTAAATACAGCAGTTTTCCCAAGGCTAAAAAGTTGTGCCCACTACAGGGTCTCTATCTGTCACTTCAGGTCCCTCCTGCCAGCCTTGGAGGGAGAATTTCTTTTCAAAATGCAGACAATAAATAGCATGCAGACCCTCTGTCGAATGATGGCACTGTATGTTGTAGTTTTTCCTGACAGTTACTACAATTATAAATGGAATATAAAATAAATAATAAATGGAATTAAAATAAATAATAAATAAAAAAAAAATTAATCAGTGGGACGACTTTGCCTCCAGAAGTTGTGAATGCTCCAACACTGGAAGTTTTTAAGAAGAGATTGGAAAGCCATTTGTCTGAAATGGTATAGGGTTTCCTGCCTGAGCAGGGGGTTGGACTAGATGACCTCCAAGGTCCCTTCCCACTGTTATTGTTTTAGACAAATGGCTGTGCAATCTCTTTTTAGAAACTTCCAGTGTTGGAGCATTCACAACTTCTGGAGGAAAATTTCCTTTGGCCATGAAAAGTGGGAAAGGACAATTTCAGGAAAAATTAAAGGGATCAGAGCTTTAGACTGTCTATTCACCATGTCTCTTTTTCCAGAATGAGTTTTTCTAAGAAATAGCTGGCTTTAAAAAAGCAGAGAAATAAACCCCACAGGATTCCACAAGGTGTGCGTGTGTATGCGTGATGGACACTTAATGCATTTAAGAACTGAGTCCTCTGGCAGATTAAAATGAGAATTGTTATGCTAGAAGAACTTTTTTCAACACACTAAGATTCCCTCTAAGTCTTGGAAACACAAAAGAGGAAAGATTAATGCACTGAAATCTGTACCTGATGATTGAATGAACCCAGTGGGCTGAGACACTGTCCCACAGTCACCCAGCCATCTTTCCTCTCAATAACATTTATGCATAAGAAATCAACGTTGTTATGGCCTAAATGTGATGCAAATGAAAATAAACTTTACTTCTCTAGACTGTTGCCAATAAAACTGTATGAATCTATGAAGACATCCTAGGCTGAGTATGACTCCACACAAGGTAGTCCTTGACTTACAACCATTTGTTTAATGACCAGTTCAAATTGCAACGGCACTTAAAAAAATGACGCATGATCATTTTTCACACAACTGTTGTAGCATCTTCATGGCCATGTGATCAAAATTTGGGGGCTTGGCCACTGGCACACATTTATGATGGTTGCAGTGTCCTGGGATCACCCTATGTGAACTTCTGACAAGCAAAGTCAACCGGGAAGCCAGTTTCATTTAACAATCATGTTACTAACTTTTAACAACTGCAGTGATTCATTTAACAACTTGGGCAAATCTCACTTAACAACTGTCTCACTTAGCAGTGGGGATTTTGGACTCAATTCTGCTTGTAAACCCATATTGTTTTTTCTTAAATAAATATATATATATATTTATATATATATTTATTTATATTTATATTTATATATTTATTTATATTTATATATATATATATATATATATATATAAACTGATATTAAATGGAACTTTTGCACCAAAATGTTACACTTCCAATTAGACCTTTTAAACATTTGGATCTTTTACTTCCAGTGATATTTAATTTAATGTGAAACAAAGGACATTCCCTAAATGTGAAGTTGGTCACCTTGTGAAATGAGTAATAGGAGATAGTCCTTAACATTTAAATATCTTATGTAGTGGCGAGTAAACTGTTTGCTTGGAGGAGTACCTTCCTGCGAAAGAGCTGCATGCCATCCCTGCAACAAATCAAATCCTTCCAGACTCAACAACCGATTATTCCTTAAACTTATCCATTCCTTGCCCCAAACTAAGAGGGCAGCCTGATAGTAAAGTTCCCAGTTTGGTAGGCCAAGGCCCCCTCTTTCCTTAATTTCTTGCATCATTTTTTCCCAATCCTGGGCCATTTCCCCTGCCATACGAATCTAGAAACTATCCCCTCTAACTCTTTTAAGAATTTCAGCGAAAGTTTAACTGGTGCTGTCTGGAAAAGAAAATTCCATTTCGGCAAAACATAAGATTTCACCGTGGCTACCCTTCCTAATAATGACAACTGTATCCTACCCCATTTTCCCAGGTCCATTTTTGTTTGTATCAGTAATTTAGAATAATTATCCTCCCTAATACTTGAACATCTTCCCGTCAACCAGATTCCTAAATATTTCACCTTCTTCACAATTTTAAACCCTGTAGTGTCCTCTAGCATCTGTTTACTTCTATTTGAAAGATTTTTCTTCAATATATTTGTCTTATCTTTATTTACTTGTAGACCAGCCACGTTTCCAAATTCCTCAATCCTTTTTAGTAATTCCGTGCTGGATTCCAGAGGGTTTTCCAAAACAAAGACCATATCATCTGCAAACGCCTGCAATTTATAAATTTGGTCTCTTATCTGAAGCCCAGTAATCTCCTCATCTTTCCTTATTATTCTCAATAGGGGTTCTAAGGTTAGGATAAATAAAAGTGGGGAGAGTGGACAACCCTGCCTAGTGCCCTTACAGATATCAAATTTGTCAGTTAAATTCCCATTTATCAACAGTCTCGCTTCCTGCTTGGTATAGATTGCTTTGATCATATTACGGAATTTAGCCCCAAACTCCATATGTTCCAGCTGACACATTAGGAAATCCCAATTAACCCTATCGAATGCTTTTAGAGCATCGATAAATATTAAAGCTAATTGTTTATCTGGTCGGCTTTCATAATACTCCAGAACATTTAATATTATTAATTTATTATTAATTTTATTTGTATACCGCCCTTCTCCCGAAGGACTCAGGGCGGTGAACAGGGCAATACATGTTAAAAGACAAAATACAAAAATTAAAAGAGATTAAACAAAGTGCCCACAACTATTACAATAGGTTAAAACACATAAAACAGTAATAAAACCCAACCCCATCCCATCAGGCCAGGCCAGCTTGTTCGAAGAGATAAGTCTTTAGATCACGCCGGATCTTTTATTTGTCTAGTGGGAAGGAACCCATTCTGGTCTGTATGTATGAATTGGTTTAAGTAAATTTTTAATCTATCTGCAATTATTGTCGCAAATATTTTATAATCTGAATTAAGAAGGGATATTGGCCTATAATTTTTAATATGCTTCGAAGGGAAGTCATCCTTAGGAATCAAACTAATATTTGCCTCCAACCAAGTTTGTGGGACTATAGCCTCATCCAGAATTTCATTAAATAGATCTTTCATATGTTTTCCCAACGCTTCCACTAATACCTTATACAATTCTGCAGGAATTCCGTCAGTGCCTGGGTTTTTTTGACATTTCTGTTGTTGGGGTTTTTTGACATTTCTGTTGTCTGACCGCTTTTTCTATTTCTGCTATTGTTATCTCCTGATCTAAGGCCTCTTTTTCATTAGGAAGTAACTTAGGAAGGTCTGACTCCATCAGGTATTGTTTAATCCTCTCCTCAGGAACCTTTTCTTCCTGATATAATTCTGTAAAAAACTCAATCCCTATCTTTTCTATCCCTTCTTTATCCCCTATCAGTGTCCCCCTCTTATCCTCTAACTGATCAATTCTTCTACTTTCCTTCTCTTTCCTTATTCTATAGCTAAGCCATCTCCCTGGTTTATTGGCATATTCAAAATAGCTCTGCCTTGCCACCCTAATTTGATGTGCTATTTTCTCTTGGTCCACAAGGTTGAGTTTATGCCTCCAAAAATCCACCTGCTCCTTCCCATACACTTTCTGTGGGTTTACCTGGAGAGCCTTCTCTGCCTTAGTAAGTTGCTCAGCAATTTCCCTCCTACTTTCCTCCTCCTTCCTACGTTTAACTGCCATCTGTTTTATTATCCAGCCTCTCAAATAAGCTTTAGCCGTATCCCAAACTATTCGTAGGGGCATCCCATCCGTCCTATTTTCTAAAAAAAACCAAACAGATTTATCTCTTGTTTAATTTTTTGTACAAAAACCGTATCCTTCAGGATCTCCAGGCTCATCATCCATCTACTCCTCACTCTACTCCCCCTTATCAATGTAATAGCCACCGGGTTGTGGTACGCCCATTCGTTTGTCAAAATCATGGCATCTTTTGCATAAGGTATCAGCCCATCCGACAACCATACCATATCCAAACTAGACCATGAGTTATGCCTGGGGGAGTAGTAGGTATAACGTTGAGAGTCTGGGTTAATCACACGCCATATATCCCTAAGGCCAAATTCTTCACACATATCCCTAAATACTTTGGGTAAGACCCCCCTATCTTTCCCTTTTTTCTTCTTCAAATCAACCCTCCCTGTTTTGTAATCCTTAGCCCTATCTACCACCGCATTAAAGTCCTCCAAGAGACACATCTGCTCATACTCCAGGTCTAATATTTTCCGATATATTTTCTGGAAAAAGTCTCCCTGATTATTATTAGGTGCATATACTGATTCGGAATTGGGATAAGATAAGGGCTAAGTATTATGCACAAATTCCGTGTTGGTTATCAAACTTGGAAGCCTTGACCCATCCGACCCTACTCAAGAAGGGAAGAAGACCAACTTACAAAGAACTTTTAGATAGCGGGGGAGAACTCAAAACACGACAAGATCTGGCTCAGCAAGGGTTTCAACTGGAGTGGTGGGCCTACCTGCAGATCCAGTCAAGGTATAAGAAGGATAAGGAAGGAAGGGGTATCTATCTGAATCTGCAGGAATTAGATAAGATTCTGCTGGGTCCGGAGAAAGGGATGATATCTAAGTGCTATAAATTGCTGCTAACTAGGGTAGTAGGGGAGGAGGTGGTAAAAGATGCGATGATTGCCTGGGGGAAGAATTTTGGTTATGCACTTCCACTTGAGAAATGGAAAGAGATTTGGTGGACTAATATGAAGCTGGTGGTTTCCACGTCATATAAGGAGAACATATACAAAATGCTTTATAGATGGCATCTCCCTCCGGCCAGACTTTCCAAAATGTTCCCCGGATTGTCGGCCGATTGTTGGAAGTGTGGTAAAGGGATTGGCACATACTATCACTTATGGTGGACATGTCCGGAAGTGGTTAGATATTGGATGAGGATCCAAAAATGGATAGAGGAAATCACAGGGTGTTTAGTTGATCTTAAACCAGAGACGTATCTGCTTGGCTCCAGGCCTGGAAATATTAAGAAGGATATATGGTATTTGGTTTTACATATCTTAACAGCGGCAAGGATGGGGTATGCTCAATTTTGGAAGGCAAATCATACCCCGCCAGATGAAGTTATAATTAGGAGAATACTTGATTGTGCAGAAGCAGACACATTGACCAAGAAGTTGAAGGATAAAGAAGAGACACCAGCATTTCTATCATTGAATAAATGGTATATTTGGATGGATAAAAGATAAAAGATTTCTATGGGGGGTGAGTTATTACCCCCGTAGATAGGGCTCGCAACTTGGGAGTCCTCCTAGATTCACAGCTTTCTTTAGAAGACCATATAGTAAATGTGACTAGGGGGACCTTCGCCCAGGTTCGTCTGGTGCACCAGTTGCGGCCCTATCTAGACCGGGATGCCTTGCGTACAGTCACTCACACACTTGTGACCTCTCATCTGGACTACTGCAACACTCTCTACATGGGGCTGCCCTTGAGGACCACTCGGAGGCTCCAACTGGTACAGAATGCAGCCGTGAGAGTTGTGTTGGGAGTCTCCCGATACTCCCATGTTACACCCCTGCTCCACGAGCTGCATTGGCTCCCAGTTGTCTTCCGGGTAAGATTCAAGGTGCTGGTAATGACCTACAAAGCCCTTCATGGCATGGGTCCGGAATACCTCAGGGAGCACCTGCGGCCAGCATCAACTTCCCTCCGCCCAGTGCGCTCCCACAGAGAGGGCCTCCTCAGGGAGCCACCGGTCAAAGAATGTTCACTGGTGGCCCCCAGGGGGAGGGCATTCTCTGTGGGCGCGCCGGATTTATGGAACCATCTTCCGGTTGAGCTCCGGATGGCGCCCGACCTTCGCTCCTTCCGGTGCGATCTAAAGACTTATCTGTTCGAACAAGCCGGCCTGGCCTGATGGGTGATGGGTTTGGGTTTTATTGTTTTTTATGTATTTTAACTTAACTTATTGTTATAGTTTTTGGGCATCTTGTTTAATCTTTTTTAACTTTTGTATTCTTGTTTTTTAACATGTATTGCCCTGTTCACCGCCCTGAGTCCTTCGGGAGAAGGGCGGTATACAAATATAATAAAATAAAGAAAGAAATAAAGAAATGAGGGTGGCTTGGAGGTTGGTAAAAAATGAAGTGATATAGTCTTTGTTAATGAATAAGCTTTGGAGTTGGATGGTTATAAGAGACTTAATGAGTGGAATATAATTGTTAATTTAGAAGTAGATATAATGTAAAAGTTTTGAAATGGTTTTCAATTTTTTGATTTCTTCATTTTTTGTATATTGTAAATGTGTTTTTTTTTGTCTTTGTTGGTGTATGGTGTGTTTTTAACACAAAATGTAAATAAAGATTAAAAAAACATTTAAATATCGTACTGTGTGTATTTAAAGTCCTACTGATTTGTCTGTCTAGAAAAAAGGTTGAGAATGTTCTTTTAATCACTAACTGTGGAAAATGCCAACTTTTCTCAAAATTCTGCTTATAGCAGAAGAACAAGTGTAAGGATTTTATTTCAGGTTGGGCTTATTTGTCTGTCCTCTATCAGACTCTTGAAATACAGCACAGTGTATTGGCAGTTTTCCATGTTACAATGCTTGTGTCAATATACTCACCCAAAAAAGCTTAATAGTAGGGCACCAAAAATATATTTGAACAATTCCTCTGGGTTTCTCACTACAGGTGTAGCCACCTAATTAGTGCTGTTGAAAGGTATATTTTAAGTTTAGAAACCTGTTGTTTGCAGGGTTCATTTTAGTCTGCTTGTCAATGCTGCTAACATTGGATGTTCTTGCACTGACAAGACATGGAGATGTAGCCATTTTCTTCTTTTCACTTTTAGAGTTCGATGATGCTGGGGAGGGAGGGAATGTGCATGAGAGTCCAGCTAGATATAATAACACTGAACCTAGCATGAGAACCAAGGTTGTTGAAATAAGAGATGATAAAGAATTGGCAGGCTGAAGAGCTGGAGGGAAAGTCTGCATTTCAGACTAATTGGAGAATGTGATTTATGACCGTTAACTGGAGGAAGGAATTGTGCTTTGATACTATGTGCTCAGGGGAGGGGAATTCAGTTTTTGGCTTCGATTATGTTAGTGCCAATGTTACGCTACTCAAATAAAGCTTCTTTAAGGTAAACAATGCCTTGAAGTTCTTGAAGAGTTCTATCGATCGGAACCAAGACACTGCTCACATCAAAAGTAACACCCAGGGGTAGGGCCTTCTCAGTGGGCATGCCTGCTCTTTGGAACCAGCTGCCTGTGGAGCTTAGGACTGCCCCCGACCTCTGTTCATTCCGCCGGGACCTGAAGACCTGGCTCTTCGAGCTCTCTGGCCCAGGCTGAGAATTTTTTAATTTTTAATTTTAACTGGGTTTTTATTTTTTCTCAGGGTTTCATTTAATCTTTTTTAATTTGTTTTAACTTTTGTATTGATTTTCTTTTAAATACCCTGTAAACCGCCCTGAGTCCTTCGGGAAAGGGCGGTATATAAATCTAAATAAATAAATAAATAAACAAACAAACAAACAAACAAACAAATAAATAAATAAATAAACAAACAAACAAACAAACAAACAAATAAATAAATAAATAAATAAATAAATAAATAAATAAATAAATAAATAAAAGTGGATGGCTTCCATCTTTTCATATACTTGAAGATACTAGTTGTTATCCTTTTCCTGAGCCCCTGCTTTAGTTTGAGGTGGATGTTTGCATAGCTGTAAAATAGGATGCTTGTCTCTCTTTCAAAGTACCAGTCCTGGTACATTTTTTTTATTTAGAAAATGTCTATAGCCTTAACTTTACTTATGAGTTCAAAATACCATATCTCCCACAGATTCCAATGGAATATTTGCAGTCTGATTCAAACTGATAAAATTGTCATATAAAATTTGTTCACCAAGTTTATGGCTTGTAGCATAGTCATGTAGCATTTGGTTCTATCACAAAGAGAACATCTCACCGCTTCAAGGTGGTTGGGAGCTTCTTTATGACTACAAGTTGCTTCAAGGAAGCATTGGACTCATGTTCCCAGATGCTGTGTACAGCATAACCCCTCTCAGTTGTACAGAATCTCATAGATCATAATAGAAAATCCGCCTCTCACAAACTTGTATTGTGACAACATAATACAAGTATTAAAAGTTGAGCTAATATTGCAAAACATGTTTCATCCTTTTAGCAACATTGTGTTAGAAGCAGACAAGTTTGCTTGGAAGAACTACCGGTATTACAAGGGACAGCTTCAGTTGACAATATTGGTTCATGCAGTCCCCTAATTCAGTGACACCTAACTAACTAATGAATTAACCAGAGCAGAGAAATTCAGAAGCCAAGATTCAGCTAAACCCATTTTTGTTGTTTGAGAGTCATTGTGTGACTCAGACTCTGGATAATTGCATCTTATTTTCACTATACTTAATCAATGTAATTTGTAATGCTGAAATTCCAAATAAGACAGGACATTTTCCATTTCTGGTATAAGCTGCTATGTAGTGTTCTGCAAACTATTAACAGCTGAATGCTCCATCCTTATTAATATGAGAAATTGTGATCTTCCGTTCTTCTGTGACCATTTATCTCTTCCCTTCCCCTATGACCAGTTGCTTATCAGAGGCAAACCCATCTCCATTAGTCATACCACTCAAGAAGTCACAAAAATAGATTGGCGGAGCTGCTGCTCATTTGATGCAATGCAAAACAAACTTTCATAGAAAAAGATCAATGTTTCATGCAGGGCTCATTGGGCCTAATCATGGTTCTTTATACATTTCTCCTAGTAAAGTATACCATAAGGTGTTAAAAAAAATTCTGAAATACAGAATGTGGTACAACAGATTTGTCTGTTTTATAATATAAATATTTCCTTTTAGGTAGATGAATGCAGCTGAAGACTACTGACATAGTGTATGTGCATGTATTTACACACACAGAGACTCTTCATAACACAAATACAAAATAATATACAGTATGTAGACATTAATTGCCTCCATATAGCCTCTGACATTGTATGACTTTTTCCCGATACTGTAACATTAAGGCAGAGGTCCCAAACCTTTTGGGCACCAGGGACTGGTTCTTTGGAGAAAGGTTTTTCTGCAGACCAGAGAGTGCATGGTTTTGTGTGCTGCCTGCATCATGCAGATGGGACTTTGCTTGTTTGTGCAGACCAGTTGCTGGCATGCTGCAGCCCAGTACTGGTCCACAGACCAGGGGTTGGGGACCCCTGCATTAAGGCATTTGCTAGGATCTACAGATCAGTTAAGATCTGGTACATATTGACAGATTGTTTAGGATTTAGGACAACTCTTTGTGGCCAACTTGCCATGGCCAGCTTGCCACAGTCAACTCACTGTGGCCAACTCACCACTAGACAATTCGCCACAGCCAACTCACCGTGGAACAACTTGACAGAGGACAAGAGTTACACTAATATCGAAGAAATGGTAGAATAAAATCATTAAAGAAAATATGCCAAAGGAGGGATAAAATGAAATGTGAATGCCTAAAATTAAAATATTTTTAAAATTATTTTAAATGATTAAATTGAATTGTTGAATTGTCCCACAGTGAGTTGTCCCATGGCTAGCTGGCCATGGTAAGTTGGCCATGGCGAGATTACCATGGCAAATAGGCAGCGGCGAGTTGGCCACAGCGAGTTGGCCGAGGCAAGTTGTCCCATTCTGCATTATTTAGGTGCCATCAAGACCATAACAGCTACATATACAGATCTCCTCAGTGATGTTCTGCGTAATCTGTTGTAACAAAGTCCATCCCCTTGTTGCCCATTGTCATCTTTTTCTCTTTCCTTTTACCTTTCCTAGGATTATAGACTATTCAAGAAATGGTGCATATTAACATCACTATATTTATTCATTTATTTCAATTTGAGCACCACCCAAATTCATACTGATATTGGATAATTCACAAAATAGCAAAATAAGGTTTGAAAAACACAATAGATAATGAAGAAGAAGGGGGAGCCACCCAAAGAATACAGAAACACATATTAAAAAAACACAGCCAATGAAGAATGCCTTTGATATGCAAATCAGCAATCATTTAACAGGAGAGTGTCCCATACTTAATTTCTAAAAGATCAATTATTCTTATCATCAAACTCTAAATATACATTTTGGAGACATGTGGCTTTGGCTGCGCAACCTTTCCCAATGGTTTCCAGATTAGATGTTCTATTGCATAGTTTTTGAGTAAAGAATGATAATTCTGGTACCTATCAAAAATATTGCTCAGATCAAAAACTGCACAGAAAAGATACACATTTCTGGGAATATTATGTATTTAAACTTTATATACTAAGAAAAGTCTACACAAAAAAGTTGTATATTTTGGAAAGATGCATTAAAAAGCTGGTACTGGGAAAAGGTGCAGAAATCAAACAACCTATTGTGCATCAAAATGAAAGAATATAAGCATGCATATGGATTAAACTTTCTTTCTTTTTCCTTGAAGACATTTCGCTTCTCATCCAAAAAGCGTCTTCAGTTCTCATTCTCCACCAATCAATCAGAAGTGAAGAAGCTTCTTGGATGAGAAGTGAGACATCTTCAAGGAAAAAAAAAACAAAGAAAGTCCAGTTGCCTTTTGAGAAAGCACCTTTGGGACATGGAATAGAGTTGTTGCTACTTCTGCTACTGTTGTTATTTCCATTTTTGCCACTTCATCATCTTCTCGCATGCTCGATTATGATTGTTTAGAGGAAGGATATTGGATTTTAAGCTTGCTTCACACATGTCTGATTTAATCACAGGATAATGCAATTGCTAACCAGCATTGCCGAAAGCATATACTCAGGTTTGTTTGACTGCAGACCCTTTTTGTGATTAAAATGAAATGTCACAAGCTAATATCTTCCAATTTGATCACCCAGAACTATTTTAATTATAGCATTAATACCCCAGTAAAGCTCATTTTAAACAGGAAGACTCTTCCACATGACCTGTGTTAACTGCTTTAAAACTAGAAATAATATCTTGGCATCTGAACTTCTGTGCTGAATGAATAATGCATTGCAAACTAATTTTGTAAGAATCAATTCCATCAAAGTCAACTTTAGTGTTTAATTCATGGGAATCAATTCTCCCCAGTCAGATTCTTCTGATGTGGCAACTTTCCCTGATATTTGAAGGTGGGTCAACAGAACAACCCTCTGATGTATCTTTGGACCTAAGGGCAGCAACATAGCAGCAGACACCTTTTTTTTGTATTTGCCAGCCTCTTTGACTCCACTGACTTTTTTTTTAAAAAGAAATCTTTCCATATGATAGAAAATTAAGTGGAAACTGGCATGTTGCAAAGTCAAGTACTGGCATCTATTTTATTTCAGATATGCTTCTGACACTCACATGGGCCTGGTAAATATTATTAAACAAACATCAAGTGAGAAATAAGCCAATCAGCCTGTGCGTGCTGTAGTTCTCTTTCTGATTAATGGGTGCTTGAGAACTAGTCCCACCTGTTTTGAGAGACATTTTGCCAACATACCTGTGGTGTGCTCCAGATCTGCAAGTTCAGGCTGAAGGCAACCTCTATATGGCTAGTCATTTGATTTATGGTAATAGAGAAGGTTCCTGCATATTCCATGGACAGCAAAGATGACCAACAAGCAAGTACTGGAACCATAACACCATATATGTCCCTGGGAGGAAAGAAATCACAAAACTGTGCATCACATTTTGGCCGTGTTGATGTGGAGGAATTCACTGCAGAAAGCAATTGTGTTGAGAAGAATTAGTGGTAAAAGGAAACCAGGCCACCAAAGAAAATGGTGGCTGGACACCATCAAAGCTGACACCAACTAGAGCAGGGGTCTTCAAACTTGGCCCTTTTATGACTTGTGGACTTCAACTCCCAGAATTCCTCAGCCAGCGTGCCTGGCTGAGAAATACTAGGAGCTGAAGTCCACAAGTCATAAAAGGGCCAAGTTTGAAGACCCCTGAACTAGAGCATAGAAAATCTCAAGTAGTACAAGAGTCGGACATGACTGAATGGATAACATCATCATCATATGGGGAGAAAGGAAATGTTTTATTGCTAGAGTACAGTAGGGTATTATCATATCAGCTATCAATTCTGTTGCAATACTATAAACATATATCCTAGTCCCCATGGAATTTCTCAAGCATCAGAAAAAGTTATATCCGATACACAATGTGTTCATTATTAATATTTAATGTCAGAATACCTCTAATACAAGAGGTATTTGAATTACCAGAACTAAGTTGAAGGGAGAAGGAGAGAAAGATTAGAGTTTGGACACTCTCATTGCCTATGCATCTCACATAATAGTAATATTGAAATATGTTTGAAGAGGGATGTAGAGTAGCATTTCTCATGAAAAAGCTCTACTCTTTTTCTATTATGTGACTGTTGCAAACTATTTAATTCACATCATTTGCGTGTTGAATCATGATAACTCTAAATCCGGAGTTGTCTACTGCAGGAAGGAAAGTAAAACAACAGCCAGAAATGTACATTCAAAACCCTATGTTTTTAAATACATACATTAAAAGGGGGCAGATATGTCTGTCTATGCCCACATTTTTTTTTTGTTTTTCAGGTTTCATTCAGCTTCAGCATGACTTCAAAAGACATTATTTCTGATAAAAAATATTAGTCCTTCCCTTCTGCCAGCTAGAAGAGTAAGTTTCAGAATTTAAGAGAATAAAGAGATTAAAAAATGAGAAATATATTTTAAAAGACCAAATGGATGGGAAGGAGAATGTGTGTCCCACTACCTTTAACACTAATAACTTCAATTTTCTGTAACCTGCATCTTGTCCAGGTCCCCAAATGTAATATTTTTAATGCAGGTTCATCACAGAAGTAATTGCAGAATAATAGCACTGCTATCTATATAAGACATTTTAAAGAGGTCTCTGTAAGGAAATTCTCCTCTTTAGATCAGAAAAGCATCCATGTCTATCAGAAGTCTTTGTACAGCAGCTTTGAAGACTTTTTCCACTGGTCTCCACAAATATGTCTAGGATCAGGTGCTATATATCATTGGTACAAGCATGACAAAAAATACCTGATATTTATATATGCAGATAACTAAACATCTTTGAAACAACTGTGACAAGATTTCTAGAGGGTGCAACTGTTTAAACATATCAAAATGTTTTCAAAGCACTTCTTTGAAATGTCATGCCCTGCCCTAATATTTACTAGACAATTCTTGAATTCAAGTGAAGAACATTTGGAATATCTGAAAGTTCAGTCACTATGACTGAAAGGAAGGAGTTGGTATGTTCCAACAACTCATTGTCTAACTAACGTGCTCTGACTGATGAAGCTGCTTGGATGAGCAATGAAACACTTAAACCAGAGGTCTTCAAACTTGGCCCTTTGGACTTCAACTCCCAGAATTCCTCAGCCAGCATGCCAGGCTGAGGAATTAATAATAATAATATATAAAGTTGGAAGGTACCTTGGAGGTCATCTAGTCCAACCCCCTGCTAAGGCAGGAAACCCTATACCATTTCAGGCAAATGGCTGTCCAGTCTCTTCTTAAAAACCTCCAGTGTTGGAGCATTCACCACCTCTGGAGGCAGGTTGTTCCACTGATTAATTGTTCTAACTGTCAGGAAGTTTCTCCTTAGTTCTAGGTTGCTTCTCTCCTTGACTAGTTTCCATCTGTTGCTTCTTGTTCTGCCTTCAGGTGCTTTGGAGAATAGCTTGACTCCCTCTTCTTTGTGGCGGCCCCTGAGATATTGGAACACTGCTATCATGTCACCCCTCGTCCTTCTTTTCATCAAACTACACATACCCAATTCCAGCAACTGTTCCCTATATGTTTTAGCCTCCAGCCCCCTAATCATCTTGGTTGCTCTTCTCTGTACCCTGGGAGTTGATGTCCACAAGTCATAAAAGGGCCACATTTGAAGACCCCTGACTTAAACCAACAAAAAATAATAAGTTAATGCCTTAACTTTCAGATAACTTTACCTGGATGACTGAGAAGCTTCATCAACATCTGGAATAGTTCCTGTGACAGTGTCCAAGGTCACTTTATAACATTAGCTCCCTTATGTCCTCTCACCTCAAACTGTTGGGATAATGGGATCCCTTTTGGATCATGATAATTCTTGGTTAAAGCTATTGCACTGACCAAATGATACTTTGCATACCTATGAACTAAATGACCAACCACAATGAAAAAAATCAAGTCATTTCATTAGAAGGTTTGAGAAAATTCCATAGATAGCTAGGATTTAAGATTTAAGATAACAAATCTTATTTATTAGAAGTTTCTTCCTGGGTGAAATAGTTTGTGCCTTCTACTTTTTGATATTTTGAATCATATTTAATAGGATTTTTGAGCTCCTTTTGGAGGTGATGAAGGAGGTGATAACTGATTTTCTTGATTTTTGTTACACATCCTCCCATCACTTGAGTCTGATAGGTGCATTTGAATTTTCATGATAATGTGGGGGGGGGCACAACAGACATAACCAATGATTTTATCTCAGTGGGCAGGGTAATTTTTTTCTCTCAATTGACTTTTATTTTTATTTTATTTTTTTTAAATCAGGAAAGATTTATATGATTGGCTTGTTTGACCAGGGTTAAAAAAAAGTTATATATGGTTGCCCTTATTGGACTTTTGCTGACAAAGATTGATTGATGGATGTAGCATTTGGACTTTGTTTTTCTTACTAAGAGATTAGCTATGAGGAGAATGGATTTTTTTTTTACAGACAGTGATTAAAACAACTATTAAAACTGTTTTTATTTGCTGGGAGGAAGAGGAAAGTTACTACATTCTTTTTCTTTCTCCTTCCCTTTTCCTTTCCCGCCCCCATCCCCTCCACCCAACAATTTATTTCTTTTTTTATTTTGTGTTTGTATTTTTGTAGTTCATATTGACTTTTATTCTTCTCATTTATAATTCTTAATAAAATTATTTGAAAAAAATCTCAATTGACTTTTAAAGGGGAAAATATTTGTTGAATTTTGTTCACTCTTTAGCACCACTTAATCAATACCTAAGGGAAACATCAGGAATTGTGGTACATGAAGGCATCCATTTTATGTGGCCTGCTATAGCCCTAAAATAGAGATATGAACTGAAAATACATATCCCCTCCAGTGCCTGGCATTTTTGGGGTCCATGAAAAGAATGAAGACATAAATGGAACATTTTACATTGCTTTTGCATCCACTACATCAGACATGTCAAATTCATGATGCCACATGACGTCGCACAATGTACCACAACTTTTCCCCCATTGTTGACAATGGGGTGGGTGCGGTTTCATCGTGACGCATCTGGCACACGGGCTGGCAGTTTGACATGCCCTGCACTACACTGTATTTCTTCTCTTCTCTTATTCACTGTTGCTATCAATGGGTTAAAGTCAAACATTGTTAGAACACAGGTAAATATTAACAGTAAAAAGACCCTTGAAGGGATTGGGTGGAGAGAAGTGGGTTGCTGAATATAAAATTCACAAAAAGGTTGTGTCCAAATCTGTCTTAGAATAAATCAGCTGATTATTCTAGAATTTCAAAAGTTTTGTTTTGTGAGCTTGTGGGAGGCCATATGAGAGATGAGGAGGAGCTGTCTCTCAGGATGTACCCACCCTGAAGAAGCATTAAGACACCGCTTGACACACAGATTCAGATGTTTGTTGTTTACGCAATTTAAGAACAAATGAAGACATTGATTGAAATAGACAATCTGTGTTGAGGGCTTTCTCACAATATTCCTCTCAACACTTTTTTTTAAAAAAGAGAACCTTCAAGTAGACAAATGTGTCTACATGACTAAATGCTAAGGTACATAAATATCTCAAACGTGAGCTGAATTTATCTAATGTGAATTTACATTAGAGCCTGGCAACTGTAACTAAGAAAGACTGATGGCAGAGTCAAAAGTTTTTGATTTACCTTAATGAGCTTACTGGTGCATTTCAAACAATTCACCTGGCAAATCTTTGTTAACACAGGTATTGGAATATTCCACACAGCAAAAATATTGTGGGTTGGAAAGTTTATACCTGCAATTAAGCCTACTTTGTCGGGTTTTTATTTTGCATTATATTTCTTGCCAACAACTACTTGCTGGATGAAAATGAAGTGATTTTTTTATTACAGTTGTCTTGGTTAAGGTGTAAGGGACACGCTGGAGAAGAATATGTCTATCTCAAATGGAATACACAAGATTTGATGAGGAAGGTCTCTGATTCAGTTCCTTGATTTATAAGTAAAATCTGAAAATATTCTGGTCTGAAAACTTGAAAACTTATAGTAAGTTTAGGTAAGTGTAACTGAATTGGGCATTTATGGTCTGATTCAATAAATGCCTCATCTTGTGTTCTTCAACCTTTTATTACAAAGCTCAGATCTTTTTTAAGGGCTTCCATGGATTTTGACTATGTAGTGGAACCAACCTCAGGCAAAATAGGATGAAGACAAGAGAATATAAAAGTCCATGATGGATTTTCCTGAGAAGTCACATGACTTACTAAAATGGAATCTGTCATGGCCTCAATAGGCAGATAATTTATGGAGCCTACTCATATCCACATTAGAACATTTCTCAGAAATATTTAGATCAGGGGTCTTCTAACTTGGCCCTTTTATGACTTGTGGACTTCAACTCCCAGAATTCCTCAGCCAGGCATGCTGGCTGAGGAATTCTCATCCAAGCAGCTTCATCAGTCAGAGCAAGTTAGTTAGACAAAGAGTTGTTGGAACATACCAACTCCTTCCTTCCAGTCACAGTGACTGAACTTTCAGAGTTGAAGTCCACAAGTCATAAAAGGGCCAAGTTTGAAGACCCCTGATTTAGATAAATAAAAATGTCTTATTATTTGAGGTGTTCTATATAAAAAATAATAAATTAATATTTATTTATTTATTTTTGGGACTTATATGCCGCCCTATCTCACAAAAGACTCAGGGCAGCTAACAACAATAAAATACAGCGATACAAAAGTTAAAAAGAATTAAATTAACAGCCCCAATAAAATAAATTAAAATTAATAATTTAAAAATTTAAAAACATTTTTAAAATATGGTGTTTTGGTTAAAGTATGTCTGGGAACTAAAAGTCCCATACCCAAGGCTCTATTCAAGGGCATAAGTAGAATTCTCAAGATCACTAGGTAGACTTTTCAGATGGGCTTTCTATGGTTAAAAGAAAAACTGCCTTCCTAATATTTGCCTTGGGAACATTGATTGATCAATTGGTTAAATATGTCATGAAGCTGTTATTTACCCTTAGCAGCCACCTTGTGGTGGAATCTGGTGCTAAGTTGCAGGAAAGAGAGAGTCTTTCCCAAGAAACTAAGAGGCAAACACTTGGTATGCAGATAGACGCCCAAAAGAGATCCTCCCTAAACCTTCATAGGATATATCTGATAGTTATGTAGAATGGTCTTTAGTCTAGCAAGATTCCTGTTTATGGGCAAACAGAAATAAAGAAATGACTTGAGTAGTTCATTGTGTCACTCTTGGTTCCTTGCACCTGACATCCATAGATTGACTGTCTCAAGCTGATCTGTCCTCAGCCTTGCTCTTCAGGTCTTCCAACAGCACACCCATTGTGAGTCCGTCTGCCTTGCTGCTGGTTGTCCTTTTCTACATGAACCACATTTTTATTATAATGAAGCCATGATGTCTCTGTTGTCTCAATGGCAATGATAGCCATTTATGTTATCCCAACAGATTACACTTCTCGGAGAAGTTCCATTCGGAATGAGCTTTTCCATGTTGATGCACCAGCCTAATTAACAATTGAAGCATCTCATAAAAAGTGTTTCTCCTTCCAGCCTGTATGCCATCTGTCTCAGTTAAGCACAACATTGGTATTTCAGTAAGAATACATGAAGGGATTGAAAAGGGGGAAAACTTTAGTCAATTCTAAATGTAAAAATCTTCGTGAAAGGTTAAAAATAGATCCACAAACTCCAGGGGAATTTTTCAAAGGAGAGGAAAAAAAGCAAAAAACCCATAAAAATAGAACCAGTAGAAGCACAATATGTGTAGTGCTTGGTGTTCTCTGAGCTTGGCTGTTTTCTTTCAGACATTTCATTAGCCAACTGGGTAACAATTGAAATACTGCAATGATTTGCAGTAGCTTTTACTGTCAAGGTACATAGGGATGTTGTTTTCTCCTTGGTGGTTACTTGATTGGGTTATTGTTTACTGTTTGACTGTTTGTGTAAATTGGTAGTTCTTTGATTGGTAGTTTCTTGATGTATTGTTTACTGCTCCGTTCCATGTCTGCTATTAATCTTGGTGTTAATGGCTGCTTATCTGTATGTTGATTTTTTGGTGAGAAGGTGTTCTGATTTTTGGTTTGTTTCTTTTATTTTTATCCTTTTATTGTCTTTTTGAAGGTGTGTAAATGTTGTTCATCTCTATGGGGTTCTTGATGGTGGATTTGTAAAAGGTGAAAAATAGATGCACAAACCCCAGGATTTCCCTAGCATTTTTGGATTTAGCTCGGTCTAGGATGCTCACAGTTTCCTAGTTGAAACTAGGTTGAGTTAGTCTAGTGTTGTGAAATTAAGGAGTTTTCATCATGTCTTCTGATGAATAGTTGATGTTCCTGGATGTGCTCAGCTACCTTTCTGCCTGTTTGTTCTACATAATGGCTGTTATAGTCCTTACCCTCACTGTTGTAGATGACTTCTCTTTATTCTTCTTTTGGTTTACTAAAGATGTTTTAAAGGCCTCCAATTAGTTTGGGTGCTATTGTGATGTCATGTGGGATAATCTGTTGGTTGTTTCTGACATGTTTAACCTATAGTAGTTTTATGTTTTTCATAGCTTGTATCTGTTGTGCTGTAGTGGGTTGCATGATCAGGAACTTTTTTAAAAAAGTTCCATTTTCCATTTTGTTGGAAAATGTTGTATAGGTGGTATTTTTCCTTTTTCTGCTGTTCTAGGTTAGTACATTTTGTGCTTGTCTGAATAAAGTGCTTTATGTAGTTCCTCTTGTGGCAGGTTGTGTTGTAACTTAGGTAATTCAGCACTTAGTTTAGTGTGGGTGGTTTTATGATATATTTATGTTTCTGATTTGCTGCCATTCCCTCTGCTGATGAGGATATCTAGAAAGGGTTGTAAGATTGATTTCTTGATCACCAAATTGATTCAGTTAAAAATTCTGAATTTGATACTAGAATGTGAATTCAATTCAGGGGGAAAATGCACAAAAAACATTAAATGGCTGCATCACTTTGGAAGCATCTAATTTGATTTCCTAATTCTGTCTGAAGATATCTGGCTTGGAAAGTTGATTTGATTTGGATATTCCACAAACTTTCTTCAAACTGAATTTCTAAACTGAATCTTTGCATAATATTACTATGCATCCCCAAACCCATGCTGGAGACAGATGTTTAAATATGCTTGACACCTGACAACAACAACAACAACAACAGCAACAACAACAACAACAACAATAATAATAATAATAGTAATAATAATAATAATAATAATAATAATAATAATAATAATAATAATAATAAATACAATATAAAAATAATTAGCAAATGATAAATATTTTTTTTTAAAAAAACAAATAAACTTAAAGGGCAGCCTTGATGGATGACCAGGTCTTTTTCTGCCATCAGTTTTCTATTTTTCTATGTCTAGGAATTTCACTGCAGTTGACTCCTATGTACAGAGAGGTATGATTAAATTACACAAGTAGTCCTTGACTTACAACAGTTCATTTAGTGGCCATTCAAAGTTACAACGGGATTGCCAAAAGTGACTCGTGACCATTTTTCACACTTATGACCATTGCAGCATCCCCATGGTCACGTGATCAAAATTGAGAAGCTGGGCAACTGACTCATATTTATCACCGTTGCTGTGTCCCAAGGCCACATGATCTCCTTTGGCGACTTTCTGACAGGCAAAGTCTACGAGGAAGCCAGATTCACTTAACCAATCGTGTTGCTAGCTTAACAACTGAAGTGATTCATTTAACAATTGTGGCAAGAAAGGTCATAAAATGGGGCAAAAGTCACTGAACAACTGTCACACGTAGCAACAGAAATATTGGGCTCCATAGGTATCCTGTAATACAGATTAACACCTGTGTTAGAAGTGAATCGAAACGAAGATTTTTTTTTAAAAAAAAACAACTTTGGTTCTCCATTTAGATTATCGCTACAGTATTATCCATCACAGATAAGAAATTTAGGCACAGGTTTGTCCTCTGAGCTTGCTGCTTGGCTGGCAGACATTTTGTTAGGCAAATTAGGTAACATCTTCATGGGGGTTTTGGGGGAGACGTTTCTTGTTTATATAGGCTATGGGTGGTAGGTTGGCCTTGTGCGCGGCTTTATTGGTATGTGAATCGGTAATTCATTACATATTATTATAAGCACTTACAGAAATATTTAAACAGTTGTTAAGCTAAAGAATATGGGACTGTCCAAATAGTGTTCTTGCCTGCTCCCCAATTCCAGAAAAAGAAATGTAGCTACCCAATATTCTTCGTGTAATATTCCTTAATTCTGGTCTCAGACATATAGGTCTGAGTGTGTGAATAATCTAAGGGTCCTTTATGAGACACCTTATTGCTCAACTTTCTGGAGTCACATCACTCTCTCTCATCAAATTCAGAACCAGACTGCTAACATCCAAATTCCATTTTCTGCCAATGAGCTTCACTGCAGTTATACCCAAAATTAAAGGTAAAATCTGTTTAAGGTATGAGAACCTCCAGCCGAGGTATCCAGCTATGTTAAATACTGAGCTAATGTTGAAACGATACCACTGTAAAAATCTGGCTTCCTTTGTAATATAATGTGTAATGACCTTGGGAAAAGGGCAGAAAATATTGCTGCCTAGGAAACAATCAGATAAGAGAGGAAGGAGTGCCCTGTAGCTTCACAATCAGAGAGAAAAATTTAGGAAGAACTCTCTGCAAATGATCAGATGGCTAATGGTGGCAATGGGAAGTTTGCAAGATTCTACTAATGTAGCCTTACAGTAAAGTAGAATTAGTTCATCTAATCCTGTTTCCTGTCTGGTTTTCCTGGGAGGGCTGGCATCAGTCTTGCAGAGGAGGTAGGGCTGTAGGGAAGGAAGGAAGGAAGGAAGGAAGGAAGGAAGGAAGGAAGGAAGGAAGGTCTCTAATGCTCCTTGCCAGAGTCTTATAAGAATACACAATGGGGAAGCTGGCAAGAAGTTGGAAGTAATTCCTGCCCCCACTGCTTTTTTGCCCATCATCTTGTTTCGCTGTTTAGTTAAGGAAATGTTTCTGAAATGATGATCTAAAAGGGGCACAGGTTGCCCAGCATTCCATGACTTATGACCACTGGTTCATTAAATTCTAAAACAAAGTGGATAAGACTTTTTTTTAAAAAAAAAATTCTAGGTAAATTGCTCAACAGCCATAGTTAGCCAAGTAATAGCAGTGTTGTAATTAGAATTATATACAGTATATATCTGAATCCCACCTGGAAACTCACTGCTTTCAAAAAAGAGTGTTGGTTTAGCAAAGGAAAATAATTGCAATGGGGGATTTATTATGAACTGGAGTCTCCCACACTATCAATATTATTGGGTTGTTAGCAACATTTAGGTCATTAAATAGGTTTGTGTGTTCCAGAAGTCTCAAAATGAAACTGCAATTAATCAATACAATTCGTTAAATCATATTTGAGACTAATGGTAAACAGAACAATCAAATAAAACCAGTGGAGGATAAAAGGAAATATTGCTCAAAGAACCTTTGAGGCTAATGGCACACAGGGCAAACAAATAAGAATCAGTTAGTAATTAATTTAGTGCATTTTTCAATCAGTTAGAGGAGGGCAAGTAAGAAATTCCATTTTAAACAGGGTCATGATGTGAATGGGACAGCAAAAATCAATCTTTCAATTTATCAGTTAATCACTCAAGTATCCATCCATCCATCCATCCATCATTTCATTGACACTGCGCTATACTAAGAATAGATGAGCATAGCAAACTGTATGTTTGAGTCATTATTTTTGACTTTTAACATTGAAACTGCTCTATTTGCATGATTAGAAAAATTAAGTCAGTCTGGGGAATGCATAAACATTTGTTCAAACTGCTTATTGGTACTATTGCTACCAACAAATTCTAAGTTATGGTTCTTCTTCAAACTAATTCCACCTGGAAATTTGAACAGCAACTACACTAAAATCAAGATCTAAAAGAAGGCACACATGCACATATATGACCCAGCTTGGCTAAATGAAAACCTATAAAACATCTGTTCCCAGGAAACAGAGAGCTACAGAAAGGGTAACCGAAAGTGCATTGAATATGTAATTCTTAATTATAATTTTCCATTATTCTGTGTGCTGGAAGCTTAATGTAAAATTCCTGAACTGTTGGGGAATGGGAGACCAAATGCTGTTATTGTAAGTATTAGTTCTGCATGCAGAATGTGTGGCATCAGTTACAATGAAATGAAACACTCAGACAGGGAGCAGACAGCCGTAACCACCAGCTTAGGTGCTTTCTTCAATTGTTAGTTCATATGGTCACTTCACTGATTCTTACATTTTCTCCAAGAACAGTAAACACAATTGCACTTATTCAGCTATTATTCCCACTCTGTGAGTGGTAATGGGTCATGTTACCTTCCCACCGAAGTGGTACCTATTTATCTACTTGCATTTACATGCTTTCGAGTAGCTAGGTGGGCAGGAGCTGGGGAAAGTAATGACAGCTCACTCCGTCATGCAGAGCTCAGGTCTTGCAGCACCTTTAACCACTGAGCCATCGCACCCCATCCCTTGGTATTGAATGAACTAAATTAAAAACTATTTTAAAAATTAAAAAGCTGTACCAGATCTCATAGCTCATAATGCATATGTTTATGGTGCAGTATTTTAGCTCAGTACCAGCATTCAATATCAATACCAGTACTCTGTATTTGTTATTCTAGCAATAAACAGCAGCCTAATCAAATAACTACCAGGGACATTCCCACCAACGTGGTCAAAGCAAGCCACTTGTATGTAACAAAAGAGAAACTTTACTCTCTTCTAGCACTGATGATATTATCTAGTTGGATAATGAAATGTCTGAAAGAAAATTACCAAGCTCGGAGTGCAACAAAGAGTCCACAGTTCAACCCTGAGCTACCAATATTATCTTCTGTTGGTATTTTAGCCCAGCTGTTATTTCTTTATGAATGTATGTTTTCATTTATTTAATTATCTATACAATTTATATAGCTGCTGATTGCACATACAGTACATGATTCTGGGCAGCTCAAAGTGTTAAAATTATAAAAAACAAAACACATCACAATATCCTTAACGCTAAAGTTTGTGGCTCTCCAAAATAGAATGCCAGATATTTTCGTAGTACCTCACTTGCAAAACAGTAAGACTGTACTTCTAAAAATAACCCAGCAGTGATATAAATCCTGAATGAATATGAGATTTGAGCTTGTTTGTGTCCCTCTGGTTTATATGCATGTGAAAGGAAGCTTCTGGAAGATCACAATGTGGTGTCTGGATTATATAGTCTCTATTGAACTGCAGTGAAGCTGCATCTAGGAGAAAAATTCAGAAATTATATTTCATGGTTTTCCCCGAAGTTTTAAACACATCTCATGTAATTTCATGAAAAGAATTTGTCGCTGAATTTCTTTCTCAAAGTAGAACATTTCAATAAATATGTCAAGGTTGGAATGTGGCATTCAGTTATAGCAATAGCAATAGTGCTTAGACTTACAGTATATATTGCTTCATAGTGCTCTAACAGCACTCTCTTAATGGTTTACAAAGTCAGCCTACTTGCCCCCAGCAATCTGGGTCCTCATTTTACCAATCTCAGAAGGATGAAAGGCTGAGTCAACCTTGAGCTGGTCAGGATCAAACTCCAAGCTGTGGGCAGTTAGCCTGCAATACTGCATTCTAACTAGTGAGCTGCCAAGGCTTCTATTAGATGCAGTTGCTGTGCATTGTTGATAAACTTTTCAACCATCTGCAGCTTCCCTTTCCAGCTATTAGTGAGAAATGATTTGGTCACTGCAGAAGGGAAAGTTTACCCTACTTTCCCAGGAAGTAGAAGAATTTCTTTGTTATGGGTGCTCCATGACTGGAAGAAGAGATTGGACAGCCATTTGTCCAGAATGGTATAAGGTCTCAAGCTTGAATTTGGGATTAGACTAGAAGACCTCCAAGGTCCCTTCCAATTCTGTTATATTATTACTGAGGGGATTAGCTATAGATATAATCAAAGTTTAAAGACACCCATTGTAATGTGTGGAATAAACATTTCTTTTAACAATGGATTATTGTTAGTGTATAGACCAGGGGTCAGCAACCTGAAACAGTGAAAGAGCCACTCGGAACTGGTTCCCTCACAAAAGGAAAAACTGGGAGCCGCAAAAAAATATGTGTGCATGCACGTACATGTGCGCATGCGCAGAACAGGGTTTGACTGAAGAGTGGAGCCAAGGCGAGATATGCACCTACCCTGCATATTTGAATTGATTGGTTGAACTTTTTTAGTCCAACTTTTTTTTTTTTTGGACTGCACGTGCCAGAGAACCAGGAGCTGCAAGAGACGGCTGAAAGAGCCGCATGTGGCTCCGGAGCCGTGGGTTGCAGACCTGTGGTATAGACAGTAGAGGGACACGGTGGATCAGTGGGTAAGGACATTGAGCTTGTCAATGAGAAAGTCGGCAGTTTGGTGGGTCGAATCCCGAGTGCCGCATAACAGAGTGAGCACCTGTTACTCATCCCAGCTTCTGACAACCTAGCAGTTCGAAAGCGCGTAAAAATGCAAGTAGAAAAATAGGGACCACTCCGGTGGGAAGGTAACAGCATTCCGTGCACCTTTGGCATCTAGTCATGCCAGCCACGTGACCACGGACATATCCTTGGACAAGCGCTGGCTCTTTGGCTTTGAAACGGAGATGAGCACCGGCCCCTAGAGTCAGAAACGACTAGCATGCATGTGCAGGGGAACCTTTACCTTACCTTTTTATAGACAGTACACTATAAAGTATTATATAATAGATTTTTTTCAAATGATGGTGATGCAACATTTGGAAGAAGGAAAGAGAATTACTTATTTACAGTAAATTCTGCAAATCAGTTGGAACACAAAGGGGGAGATCAGAAATTAAATACTTATTTATATTATTTTAAATGGTTTTTTCTTTTTCTTCCCCCCCTCTTTTTTAGCATTTATAAATAATAATACAGTGAGAATTTGGCATTAACAAATGTTTATACTTTATTTGTTTTCTCAGAAAAACAACTTGGTGTACCTGGGTATAATTTATCTTTCATGTTATATTAATTGTGTAGCTTAAGCCATTTATTTATCTGTTTATTGATATAATCTCTTCCAGAACTAAATCATTGTTTTAAATGAATAAATAACAACAAACCCCAAAGAAAAGAATTCTTCGTAATTAGCTTCCAAACAACTGAGAGTTCCTAAGGTGCTGTACAAGACAAAAACTGGTTAGCCTAGCATGAAATGGAGCATCTAGAGAAATGGAATGCTGAAATAAGAAGATAAAAACTCAGATGCAACACAAAGGAAGGCCTTCAGCATAAAATGGGGAGAAAACAGAATTAAACTTAAAGACTGATACTATTAAATGTTCACAGTAGGGAAGACACATTTCTGCAAAAGCTTCACTCAGAAAAACAGCTGAAGCCAAGCAGGAGTTTTATGCTTGTCAATCACTTTTCTAACCATTTTCCAGCAGGAGTTCATTGAAAAATATTGCAAAGTTCTATTCTGAGTTTTGCAAGCAAAAACACGTGCTTAAGCTAAGTCCAAGTTCCAGTATATTGAGTTCAGTCTACTTGGAAGCAATTTCCAGAGTTTATGCCAGTCCAAATACTTTTAAAATTGTAATTAAAAGTGACCCTTTAAGCGAAATGTCTTTGTATTTATTGTAGGGACACCCAAGGAGGAACCACAGTTATTTGAATGACAATCCACAGAGAAATAAATAGGAGTTCATCCCAGTTGCCTGTCTTCAGAATACAGTTGTGGTGCTTTGTTAAACATCTGCCTGTAGTTGTAATGGTTTGCATGCAATATATTTTGATGGAAGCTGCCAATTCACATTACTACCATTCATTTAGCGACCAATCAAAGGGCCATGTGGTTGCCATTTGCGATCATCTCAGGAGTTTTGTAACAAGCAAACTCAATAAGGGAAGCCAGATTCACTGAAGAATAACATGCCTCACATCCACCTTCGCTTAACAAATGGGCCAAAAAAGGTACTAAAGGATATATTGTATATATCCTTGCCATTTCAATGGTGAAAAAAGTAAGGTTCTACACTTAGGCAAGAAAAACTAAATGCACAGGTATAGTATAAGTGATACCTTGCTCAACAGTAGTAACTGTGAGAGGGATCTCGGAGTCCTAGTGGATAATCACTTAAATATGAGCCAGCAGTGTGCTGCAGCTGCCAAAAAAGCCAACACAGTGCTAGGCTGCATTAACAGAGGGATAGATTCAAGATCATGTGAAGTATTAATATCACTTTATGATGCCTTGATAAGGCCACACTTGGAATATTGCATCCAGTTTTGGTCACCATGCTGTAAAAAAGATGTTGAGACTCTAGAAAGAGTACAGAGAAAAGCAACAAAGATGATTAGGGGACTGGAGGCGAAAACATATAAGGAACGGCTGCAGGAATTGCGTATGTCTAGTCCAGGGGTAGGCAACCTCAGCTCTTTTGTGACTCAGCTTTGCGTAGATAGGCTTTTGAAATCTGCCATCAGATTTGCAGGCAAAGGAAAGTTCTCTTAATTTCTACAGGACTCCCCTTTAATGTGGACAGATGAACTGTTACCAAAGAGGGACAGAGGAGCTCCTTCATGACGTCATTGCATGACATTTGGATGAAACATCAGAAGCCAGAGAAGTTTCAGACCACCAGGAGGATTAGCTACACAATTAAAGATGTAATATTCACATGGTTTGTTTAGCCAGTAGTGAATGAAGGGCCTGAAAAAAAAAACCTTTCAAAACACACTCTCTCATCATTTTGAACAAAAATGGTACAAAACACTGCAGGAGAAGGTTTACACAAGCATTACTTTCCGTCATGATTCCAGTGGGTTAGAAACTTTGTATCAGGGATCAAATAAAGATAGTTTGCCTTAAATATAATGTAGAAAAGTTATACTTTCAGCGAGTATACAAGTATTGGGTGAAACTTTCAGCGCAGCAAGACACTTGATTGAAATAACTAGCATCCGGTGGGGATTCAAATTACTGAACGTATATTAGTTAGCATTAGGTCAGGCTTGCTGAACTGAAGACTGTTTGCTTGGGTAGGTGCTGGTCTGAAGCTGCCATTACATAGAAAGTAGAGCTTTAGGAGCCCATCAAGAAATTACAGGCCACTTAATTCTGCATCCATTTTACAGAAATCATCAAAGCTATTTTAGGAATTGGAGGAGGGACTTTGGGAGAGCAAGGTGAAAGCTGAAGAAAGATTAAATAACACAACTTCCACACGGGCAGTCAAAAGAATATTCTGCCCTATCTTAAAGAACCTAATTAGCATTTTCTGGATTGCTGGATTTTCAGTTTTAGAGGAATATACCATTCCAGTCAGTGATGTTTATGCACCATATTCAAGACCCAAATGGAAATGTACATCAACCAATACACAGATCTACTTCAATCAGACTAATATGTATATCACAAAACACTGAATTCTAGCATGGCACGTAACTGAAGTTTTCCTTGTTTAGTAGAATAATTCTACAATATTATCCATGTTAGATATAATATACGTGGGAATGATCTTGGGAGATGGAGCAGGGAGATGTTGCCTAGGATAGATCAGACTAGGGGTGGACTAGCCCATGGCTGCATAAAGGGCAGAAAAAGAAACTCAGAAAGAAACCTCACTCACTTAATAGGCAGTAAAAGAGACAGTGGGTGATTTGTACTTTCAATCTTAAAGATTCTGTTAATGTAACCATACAATAAAGAAGAATTAGCTGATCTGGTTGTGTTTCCTGTCTGGTCTACCTGGGAAGGTTGATAAGAGATGATCCCATTCCTCAAGATCAGATAAAAACACCTCCATAGCTACACATCGAATCCTAAAGTCAGAAAGAGGTCATTAATCCTATCAATGCCAAACATCCTGCTCCGTGCACGAATCTGAATTAAAGCATCTCATGCTTTAGAAGGTTAACATCTTTACCGAGGTACAGTGAAGTTGAATAAAGGAGAAAATGTCACAATATTTCACATTTTCCCACTGCAATTTAAAACATATTTCATCTAATTTGAATAAAACAGCATACCATATTTTCCGGCGTATAAGACGACTTTTTAACCCATGAAAATCATCTCAAAAGTTGGGGGGTCATCTTATATGCCCAGTCGTCTTATATGCCGGAAAATACGGTAATTTCTTCCTTAAAGGAAAGAAAATGTTGGTTAAATTGTTCAGGGTAAATTGTGGTGTTCTTGCCTTTTAGAATAGAATAGAGCTGGAAGGGACCTTGGAGGTCTTCCAGTCTAGCCCCCTGCTCAGGCAGGAGGACCTATACCAACTCAGACAAGTGACTGTCTAGCCTATTCTTAAAAATCTCCAGTGATGGAGCACCCATGATTTCTGGGGGCAAGCTATTTCACTGGTTAATTGTTCTCAATGTCAGGAAGGTGTCTCCTTAATTCCAGGTTGCTTCTGTCTTTGATCAGTTTCCAACCATTGTTTCTTATCCTGTTCTCTGATGGTTTGGTGAATAATGTGACCCCATCTTCTTTGGGAGAACGTTGTCCATGGGGTTGCGATGGGTCGGACACAACTTCGCAGCTAACAACAACAACATCTTCTTTGTAGCAGCCCCTCAAATACTGGAACACTGCTATCATGTCTCCCCTATTTCTTCTTTTCTTTAAACTAGCCAAACCCAAGTCCTACAGTCGTTCTTCGTATGCTTTAGTCTCCAGGCCTTTGGCTGCAGTATTCCAGGTGTGGTCTAACTAGGGTTTTATAAAGCGGTACTAATACTTTGCGTGATCTTGATTCTATGTCTCTGTTTATACAACCCAGGATTGTATTAGCTTTTTTGGCGGCTGCTGCACACTGCTGGTTCATGGCTAAGTGATCGTCCACTAGGATTCCAAGGTCCCAATCTCTACTTGTATCTTTGATTTTTCCTACCTAAATGTAAAACTTTGCTTTTCTCCACACTGAAACTCATTTTGTTGGATAGGACCCATTGTTCAAGTTTGTCAAGATCTTTTTGGATCCTGAGTTTGTCTTCTGGGGTGTTGGCTATTCCTACCAATTTGGTGTCATCTGAAAATTTGATGAGTTCCCCTTCAATTCCCTCATCTAAGTCACTGATTAAGACATTGAAGAGTACTGGGCCTAAGACGGAACCTTGTGGTACCCCACTACTTACTTCTTTCCATGTGGATGTAGTACCATTGAGGACTACTCATTGAGTTAGTTTGCCAGCCAGCTACACATCCATCTGGTGGTGATGTTGTCTATTCCACCTTTTTCTAGCATACCAAGGAGTAGATTGTAGTCTACTTTATCAAATGCCTTACTGAAATCTAAGTATACTATGTCCACAGCATTTCGCTGGTCTACTAGTTTAGTCACTTTATCAAAGAATGAAATAAGATTGGTTTGGCAGGATCTGTTTTTAACAAACCCATGCTGGCTACTAGTTATATCACATCAGCCCTTTTCCAATCCTCATGTATTTCCCTGGTGCTCCAGGATTTGTGAAAGATGTGGTGTAATGGTTCTAGGATAACATCTGCCAGCTCTTTTTCCGAGTACATTTTTCCCTGTTTTCGTGAGGTGCAGCCCATCCCTTGCCAAGAATCTTTTATGTAGGAAATGCAGTCCATGATCCAGGAAACCAAAGTTTTCTAGGCGACACCAATCCTTGAGCCAGCGGTTTATTTCTAAAAATTTTTTTTCCCCTCAGTGGGTGTTGGCCTTTTGTTGGGAATACTGATGAGAACACTACTTGTCCTCCTAACTTCTTAATTTTATTGCCTAGTTGTTTGTAATATCTCACTATTGTACTTAAATTCTTTGTTGTGTCATTCATCCCAATGTGCAGGAGAAGGAAGGGGTAGTAATCTGTGGGCCTCATTATTTTGGTTAGGTTCTCAGCCACATCTTTGATTTTTGCTCCAGGGAGACAACATACCTCCTTGGATTATATGTCCAGTCTGCAGATGGATGATTCTGTTCCTTTAAGTATAGAATCTCCTATTACCAACACTTATCTTCCTTTTTGGGGGGTTGCAGTTGGTGTGTGTTTATTGATGTGACTTTTTAAGGGATATTTGAAGTTTCTTTGCTAGGTATCTGCAGGTTTTCTTTAAGGGGTCTGCATGTTTCCATATAAGGGGAGAAATTGATTGCTCAGTTTTAATGGGGTTGCTTCTGGTTGGGTTGGATTGGGCAGAAGGAGTTTGTTAGTTGCATGCTGCTTCTTTCTTTGAGTATTGTGTTTCCTTCTATGCATGACATACCTCCATTTGTCTTCCTCCAAGGGTTTATCAGTAGGGTCAAATCCTCTGGGAGTTATTTGTTCATTATTTGGTTTGGTTTGGGTGGAGCTTTCTTTTGTACATTGGGGTTTGGCTAGAGTTGCCTTTAAGTTTCTTACTTTTTCCTGTAGTAATTTACATCTAATGCATGTATAGTTTGGGTGTTCTTTGGACATAAGCGCGTACATGGAACATGTGTTGCGTACCACAATAGTATCAGTCACCTGTTTCATGAGTTTGTTGTTTGAAAATCCCTCTTTTTGGTTGGTGGATGTGCTTTGCTGTTAGCTTCTCTGTTCTAGGTAATTATGCCTATTTTTTCTATCCTTTTTTCTGCCTATTTGTGCTTGTTTTTGTGCCTTGTTATTTTGGTATAGATAAAAATATACGGCAGCATGCTGTTTGGTTTTAAGAGAAAAAAATTGCAGTTTATATTGAAGTTAAAAGTTAATGTTAGGATAGGGCTAAAAGATGTTAAAAGATTTAAAAGACGTTCAGTGCTAGTAGATGCATAGCTATCAAATATGACAATGTTTTAGTCTTTAGAGAATAGTTGTTCCAAGTCAATGAATATGAAATTCAAAATGGCTGCCATGCTCAATAAGGATAAAGACAAATAACAACAACAACAACACAACATTGGAAGGGACCTTGGAGATCATCTAGTCCAATCCCCTGCTCAGGCAGGAAACCCTTGCCTATACTATTTCAGACAAAGTTTTAGGTTTGCCTGAAATAGACACGTTTTCCTATAAATTTGAATTCATAATATGGAATTCTTAATATGTGTGTAGTAAAGTACATCTTCACAGTTTTCCTCAACATCCTCCACCTGATTTGTTTTGTGACTTGCCCTGTTATCGATTGATTCATTGATTGATTTGATTTGATTAGCCACCAATCTCAAGGTATGACTTTGGGCAGCTTACAATTCCAAAAGTGCAAAAACAATAAAATGCATTTTTAAAACAATAAAAAACATCCAAAATAAATATACACAGCAGCTGAGATACTTGGCCAGTTAATAGTAAAGCCATTGTTTCCAAGCCTGGGATCACAGCTAGGTTTTTACAGCTTACAAAAAGACCAGTAGGGCTGAGGTCATTCTGATCTCCAAGGAGAGAATTTTCTACAGAGCAGGGGCTACAGCAGAAAAGGCCCATCTTTTAGTTCCTGACCCCCAACTCTCTTTACATGCCCAGTCTGCTCGATCAAATATCTGTGTGGCAGCCATCTTGAATTTCATATCCACTCAAAGAGCTCTCAAAATTTCAAATATGTCCAATGGTCCCAAAATGTTAGTGAAACTGCCCGCAACTGTATATACAATATTTGTAAAAAAAACTTTGGGCAAATAATATTTTAGGCATTAGCAGCCTATGGAGGACCCAGATTGTTGGGGGCAATAAGCTGACTTTGTAATAATGCCACTTGGGGGGGGGGAGAAAGCCCTAATAAGCAGGCATATACATAGAATGAAGGCTATTGCTAAGCACATTGATTTGTGCTTACATTGTAAGCCGCCCTGAGTCTTTGAAGAAGGGCGGGATATAAATGGGACTAAAATAAAAAAAATAAATAAATATGTAAATCAGACATGTCAAACTCGCGACGTCACGTGATGTCACGCAACGTATCAGTGCTTTTTCTCCATTCCTGGCAATGGGGTGGGTGGGGTTTCTTGTGACGCATCCAGCCCGTGGGCTGGCAGTTTGACACCCCTGATGTAAATGATGTCTTTGTTCAAGATACATTTTAACAGGTCATTTCACTTTGAAAAGAAATCTGTAATAGATTTCTTCAACATCTGCAGTAAAACCTATTCACAATGCATTTTAGCTGAAGAATGGCCAAATGTTTCAATGAAATATTATGGAATAAATATATCTACTTTGGTGGACTGGTGCCCAAAACATGCAAGAATAGCTCTGAGGAAAATGGGATGTGCACAGAATAAAAAAAAAGGGGGGGGGAATCAAACCCTTCTCTAATCACATGAAATATACTTGATGTTCTCTTTTATTTTACATTGCATCAGTGGTGATCTTCAGTTTACTTTTTTTTCTGCTTCAATTGGTAGAGAAAAGAACAGATTTATCCACACCCTGTGATATGCAAAAGGCATGTGCAGTACTTTTATACTGTCAAAAAATAGGGACTTTCTTCTCCCCATTTTTTCTTAAAATATATTACATTGGATTCTAGAACTGTGGGTTGTTATTGTTGTTGTTTTTTTAAAAAAAAGATAAGTAAAAATAAGAGCTCTTGCATCAAGAACCAAAGGAATCTCATAATGATATTCTGGGGCAGGGGTAGGCAACCTCGGCTCTTTTATGACTCGTGGACTTCAACTCCCAGAATTCCTGAGCCAGCATGGCTCAGCTTGGAAACCTCTCCTTTTCCCCTCAGCATGGCTGACTCAGGAATTCTGGAAGTTGAAGTCCACGAGTCATAAAAGAGCCAAGGTTGCCTACCCCTGTTCTAGGGGAAATAGAAAGCCCTACAATGGAGAAAAAAATAACATTGTGGTACTCTAATCCCCATGTAGTAACAAAGGCTTTGAAAAGGAAAATGACACAATCTTAGCAGCATATGCTAGAGGCAATCTCCATCAGAACAATTCAAGACCCTGCTAGGTGGAATATGCAAAAGATATTTAAGAAAAGGATAAAGTTTTCTCCGCAATTGTTTTTATTGGGTATTATTACAGATACTACTGTTATAGATACAAAGTTGATGTTGAATTTAATTACGGCAGCGAGACTTTTAGTAGCACAATATTGGAAGAAGGAAGAACTGCCGACTATAGAAGAGTGGACTTTGAAAGTTTCTAACTTGGCGGAAATGGCAAAGATTTCAGCATATTTGAAAGATCAATCGCAACAGAGATACATGGTGGAATGGAAAAGATGGATTGAATATATTCAGAATAAATATGGGACTAAAAAGTATCATTTAGCATTTGAATAAGTAGGGGATTTTTATGACGTATAAGTAGTTAGTAGTTATTTTATTAATATTTTGACTATGGAGAGTTAAAGTGTGATAGAATTTGATGTTTTATTATTGTTGTTAGCTTATTTTAGCTTATGCTTGTTTGTATTATTATACCCTGTATTCAGCTCTGGGAAGTCGGGGAGGGGGGAGGGGAGGGTTGGGGGGGTTGGGGAGAGGGGAGAGGGGAGGGGGAGGAGGGGGTTTTCTATATTCAAAAATGTATTGTAAAACTTTTCAATAAAAAAAAGACCCTGCTAGGGAAGAAATGACCTCTCCTGCTAGTTACAGTACATCTACTGTAGAGAACTGAAATCATTTGAATAGTTTTACATGTAAAAAAAAAAAATAAGACGCATGGATGGCATAGAGGGCTGGAATAACTGAATAGATACAGTAGCATTAGTGTGTATTGAAATGAACCTTGCAGGATTTAAAGGTAGAGAAACTGTAAAGTCAATCAGGTTGGAGATGAGACAGTCAATTTGAAGCTAAGTTATGTATCCTGCCAGTTGTTTTGGAATTGGTCAGCATGAAGTGAACATTGGATGGAAAAACAGGAGGGCTAAAGTTCATTTCAGGGGTTACCTCTACTAATTTGTATATCAGGCAAGAAAATTATGTCGGCTGGCCCTGCTTATAGTATATCATCCCCTATTTAGGGGTAGGCAACCTTGGCTCTTTTATGACTCGTGGACTTCAACTCCCAGAATTCCTGAGCCAGCCATGCTGAGGGGAAAGGGAGAGGTTTCCAAGCTGAGCCGTGCTGGCTCAGGAATTCTGGGAGTTGAAGTCCATGAGTCATAAAAGAGCCAAGGTTGCCTACCCCTCATGATTCCAATTTTGTCATAATGAACTCTAAGTTCCCAAGTGGCACTCTAATTTTGCTCCCTTGGAAACCATTTCTTGATCTGCTGAACAGCTTCATTTACAGTATATATTACTTCAAGAGAAGCCATTTTTGAAGAAAATCATTGGTTCAATGGGTCTAATATGCCTACTCCTATATCCTGTTCAAGTACTTCAATTTGAACACAACATCTGAAAAGGAGTTGGATAGCTGCTTCAAAATAAAAAAAACAACCACTCTGGACTTGAAGATGAAGTTAGATAAGCATTGTGATCTTTACTGAGGTAAAAGGCTTTATTAATAAATGAAATTTCTACAGAAATATAGCAAAACAAAACAAAACAAAGGCTCTAACCAAATTGTATTAGTTCTGGAGAATAACATTGTGGCCCACAAATTGAAAGAGGTCATTCTACAGATCAACACTAAAGAATAGAATAGAATAGAATAGAATAGAATAGAATAGAATAGAATAGAATAGAATAGAATAGAATAGAATAGAATAGAATAGAATAGAATAGAATAGAATAGAATAGAATAGAATAGAATGGGATCTTTGAGGTCTTCTAGTCCAGCTCCCTGTTCAAGCAGGAGAACCTATACCATATCAGACAAGCGACTGTCCAGTCTCTTCTTAAAAATCTCCAGTGATGGAGCACCCACGATTTATGAAGGCAAGGTGTTCCACTGGTTAATTGTCCTCACTGTTAGGAAGTTTCTCCTTAATTCCAGGTTGCTTCTCTCTTTGGTTAGTTTCCAACCATTGTTTCTTGTCTTGCCCTCTGGTGCTTTGGAGAATAGTTTGGCACACTCTTCTTTATGGCAGCCCCTCAAATCCTGGAAATCTGCTAAAATGTTGCACTGTTTCTTCCTTTCTTTAGATTAGCCAAACCCAAGTCCTGCAGCTGTTCTTCATATGTTTTAGTCTCCAGGCCCTGGATCATCTTAGTTGCTCTTCTCTGAACATTTTCCAAGGTCTCAACATCTTTTTTGTAGTATGATGACCAAAATTGGTTGCAGTATTCCAGGTGTGTTCTTACTAGGGTTATAAAAAGCGGTACTAATACTTCGTGTGATCTTGATTCTAGGCCTCTGTTTATACAACCCATGATTGTATTAGCTTTTTTGGCTGCTGCTGCACATTGCTGGCTCATAGTCAAGTGATCATCCACTAGGACTCTAAGGTCCCTCTCACAGATACTCTTTTGAAGCCAGCTGTTGCACAATCTGTACTTGTACCTTTGATTTTCCCTGCCTAAATGTACAACTTTGCTTATCTTCACATTGAAACTCATTTTGTTGGATAGGATCCATTGTTCAAGTTTGTTAAGGTCTTTTTGGATTCTGAGTTTGTCTTCTGGGGTATCGGCTACTCCTGACAGTTTGGTGTCATCTGCAAATTTGATGAGTTCCTCTATTCTCTCATCTAAGTCATTTATGAAGATATTGAAGAGTACTGGACCTAAGATCTTCACAGAGGTAGACTCCCAGAAATTTAAAGGAGGAAACTCTCTCTACACAGTTCTCTCCAATGTAAAGTGGGGCAGGTTCCTCCTTTTTCCTCCAGAAGTCTAGCACCATCTCTTTCGTCTTGCCGATGTTTAGGTGCAAGTTGTTGTTACTACACCATATGGATAGTTTTTTACATACATCCACAGAACAATTATGAAATGCAGAATTGTGTGTGCAAGCACTACATCAAAAAGCATTCAACATGAACAGAGAGCGTCAGAGACAAATGTTATATTAGACCATTATGGAGTTTGGCTCACATTGTACTTGACACTGAAAATACCCACAATAAGTCTGCCTGTCAAACTAGAGTCTCCCAAAAATATAACAGCATGCCAAAATAAACACATTCAATCACTAAGATTGTGCCATTTTTCTGCCTCTTTTTCTCTCACTGGTAAAGGTTAGTTGCACAAAACGTGTTCAGTTGCTAAGTCATGTTTGACTATTTATGACCCCACAGACCATAGCATGCCAGGTCCCTCTGTCCTCCACTGTCTCCTGGAGTTTGCCCAAATTCACATTTATTGCATCAATGACACTATCTAATCATCTCATTCTCTGCCACCCACTTCTCCTTTTGCTTTCAATCTTTCCCAACATTAGGGTCCTTTCCATTGAGTCCTCTCTTCTCATTTGATGGCCAAAGTATTTGAGCTTCAGCTTCAGTATCTGTCCTTCTAAAGAACAACCCTAAAGGGTTGATTGCCTTTAGGATTGACTGATTTGATCTCCTTGAAGTCCAAGGGATTCTCAAAACAACCTCACCTAATTTCAGGATTTATCCAGGATTCTCTAAAGCAGTGGCCCCCAACCTTTTGGTCACCAGAGGCCGATTCTGTGGAGAGAGGTTTTTTTTTTTTTTTTTTTTTGCAGACTGGAGGGGTTGTGGATTTGGGTGCTGCTTCGCTTGTTTGTGCGGCTCGGTTTCTGGCATTCTGCAGACTGGTGCCAGTCCACGGACCTGGGGTTGGGGACCCCTGCTCTAAAGTATCCAAAGGCCAACAATAAATACTTCTGGAATCCCTTTAATTCAAATATTCTCTGGCAAACTGACTCTTCTTTTCTAGTGCTTGCTTCAGAAACAATTGTAGGATGCTGAGCTTGTTGATCAGAAGGTCGGCAGATTGGCGGGTCGAATCCTGAGTGCCGCCTAGCAGAGTGAGCGCCTGTTACTCGTCCCAGCTTCTGCCAACCTAGAAGTTCCAAAGCACATAAAAATGCAAGTAGAAAAATAGGGACCACTCCGGTGGGAAGGTAACAGCGTTCTGTGCGCCTTTGGCGACTAGTCATGCTGGCCACATGACCATGGAGACGTCCTCGGACAAGCGCTGGCTCATTGGCTTTGAAATGGAGATGAGCACCGGCCCCTAGAGTTGGAAACGACTAGCACGCATGTGCGGGGGAACCTTTACCTTTACCTTTAATTCCAACTTATTCTGTGCCAAAATGTATGTTGCATTTTTTAGACCCAGGAAAGGGGCTCTTGTTTCTCTATGTTATTCTTAGGGAGCTTGGAAAGTTGCTTTAAATGTTTCTTAGGGGTTCTTTTATATTTAATTTTTGCTAGATTGCCCTGCTTCTCTGATGTATTTGTATGTATGTATGTATGTATGCATATGTATATATGTAAATTATATTATTAAGTATATTTTACATTATCCAGAAGCTCCCTTATCTGGGTGTGTTGACTTCATGGGAAGATGAAGGTGCTTTCTGGAGGAAGGGGACTAGGAACAAGTGGGGGGGGAATCCATAGATCATCCTACCAGCAATACCCTTTTCTGAAATTTTGTATGTTGAATTAGATGTTTCCCTTAGAATGCTTTGTTGGACATTCAGCCAATTTCCTTTCTTGTGACCTGCTCGCCTTGAGGGTTACAGATGGCTCCTTTCTCCTCTGATTGCCTTGCACATGCTCAAAAATTCCATTATTGCAGATGGCCCTAAAGTCTTTCCTATCTACCCTCTTCCTTTGTACATATGATAAATATTTACTCAATTTCATCAATTCTCAGGAAGAACGTAGGGATAGACAATTTTTGACCTGTCACAAAAGGATTAAAAGATCCATCTTAGTAATCTGCTTTTTTCTCCTCTGCTCCCAATTGGCAGAAGCTTTCCTTATATGAAAGAAATCGGTGGTTGAAGAAAAGCTGGATTCTTTTTATGTATGAATGCTTTTTCAGGATTTGAATGAACCCAGATTTTAAAAATGTCTCCAACACATTGTGTTATCTGAGAAAGAAGAAATTTCAGTTAACATTTGCAAGAAGAGGAACAATGTACTACCCTCCTCAGTCATGCATGATACATTATTTTTTTAAAAAAAATATTACTATCTACTTTACATAGTACTATCTACTATGATTACTACTGTAAACTGCTTGAGCAGGCGGCTGGACTAGAAGACCTCCAAGGTTCTATTCTATTCTATTCTATTCTATTCTATTCTATTCTATTCTATTCTATTCTATTCTATTCTATTCTATTCTATTCTATTCTATTCTATTCTATTCTATTCTATTCTATTCTATTCTATTCTATTCTATTCTATTCTATTCTATTCTGCTTTGAAATCACCTTAGTGCAAACAAAGCACTTCACTTTGAAAATACTTTTTTCCCCATTTTTAGATTCTACAGATCATCCCAAAGCTGTTCCTGGCTCTCTCTCTCTCTGTTGTTGTTAGCTGCGAAGTCGTGTCCGACCCATCGCGACCCTATGGACAACATTCCTCCAGGCCTTCCTGTCTTCTACCATCTTCTGGAGTCCATTTAAGCTCACGCCTACTGCTTCAGTGACTCCATCCAGCCACCTCATTCTCTGTCGTCCCCTTCTTCTATTGCCCTCGATCTTTCCCAGCATTAGGCTCTTCTCCAGTGAGTCCTTCCTTCTCATTAGGTGGCCAAAGTATTTGAGTTTTAGCTTCAGGATCTGGCCTTCTAAAGAGCAGTCAGGATTGATCTCCTCTAGGACTGACCGGTTTGATCGCCTTGCAGTCCAAGGGACTCGCAGGAGTCTTCTCCAGCACCATAGTTCAAAGGCCTCAATTCTTTGGCGCTCAGCCTTTCTTATGGTCCAACTTTCACTGCCATACATTGCAACTGGGAAGACCATAGCCTTGACTATACGCACTTTTGTTGACAGGGTGATGTCTCTGCTTTTTAGTGTGCTGTCTAGATTTGCCATGGCTTTCCTCCCCAGGAGCAAGCGTCTTTTAATTTCTTGGCTACAGTCCCCATCTGCAGTGATCTTGGAGCCCAGGAAAATAAAATCTGTCACTACCTCCATTTCTTCCCCATCTATTTGCCAAGAATTGAGAGGGCCAGATGCCATGATCTTGGTTTTCTTAATGTTAAGTTTCAACCCAAGTTTTGCACTCTCCTTCTTCACCCGCAACAAGAGGCTCTTTAGTTCTTCTTCACTTTCTGCCATTAGAGTGGTATCATCTGCGTATCTTAGGTTGTTGATATTTCTTCCGGCAATCTTAATTCCAACTTTTGATTCATCTAGCCCTGCCTTTCTCATGATGTGCTCTGCATATAAGTTAAATAGGCAGGGCGACAGTATACAGCCTTGCCGGACTCCTTTCCCAATTTTGAACCAATCAGTGGTTCCGTGTCCAGTTCTCACTGTTGCTTCTTGACCCGCATATAGGTTTCTCAAGAGACAAATAAGATGGTCTGGTACTCCCATCTCTTTAAGAACTTGCCACAGTTTGTTATGATGCACACAATCAAAGGTTTTAGCATAGTCAATGAAGCAGAAGTAGATGTTTTTCTGGAACTCCCTAGCTTTCTCCAAGATCCAGCGTATGTTGGCAATTTGATCTCTAGTTCCTCTGCCTCTTCGAAATCCTGCCTGTACTTCTGGTAGTTGTCGATCCACATATTGCTGAAGTCTAGCTTGTAGGATTTTAAGCATGACTTTACTAGCATGAGAAATGAGTGCAATGGTGCGATAGTTTGAACATTCTTTGGCACTGCCTTTCTTTGGAATTGGAATGTAAACTGATCTTTTCCAATCCTGTGGCCACTGTTGAGTTTTCCAAATTTGCTGGCAAATTGAGTGTAGCACTTTTACTGCATCATCTTTTAAGATTTTGAATAGCTCAGCTGGAATACTGTCACCTCCACTAGCTTTGTTGTTGCTCAGCTTTTCTAAGGCCCACTTCACCTCACATTCTAGGATGTCTGGCTCGAGGTCAGTGACCACCTCATTGTGATTATCTGGGACGTTAAGCTCATTCTTGTATAGTTCTTCTGTGTAATTTTGCCACCTCTTCTTAATCTCTTCTGCCTCTGTTAGGTCCCTGCCATTTTGGTCCTTTATCATGCCCATTTTTGCATGAAACGTTCCCTTCATCTCTCCAATTTTCTTGAAAAGATCTCTGGTCCTCCCTATTCTATTGTTTTCTTCTATTTCTTTGCACTGTTCATTTAAGAAGGCATTCTTATTTCTTCTCTGGAATTCTGCATTCAATTGGGCATATCTATGTTTTTCTCCCTTGCCTTTCGCTTCCCTCCTTTCCTCAGCTATTTGCAAAGCTTCCTCAGACAGCCACTTTGC
Source organism: Vipera berus (assembly GCF_964194415.1). NCBI lineage: Eukaryota > Metazoa > Chordata > Lepidosauria > Squamata > Viperidae > Vipera > Vipera berus. Next base: position 14,741,558 of record NC_138206.1, read on the forward strand.
TTTCTTGCATTTCTTTTTCTTTGGGATGGTTTTGGTTGCTACCTGTTGTACAATGTCGCGAACCTCTGTCCATAGTTCTTCAGGCACTCTGCCTATCAGATCTAATTCCTTAAATCTATTTGTCACCTCTACTGTATATTCAACAGGGATATGATTTAATTCATACTTGAGTGGCCTAGTGCTTTTCCCTACTTTCTTCAGTTTAAGCCTAAACTTTGCAAGGAGAAGCTCATGGTCTGAGCCACAGTCAGCTCCTGGTCTTGTTTTTACCGACTGTATAGAGCTTCTCCATCTTTGGCTGCAGAGCATATAGTCAATCTGATTTCTGTGTTGACTGTCTGGTGATGTCCATGTGTAGAGCCTTCTCTTGGGTTGTTGGAAAAGAGTGTTTGCTATGACCATCGTATTCTCTTGACAAAATTCTATCAGCCTGTGCCCTGCTTCATTTTGTACTCCAAGGCCAAACTTGCCTGTTATTCCAGTTATCTTTTGGCTTCCTACTTTAGCATTCCAATCCCCCATGATGATAAGGACATCATTTCTGGGTGTTAGTTCTATAAGGTGCTGTAGGGCTTCATAGAACCGGTCAATTTCATCCTCTTCAGCACCGGTGGTTGGGGCATAGACTTGGACTACTGTGATATTGGTTTGCCTTGGATTCGAACTGAGATCATTCTGTCATTTTGAGGATTGTATCCCAGTATTTCTTTTCCTATTTTTTTATTGACTATGAAGGCTACTCCATTTCTTCTGAGGGATTCTTGCCCGCAGTAGTATACCTGATGGTCATCTGAATTAAATTCACCCATTCCTGTCCATTTTAGTTCGCTGATACCTAAGATGTCAATGTTTAGTCTTGTCATCTCTTGTTTGACCACGTCCAGCTTTCCTTGATTCATGGATCTTACATTCCAGGTTCCTATGGAGAAAAAATCTTTACAGCATCGGACTTTCCTTTCACCACCAGACATATCCACAGCTGAGCGTCCTTTCGGCTTTGGCCCAGTCGCTTCATTCTTTCTGGCGCTACTAGTACTAGCCCTCTACTCTTCCCCAGTAGCATATTGGACGCCTTCCGACCTGAGGGGCTCATCTTCCAGCGTCATATCGTTTTGCCTTTTTTACTGTCCATAGGGTTTTCATGGCAAAGATACTGGAGTGGGTTGCCATTTCCTTCTCCAGTGGATCACGTTTTGTCAGAACTCTCAGCTATGACCTGTCCGTCTTGGGTGGCCCTGCACGGCATAGCTCATAGCTTCATTGAATTACGCAAGCCCCTTCGCCACGACAAGGCAGTAATCCATGAAGGGGTCTCTCTCTCTACATGTCTGCTTTCATAGCTACTTTGTTTTGCTGAGGGGCCCTGTGAAAGACCTAATTTTAACATTTATAATGTTGTAAGGAAAAAGTCCGGTTCACTCTCTACAGCCGGGAACGTGAAGTTGGTGCAATGGATGAAATGAGAAGATGGGAAAGTGAGCTGCTTGGAAAGGAGGTTTCTTTATTTTAGAAACCAGAAACAGTGTTCGTTTGTGGCAGTGGTGGGATTCAAATATGTGAACAACTGGTTCTCTGTAGAAGGTGTTGAATAGAAGGTTTTGAAGCCACAGGAACCTTGGGAGGAAGCGATCATGCAATATTGGAATTCAACATTATGGAAGCACAAGCAATAGAGTACAGCCAAACTAGAGTCTTGGACTTTAAGAGAGCTAATTTCAATAAACTTAGAGAGAGCTTGGGAGGGATTCCATGGATGAGAATCCTCAAGGGAAAAACAACTCAAGAAGCTTGGGAAATTTTGAAAAGTGAGATAATAAAAGCCCAGTTTAGCACAATACCAACAAAGAGGAAAAATAACAGCTCTCAAAAGAAACCAGCATGGTTGCATAAAGAACTCTCTGATAAATTGAAAGATAAAAAGGACAAGTGTAGAAAGTGGAAAGAGGGGCACATAACTAAGTCAGAATATCATCAAATAGCATGAGCCTGCAAAGACGAAGTGAGGAACGCTAAGGCTCAAAATGAACTAAGGCTTGCAACCAAAGTCAAAAATAACACAAAAAAGCTTCTTTCAACATGTAAAAAACAAGAAAAAAGTTAAGGAAATGATTGGTCCATTAGTGGGGGAAAGTGGCAAGAAGGTGACAAACAACAGGGAGAAAGCAGAACTATTTAACTGGTTTTTTGCATCTGTCTTTACACAAAGAGAAAAAACAGACCAACCTATCAAAAATAGTGCCATAAAAAACAGAATAGAAACACAAGTTAAGATAGGCAAGAAAATGGTAAGTGAGCACCTGTTCAGCCTAGACGAGTTCAAATCACCAGGACCAGATGGATTACACCCCAAGGTTCTCAAGGAACTGGCAGATGTGATCTCAGAACCACTCAACTATATTTTTCAAAGATCCTGGAGCACTGGGGAACTACCAGAGGACTGGAAGAGAGTTGATGTAGTTCCCATCTTCAAAAAAGGGGAAAAAATAGATCCAGGAAACTACAGACCTATCAGCCTGACCTCAATACCTGGGAAGATTCTGGAAAAGATAATCAAACAACAAATCAGCGAGCACCTAGAGGCAAACAAAGCAATTACTAAAAGCCAACATGGGTTTGTCAAAAACAGATCATGCCAGACAAATCTTACTGCATTCTTTGACCAAGTGACAAAATTAGTGGATCAGAGGAATACTGTGGATATAATTTACTTGGACTTCAGTAAGGGATTTGATAAAGTAGATCACAACCTACTACTTGATAAGATAGAAAAATGTGGGTTAGACAGCACCACCACCAGATGGATTCTTAGCTGGCTGATCGGCCGTACTCAGCATGTGGTCCTCAGTGAAACCACATCTACATGGAGGGAAGTGTGTAGTGGGGTGACTCAGGGCTTTGTTCTGGGCCCAGTGCTCTTCAACATCTTCATCAACGATTTGGACAAGGAGTTAGATGGGGAACTCATCAAATTTGCAGACGACACCAAGCTGGCAGGAATAGCCAATACTCCAGAAGATAGGCTTAAGATACAGGAGGATCTGGACAGACTTGAACACTGGGTGCTATCTAACAAAATGAAATTCAATGGTGAAATAAGTAAGGTTCAACATTTAGGCAAGAAAAACCAAATGTACAGGTATAGTATAGGGGGTATCTTGCTCAATAGTAGTAACTGTGAGAGGGATCTCGGAGTCCTAGTGGACAATCACTTAAATATGAGCCAGCAGTGTGCTGCAGCTGCCAAGAAAGCCAATACAGCGCTAGGCTGCATTAACAGAGGTGTAGAATCAAGATCACATGAAGTATTAATACCACTTTACAATGCCTTGGTAAGGCCACACTTAGAATACTGCATCCAGTTTTGGTCACCACGATGTAAAAAAATGTTGAGACTTTGGAAAGAGTACAGAGAAGAGCAATAAAGATTATTAGAGGTCTGGAGGCTAAAACATATGAGTAACGGCTGCTGGAATTAGGTACAGTATGTGTAGTTTAATGAAGAGAAGGACTAAGTGTGACATGATAGCAGTGTTCCAATATATCAGGGGCTGCCACAAAGAAGAGGGAGTCAAGCTATTCTCCAAAGCACCTGAAGGCAGGACAAGAAGTAACAGATGGAAACTAATCAAGGAGAGAAGCAACCTAGAACTAAGGAGAAACTTCCTGACAGTTAGAAACCAGTGGAACAACCTGCCTCCAGAAGCTGTGAATGCTCCAACATTGGAAGTTTTTAAGAAGGGACTGGACAGCCATTTGTCTGAAATGGTATAGGGTTTCCTGCCTGAGCAGGGGGTTGGACTAGATGACCTCCAAGGTCCCTTCCATCTTTACTATTATGATTATGATTATGTGGATGCTGCTTCTGGAAGTCCATTCTCGGCCTGGGCAACAAAAAATTAGCTACTGATTCTGCCGAAGTGGCTGAATGCCACCACTGGGTTGTGGGTCAGCTGGTAACTTGGTCTGGTGAGCGGACAGACTTTTATATTATTTGGGGGCTGTGTGATTGAGATTTCTGAGCTTGTTGGGCAATAGTTTCAAGTATGTGTCTTTGGTTATTCTAATCTTGGTGGCTTAGTTTCTACTATGGCTGGGTAGGGGAATGCAGACTTTAGGTGTCTTCTGTCTCTCTGCTTTTTAATCTGATCAATTCCAGCCTTCTGTGAAGGCTGTAGCTGAAAGTCTTTTATTTATTTATTTATTTATTTATTTATTTATTTATTTATTTATTTATTTATTTATTTATTTATTTATTTATTTTTAAATTTTAATTCCATTTATATCCCGCCCTTCTCCAAAGACTCAGGGCGGCTTACAAGCTTAGCGGTAGCCTTCATTCTATGTATATGCCTGCTTATTAGGGCTTTCACACACACCCCAAGCGGCATTATTACAAAGTCAGCTTAATTGCCCCCAACAATCTACCTCGGAAGGATGGAAGGCTGAGTCAACAGTTTGTGAAACTGAATATCCATTCGCAGGGTCTGGATGCTGAAGTGGTTTTACTTCAGGGAAGCCTTTTCTCTTCCAGGGGTGGGGAGGCATTACTGTGCTAATAGGGGAAGCTTTCTTATATTAAAAGTGGGGGGGGGTTCCGTACAATATATACTTGCAGACAATGGGGGATTATTTTCAAAGCAGCTGCATAAGCTTTGCAAAAGATGAGGCTGCTTTAATGCATTGAGGAGTGGTGCTTTGCTCAGTCTAATGTTTGAAGAAATATCTCTTTCAAAGGATTTGTACCACAGGAGCACCCAATCCTGAAAATTGATGAAATAAGTTTGTCAACATATCAGATGCCCCAAATAATGTTTTCTGGAGGTGGTCATTTCTGAGACAAGGGAGGAATGAAATTAAATCAATTAAAATAGCTGCAGAGGTGCTACAAAATAAAAGTCTGTCCTCCCCCCCTTCCCCATCTAACAGTGGGCAGAGATAAGAAAAATGCTTTTGGCAACTTAAATGAAATTAATGAAAACAAAATGAGGTAAATTATACCTTGTTTCTCTGCTATTTATTCTGTTTTTTTAGCTCTTGAGCTCCATACGCAAAAAGTATTGGAAATTTCAGTCTGAATCAAACCTCTTCCAGTTTGGAGAGAAAATGGAAGGCCCAACCCAAGATATTCAAATGTAGTTCTATTTTCAACTGTTCCAGCTCCATTTCCCACATACTCAATAAAATACAATAACTTGAGAAACGATAATATTTGGGATGAAGTAATTTGTTAAATGTCAGGAAGAAGATCCAATAAATAAATAAATAAAAGCAAAACTTCTGATTGCTTGAGCATATGGACACTTCTAAGGAAAAGATGAGAAGGGTCTTGAGAAATTATCTAGGCTTTTTTCCCCCTCAGAAAGCACTGTGAATCTTGGTACTCACACTGTGGAAGGTGATAAAACATGAAAAGTAATTAGTTAGTGACAATATGGACCTGAAATGTTATTAAAACCTCACAATTAAAATGAAGAATTCCCTCTGCGAGAAAAATAAATGTGAATCTAAGAGAAATCTGGTAAGCAGTGTTGACACAGCTTTAATATCAAGCAAAAGGAGAGCAATTATTTCATACCTTTAATGCAGATCTGAAGGAATTCCAAAGGAGAAGGGAGTCAATGGCCAATTAATCAACATCAGGGCATTTTCTCATATGAAAAAATAAAAGATACACAAGTGTGATGAAACTCCCCAAATAAAGCAGTGGGTTTGGAGTTTATACATAAACCAGTAGGATCAATACTCAATTCTTCTTCTCCTTTCTCCTTCTCCTTTCTCCTTCTTCTCATCCTCCTCCTCCTCTTCCTCCTGTTTCTCTTCCTCCTCCTTCTCCTCCTCCTCCTTCTCCTCCTCCTTCCCCTTCCTCCTCCCCCTCCCCCTCTTCCCCAAGAGTGTCCATATGCCTTGCCTTTCACAACCTGCTAAATTCTGCTCCTAGCTCTGTAAAAAATTGCTTACCCACGAATACATCTATGTCTTAGCAACATTTAATCTGCCCTTGGAGCAATCCTCCCCAATCTGAAGATTTGTGAATTCTGGGAGTTATCCATACCTAAAATACCTGAAGGTTGCTGGGGTTGAAGTTCCCCCATTTCTCACTCCTAAAGCAGCTTCATATGCTATAATCTATGAAAAACCCCCCAAAGGGGGGGATTTATGAAAGTGAGAGTTAGGAAGGAAAAGAACTGCTGGATATCTAACAGGCTGCAAAATCAAGCCTGTTCCATAAAGTGCAATTTTAGATGTCATTGATTATTTAAGTAATGAAACATGCCAAGCAACATGTACCTAAGCAATTATTCTACACCCCGGGTAGTTTTTGTCAAATCTGACACCTATGGTAAAAACCACTCATTTCACCCCCAGGAACAGAAAATTCAGAAAAACTGGACAAAAGTTGAAGCAAGTTAGAAATAATAAGAGAAAGATGACTGTCTGCACCTTCATTCACTGACAGTGATTGACATGGATTTGACATGACTGACTGGCAAGCACAGCAGAAAGCCTCATTTGTGTCAAATTCTCAGGATCCCCACATAATTGAAAAGGCAGCTTGCTTCATCCAAAAAAAAAATCACCTCTAAACGTTTGCTTTTTGGTACAAATCAATCTGCCATCTATCTTTGATTTACGAAAAAGTGCAATACTTGTAGAGGATCTAAATATACTGTATATTTGTCAGAAGGAAGAAGTAGTGTAGAAAAAATATGATTGTTTTTCAATATTTGTTCACTAAAGGTCAGGAGGCACTCAGACCAATTCTTAACCCACAGGAAAATACCAGGTCAGTGCATACAATATATGGAGATATGCCTTCTTTTTTTTCTTATTTATTTACACTGTGCAACTAGAGAGCTTATAGCTGTTAATTTTATCTGAGTCTCATACAAGATGTTTGAAAATCTTCCCCTTAGGAGATTTATATCTTTTTTTTCTTGTAAGTTATTATATTTGTTACTGACCACTAAGAAACACCCATTCATATTTGGATTGGAACTTATCAGACAATTTATCAGGAACTTATCAATCCTGTGTTTGTTAACTGTTACTCACAGGTTTCTCAGTCTACAAGGCATTTTGACACAGTGGTACATGGAATGCTCCTTCTTCCTGGTTTAGGCTGGGCTGAAGCAATGTCTGAAAGAAAATAACCAAGTTCAGAGAGCACCAAGGATTCCAAAGACTAGAACTCAGTATGCTAGTTCCTAGTCTAGCATCTTAACACCGCATCAAATCAGCTTTCAGTCAATCAATCAATGTCTTCCAAATGGGTTTGTAAAATAATTTTGGGGGTGTATCTGTTGAACCTTCAGTATTAAATTAGTTAAATTCATGAGACTGAACGACAATTGTAAGGGAAATTAAAAAAACAACAACCAGGATATATATTTTTCAATTGCACTCTTTCTGTACTTAATACCAGAAATGTTCCATTTACAAACAGCAAAACAAGTATCAGACTTCTCAGTGAAAAATTGGTTCAAGAGTTGCCAATGAATTAAAAAGTGCTATAACAAATCACCATGCCATTTAATTCTATGCAAAAAAAAAACCTAAACTTTTTTTTTCACATTGATAAATAGCTCACTTGCTATTTTTAATCTTCTTGAATAATTGTTCTATTTCAGGTTCATTTACTTTTGTTTTTTTTAGACTTCCAGAATATGTGCATTTAACAGAGTTTGTCCTGTGAAAACAATCTATTAATGTCTTTAAAAACCAAACGTAAAGCAATAGAAAGTTCAGCAAAGTCTACTTGAAATTGCTACTTGGAAGTGTGTTCGAAAACTAGTTAATCTCCTTAAATACCCAGTTATCTGACATTTCCTTAGAAGAAATCAAATCAGTGTCCTGGCACTTTCATTAGACAAGCATGTTCAATTCAGAGGTACAATTGCTGAATTGTACAACCTGGGTTTTTTTAGACACAAAGCAGGGGAGGTTGAATGAGCTGCCTCCTTTGAGTGAAAAGGGTTCAGAGGAAAGTAGAATATGATTGTATTACAGATTATTTCTCAGTTGACATGACAAAACCAACATTCCACAGCCTAGTGAGACATTCAGTAGAATCAAATACAGGTAATCCTTGACCTACAATTGCAACTGAGCCCCAAATTTCTGTTGCTAATTAAGACAATTGTTAAGTGAATTTTATTTATTTATTTATTTTATTTTATTTATTTTATTTTAATTCCATTTATATCCCGCCCTTCTCCGAAGACTCAGGGCGGCTTACAAGCTTAGCAGTAGCCTTCATTCTATGTATATGCCTGCTTATTAGGGCTTCCACACACACCCCAAGCGGCATTATTACAAAGTCAGCTTAATTGCCCCCAACAATCTGGGTCCTCATTTTACCTACCTCGGAAGGATGGAAGGCTGAGTCAACCTTGAGCCTGGTGGGATGCAAACCTGCACTAATTGCAGGCAGCTGGTGTTACTTAAAGAGGCATTAGCCCACTGCTCCACCAAGGCTCTTTTTGGCCCATTTTATGACCTTTCTTGCCACAATTGTTAAATGGATCACTGCAGTTGTTAGGTCAGCAAAACAGTTGTTAAGCAAAACTGGCTTTCCCATTGACTTTGCCTGTCAGAAGGTGGCAAAAGTTGATCGCAAGATCCTGGGACACTGCAACCATCGTAAATATGAGTCAGTTGCCGAGCATCTGAATTTTGACCAGGTGACCTTGGGGAATTCTGCAATGGTCACAAGTGTGAGAAATGGTCATGAGTCACATTTTTTTCAGTGGTGTTGTAAGTGGGGATGGTCACTAAATGAACTGTTGTAAATCAAGGATTATCTGTAATGGCAAGGTTGGCCTTGCTTCATGCAAGAGACCAGAACCCTTAATGCAGGTGAACGTCTTTTTTTCTTTTGGCTAAAGATGCTCAGTGCTAGAGTTAATCTGTTTTATTATTCATTTGTCAGGGCAGAATTCCAGGTTAACATGTCCCATCTTTCTCTCCATTTTCATTTTAAAAACAAATTAGAGAAAATCATGGCTATTCCCTTCTTCTAGGCAGAAGAGGGCACCAATACTAAAGGCAGCTCCCCTATCGTCCCCTGTCCCCAGGACTTCATAATTTTTTAAAAAAAGACACCTAAACCATCAATTTTCTTGAAAAAGGGAGCGTTGTTGCAACCATCTAAAGATGATGATCATTCTGGGGAAAAAAATAGAAATGTTTGAGCAAACTTACAGTGTTGGAAGAATGAGAACAGGAAAATGATTAGAGAGAAACAATATGTGATTCTTTTCACTGCTCGCTTAAATTTGTTGGAGGAATGTTTGCATTTCTAAATATAAGTGAAAAATTGAATCTCTGCTGGAAGGCTGAAGACAGAGAAAACTGCTCTGTATCTGAACTTGAGGACCTGCTTTCTTTGTAAGCACAGCCCTTTAGGGTTATGGTCTGCAGAGGTACATTTTTCCAAAAATCAAGGAGGTTTTTATTTTTTGGACATCTCCTTTTAGAACATGCCCATCAAGGCTTTTTCAAAAGACTTGATTCAAACATCAGATATTAAACAGTCAATATTAGAGCAAGACTGAAAGCTGAGAAAGAAATCTGCAGATTGCAATGTGCATCCTCAGAACAACAACGACAAGGAGATTCCAAAGCTCCTAGGCAGAATATTGTAGATAAAAAGAATTTGTTTTCTGTGTTAGCCTAACTCTCTCTAGAGATTGTGAGTGTGGTATGTTCTTGTCTCATCAATGGATGGAGGAATATATTGTTTTGAGAATAGGTGGCACAATCATTGTTTACTCTTCCTGATTTTGTTTCCCTGGGTAGGACAAACAACCTGCCTCCTCGTTTGTTTTACTCTTAATTTTTGCAATCTGCATTTATATTTATAATTGTGGATATTTGTATATTTACTCTTACTGTAAGCTGCCCAGAGTTGCCTTGAACCACAAGATGGGCAGTGAATAAATTTGATAATAAAGCAAAAGTAGTAGCAATGGTAATAGGTGCAAACCCAAACCATTGCATTGACAAAATCACCATCAGTCAATTGCAAAAAGGCAGCTTTACTTGGAATGGCTTAATCCTGCAATGATACCTTTAACACCATCAAACATCCACATATGCCTGTCCCAGGTTTTCATCAAAAAATGTAAAATAGGAACATGTGATCATAGGACATTGGAAAAGGAAGTAAATGCAGGTTCTTGCCAAATTTTCAACATGCAGACAAACAACCATGAGCTGAACTTCACAACTGAGTTGTAGGTATCTTGGGGGGTTGGGGGTGGGAATCCGTTGTATCTTCAAAAAATCGCTAAGTCAAGGACTATTTACTGTATAGCTTATTGTGAATCTCTTGTCTTTGGGAGCTTTTCCTACCATAGAAAACTTGTTGGGTGAACCTGATTTATCTTTATAGGTTGATGGAGACGAGGTGTTCGATTGTGCTGAAGGTCATTTGGATGCCTTCTCTGTGCTACCTATGGTAATAAAGGTACAGAATTGAGAAGTGGAGCTGATTTAGTCAGGAATCCATTCATAAAAATGTTGTCTTTTCCCCCCATAATCATTTAAACCTGGGCCCTCATTTCCATTTAGTACAGAATTTGTATCTAATGGAAATGTAGTTTTCACATGACAATAATTGTGTTAGAGGGTAATGTCAAAAACGTGGCAACAACAAGGAGGTGGATCTAAGGGCAAGTCAATATTAATACATTTATCAGGCAAAACACTTTTGTTAAAGTCTTCACCCAGTGTAATAATGTTAATCAGGAAACACTGATTAAGAAGATCAATACAATGTGTGTTTGACTAATGAGATTCATGTTTTGATAAAGACAGTCTTCTGATCTTGACTTTCTCATAAGGCAATCTATTTGCTTCCAATAAGCCAGAAGGAGGATTCCTTCTGCATACTAAATTGAACTGAACTTGAAATAAGTAAATAAATATGTAGAAAAGGTTTGTTTCCCTGAATTATAGGGCTGGAAAATGCAAGTATTTCAATGAGATTACTTGAAGATGGAAGCGGTTTAGCATTTCTGTCTGTTGTACAAAGTTGTATGCTATCAATGATTGTTTCTATAATAATTAAATTCATAACTATTACTACTCCTCCTTCCATTTTATTTATTTTTGGGTTAGAGTTTGTATCCTATGCATGTATTGATTAACACAAAGTAATGTTTTACCAAGAAAGTATATCACATGTGGTCAAACAAGGAACACAGATTAGTTTGCTTATGTCAGACAGCATTTCACTGTAGACACTTTGACATGTACTATCAATACTGTATTGACAATTTTCAATAGTTTTCAATCTTTTGTCTTTCAGGAGAGATTTCCTGTTACAAGAAGGTTGACAAGCTATCACACAAAAGAATTTACATCTATTTCAAAATATAAATCTTAAGGGGGGAAAGCAATAGTATTCTATTTTAGACTAGGGTATGGTGCAGATATAGGCAGATATCAGCCTAATTGCAGCCAATTCTTATTAAAATGCAAACAGAAGCTCCATTTTTCATTTTCAAGGTCTCTGGAGGACATAGTTAAGAAATTTCCTCATTGCAATTCAGTCTGATCTGGTTCTAGATTTAAGTCTCCTCCAGGGAATTTTTAGCTTCCGCTGGAAACCGAAGAAATTGTATGTTTTGTAATGGATGGTTTTAAGTGACCCATTTCAATTGCCTATATTGATGTTAGCATAGCATCATTTTGGGACATTAAAAGGAGTCATAGTCAACTGATCCCTGGAAGAAAAATGCCTACAAAATCCTTTCTCTTTCCCTTTATAACTTAATCAAATTTGTACAAAAGTGTCTGAGGTCCTGTGTTCTCCAGAGCACTTCATTAGGCAAAACTTATGTTTTTTTACAGAAGAAGGATGATATTTGAAAACATCAGGTTGGGTGTTCCAAATTATGAGTTTCATGCTTCACATCAGTCCCCATATAGGGCCAGTCAATTAAATGCAGGCAGGATCAAATTCAGGTGTTCTAAATGTTGTTCTAAATCAGGGATCTTCAAACTTGACCCTTTTATGACTTGTGGACTTCAACTCCTAGAATTCCTCAGCCAGGCATGCTAGTTGAGGAATCCTGGGAGTTGAAGTCCACAAGTCATAAAAGGGCCAGGTTTGAAGACCCCTGTTCTAAATGAATCACACTAAATTCTAAGGAAATGGCAGTTTCCTTGTTCTAAATCTAACAACTTAGAGAGCATGGTCAAGAGATTCTAATGTATCAGCCATGAATGATTGCAAGCCTACAGAAACTATATCAACCAGGACAGGTAGACAGAGTATGTCACAGATACCATCAATTAGGGATATACATCTGGTAAGACCATCCAAAAGGTGTGGCCCCTTTTCTATGGAACATCCTTATCCTGAGGTACACTTGTCCCCCACCCTGTTACTTTTCCAAAAGGCCTAAAACATGTTTTTTTCCAATGGATTCCCAAACTTGATAAAGTGGCTGATTTGATTGTGTTGTCATTGCCATGGGGGAAGAGGAATAGTAGGATTTTTTTATGGGCTTTATAAACTGGATATTTAAATGTTTTAAACTGCCTAGATTCACCTATGTGTGAGTTGAGTGGTTATGTAGATTTGTTTAATCAATAAAAATAAATAAATTTACCAAACTCCTTAAATTATAAAGGCCACTGTGGCCTAGTGGTTAAGACATTGGCCTTGTTGAATGGAAGATTTGGCAATTCAAAACCCAAGCACTGGGGACAGGGTGAGCTCCCATTCCTATCTCAGCTCCTGCCAACCTAGCAGTTTGAAAGCATACAAATGATAGTAGATAAACAGGTACAACTTTGGTGGGAAGGTAACATGTACCTCAATGTATAGTCATACCAGCTACATGGTCATGGAAGCATCATCAGAACACACTGGCTTCCCTCGACTAAGAAACAGAGAAGAGTGCCACCCCTCTAGAGTCAGATATGACTGGACACGGAAAACTTTTACCTTTTAAAATCCTTAAATAAACAAAGCCAGATAATAATTTTGGCTTTATTCTAGATTTGCAGTTGAATTGTGTATCCATACCTAGTGATTAGTGGGGATTATATCTTCCAGGTGTGGAGTCCTAGATTATGAATCTTTAAAAGAGTAGATATCTTGCACTTTTTTTCCCAGTTTGCAAGGATTGGGGTACAAGTCAGGAAGAGATACTAGGGGGCTGTGAATTCGAATCATCCTTTAGGCATGGAAGCTGGCATGGTAACTTTGGGCCAGTCCCTGTCTGTCAGTCCAACCCATCACACAAGGCTATTATTGTGTGGATAATAAGGGGAGGGAGCCATTTATATTCTGCCCTGTGCTGAAATATTTTTTCTCCACACATATTGCAATCCGACATTATTAGCAATACTGGAAGATGTTCAACAGCATTGCAGAGAGAGATTTTGACCTTGTGACCTTTCCCCATGTTTTTATATTTTGACAATGGCCTTGCAAAATGGTGTTGTGTTTAAAGATTAAAATAATCAATTCCTTTGCAGGAGTATTAACACCTGAATCTAACACGATATGTGTGAAATTTCAGTATGCATGTATTTAAGCTTGAGATGACAAAACAAAAAAAAAACTGGGATCACATTGCTGAATATAAGGTGCTGGGGGAAAAAGGTAACAAGCCCCAATTATGCTTGAATTAATGACCTAAAAGCATTCAGTAAATTAGCTTTCCAAATTTATCCTCTGTTCCCTTAGGTGGTCACGCAGAAAGGCAGACTAACATAGGTTGAGGGAAAAAGGAAGCTTTTAACAAGCAAAGGCATTTCAGAATTATTTTAACACATTCTTTCTGGGCTAATGTACTTTTTGCCCTCTCCACAGGATATGTGTCATTTTTGGCACAGCATCCAGCATAATACAAAACAAAATTCTATTGCTAGGTTTCAGCAGGCCTTGACAAAGTGTTGTCACTAGTCTATTTGGCATCCTAATGGCAAAAATGAGCATAGAACTGGGACACAGAGACTGTTCTTGTGAATTTCTCCAAATAACTTAGTGAAGTCCAAGGCACTCCCTGATCAGATAGAATCAGCCATATGAGCTATGTGAATTAAGCCTAGTCAATTCTTGAGCCAGCAAAAACATGTTGAAATTCCCACTGCACATAGCACCATCCATCTTTTGAATTAATTTTTTTAAAAAGACATATGTATAGTGAGGGTGCATCCGGTTTCTTACACATTGGTTGCACATATGGCTATATTCACATATGGAGAGAATGTATAGCTGAATGTACAGCTAAAATATAGCCTATACTTTTTATACACACACACACACACACACACACACACACACACACACACACACACACACATATATATATATATATATATATATATATATATATATATATATATATATATATATATATATATATATATATATATATATATATATATATATATATATGTAGGTCTAGAGTCTCGGATTTCTTCCCGCGTTCCTTTCATCTTCAGAAAGTTGTGGCGACGTTTCGACGAAATCCCATCCGTCATCATCAGGCCGGAGTGTTCCTCCTGCTGCTTTCAGGAGCAATGCGTGGTCTGTCTGTTCCTTTCCTTCCAACTGCCAGTGGGGCTGTGTTCCGACTGGGTGGAGGCGTGGCTGCTTTCTGATTGGGTGGGGGTGTCCTCCGACTGGGTGGAGGCGTGGTTGTCTTCTGATTGAGTGGAGGCGTGGCTGTCTTCTGATTGGGTGGATGTGTGGTTGTCTTCCGATTGGTTGGAGGCGTGGCTGTCTTCTGATTGGGTGGGGTGTGTTCTGAATGGGTGGGGTTTTTTTGTTGTGTCGTAATATCCTGAGTGTTGTGATTTGGTGTCCTGAGGAGTGGGCTGTGTAGTGGCCTCCAGAGCTTTGGCTTGGCTCCGAGTTTGAGGACCCGCCATGCATCTCTGGATCACCGGCAGTTGGAAGGAAAGGAACAGACAGACCACGCATTGCTCCTGAAAGCAGCAGGAGGAACACTCCGGCCTGATGATGACGGATGGGATTTCGTCGAAACATCGGCACAACTTTCTGAAGATGAAAGGAACGCGGGAAGAAACCCGAGACTCTAGACCTACACATACAGACACCCGCGAGAATCTACGAAAACATATATATATATATATATATATATATATATATATATATATATATATATATATATATATATATATATATATATATGTGTGTGTGTGTGTGTGTGTGTGTGTGTGTGTGTGTGTGTGTGTATGTGTATCTTTGGTTATTCGGGTTTTTTCCGGCGTAGAACTAAAGGTGTAGGGGCGACGTTTCGACGGAATCCCATCCGTCATCATCAGGCTGGTGGCTTCTGCTTCCTTCTTCTGGGAGAAGCATGTGGCTGTTTGTTCCTCTTTTTTAAACTGCCAGAGGGGGTGTGTTCTGTGGGTGGAGGTGTGCTCTGATTGGGTGGGGGAGTAAGTGTGTTCTGATTGGGTGGGAGTGTGTTTTGAATGGTGGGTGTGTTCTGATTGGGTGGGGGTGTGTTTTGAGTGGATGGGCTGGTCTCAGCTGCCAGCCTTAGACCTGAGCTGGTGAGTTGTGCTGCTTTTGTTCGGCTTCGTGTTTGTGGTGGTGCCATGTTTTTATAGTGGGTGTCAGTTTGCTTATTGTGTGGTTTGGAGGGGTTTAAAGTGGCTGATGTTGCAGCTGTAGTTAGGTTTCTGTTTTGTGGTTGTGCCTCGTTATCATTGTGGGTTCGGATTTGCTTTTTGAATGGTTGTGTGGTGGTGATGTCATGTGGTGTTATCATGAGTTTGGGTCTATCATTCTAAAACATATAGGCTATAGAGGTGAAAACCTAGAGGCCTAGAGGTGAAAACAACTGCCTAATGTGCAATCAGCCCAGGTTCGAATCTCAGAAGGGTGTGGCTGACTGATGAAAACTAATAAGTTTGAAATGCATATCAGTCTCCCTTAATTCTTTGTTAGCAATTTAAAAAAAATTACACACACACACACACACACAAACATATATATATATATATATATATATATATATATATATATATATATATATATATCCGTGCGCCTTTGGCGTCTAGTCATGCCGGCCACATGACCACGGAGACGTCCTCGGACAAACGCTGGCTCTTCGGCTATGAAACGGAGATGAGCACCGGCCCCTAGAGTCGGAAACGACTAGCACGCATGTGCGGGGGAACCTTTACCTTTTATATATATATATATATATATATATATATAATATATATATATATATATATATATATAAATTTTTTGGCTTGCTAACAAAGAATAAAGGGAGACCGATATGATCATTTGTAATAATGACTTTGTAATAATGACTTTGTAAATAATGACTTTGTAATAATTGTAATAATGCCGCTTGGGGTGTGTGTGAAAGCCCTAACAAGCAGGCATATACATAGAATGAAGGCTACTGCTAAGCTTGTAAGCCGCCCTGAGTCTTCGGAGAAGGGCGGGATATAAATGTAATAAAAATAAAATAAATAAAAAATAAATCATTTCAAACTTATTTGTTCTCATCAGTCAGCCATACCCTTCTGAGATTCAAACCTGGGCCAACTGCGTCTTAAGCAGTTGTTTTAACTGAGAGAGAGAGAGAGAGAGAGGCGCTCTCTCTCTCTCTCTCTCTCTCTCTCTCTCTCTCTCTCTCTCTCTCTCTCTCTCTCTCTCTCTCTCTCTCTCTCTCTCTCTCTCAGGAAGATATGTGTTAAATGTTTGTTAAGCATTCAGAACTTAGTCCCAGAAATGGGACAAATCTTATTTCCTGTTTCAGCCTGAATGCTTAACAAACATTTAACACATATCTTCCTTGCTTCTCAGCTGAGAGAGAGAGAGAGAGAGAGAGAGAGAGAGAGAGAGAGAGAGAGAGAGAGAGAGAGAGAGAGAGAGAGAGAGAGAGAGAGAGAGAGAGAGAGAGAGAGAGAGAGAGAGAGAGAGAGAGAGAGAGAGAGAGAGAGCGCCTGTGGCCTAGGGGTTAAAAAAACTGCTTAAGACGCAGTTGGCCCAGGTTCGAATCTCAGAAGGGTATGGCTGACTGATGAGAACAAATAAGTTTGAAATGATCATATCAGTCTCCCTTTATTCTTTGTTAGCAAGCACCCCCCAAAAAAATTACACAAATATGAGCTGCCACTGCTGTGGCTACTGCCTGTAGATGGCCTTGGGCTAGGCTGAAAAAGGGAATAAGATTTGTCCTGTGTCTGGGACTAAGCAAGTGTATTCTGAATGCTTAACAAACATTTTATATATATATATATATATATATATATATATATATATATATATATATATATATATATATATATATATATATGGCTGCCTATCTAATGAGTGCTATTCTAGAAAAGAAAAAGTCAAGTCAGATCCCTAAAAATCTATTTTAATATCTCGAACTTTCCCATACCAAAATTCCATTAGTCCCTCAATCAAAAGTAGCTGTTTGGAGTAGGATGTCTGTGGAGATTCTCCATCATCCTGGTCATGGTTTGTTCTGTTCCAGCCTACGACTGACCCTGTTTGAATGTCAGGGACAACCCCTTTTTATAGTCAACAGGCTGGAAAAAACCCAACCAAATTTATTTACAAAGAGTTCAAACAAAAGTTAAATGAAAAGTTCCAGAGTTAAACCAAAAGTTCAAACAAGAGTTAAACAAGAATAACAGACCAGGACTCTTGCAGATGATCTTCAAATGCTTGCCTTCAGCAACCAGCACCTCCTACACCTTCCCCTTTTATTAGCAGTTCCAAGGCGTGGCTTCTCATTGCCTTCTCCCAAGTTGCCTCATTGCCTTCCTCTGTTCTTGTCTGCTAGATTGCCTCCTGCTCCTAGCGTCCCTGAACAAAGCCAGCTGTGGATCATCTTCTTCCAATCCCTTGTGCTCACATGGCTGAGTCTGATGAAGAACAAGATGGAAGGGGCCAGGCTGAGAGTCCTGCAGTCCATCAGAACCTTCGTCTGACACCATAGGCTCTCCAAACCCCTCCTCCTCCTCCTCTTCAGAATCATCTGACTCAGCTGCCGGAACCACAGGCTGATGCTGAATCACAACATGGTTGTCCTAAAGGTGCTTTTCCAAAAGGCACCTGGACTTTGTTTTTCCTTGAAAATGTTTCATTTCTTTCTCATTCTCTTCATTTCTGAATGAATGGTTATGAATGGAAGTATTTATATTCCTTGCAGCCACCTGTTTGTTAGCACTCTTTCTGAGAGTTGTTGAGGCCACTTGAAGGTTTATCTGTCTCAGGGTCATCTGAATAGTGCAAATGGGTGTTGAACCTCCTTGGACTGTGTTGTAAATAGGGTTTGGAGTAGGGTTCTCTCACTTGAGATAAGATTTATCGAGCTTAGAAAGATAGGTTTAGAAGAACTTGAGCAACTGAATTATTACTGATATAAAACTAATGCAAACCTTCAACTATCTTGGCATGGAAATTACACCATTTCTCATTAATGTCTTTTCTGTGATATGGTTAGGAGTTGGAGCTCTTTGTGGCTAATGGAAATTAAAAAACATGTATTTCTCTATTTACTATTTCCTGAATCTTTTTCTGGAAACTAACTCCTATACCCAGGATGGCTAAGCTGTTGGACTGGAAGCACACACATTTGATCACCATGAGTAAAAACAGACCCAGAGGTCACATTTCAATATCAAATGTCCTGGAAGAATGTATTAATTGCAGAAATTATAAAAATGAAATTATCTTATGAGTTGAACCATGTATCATATTGATCAGATGACAAGAGAGAAGGGACAAAATGGAGGGATGCTAAGTCATCTTCATATTAATATACAGGCCTTGGGGGGGGCGTGGAAGGATTTTTAGCTGCTGCCCTCATTTTTGGAATACTGTCCCCTCTGAAATAAAGCACACAGTCCTTGTCACAATTTAGATAGATACTTGCCAAAAACATTCCTATTCACTTTCCCATCAGGAGATTAATGATAGTGCTTCTTTTCAGTTTATGATTACCATCAGTCCTTTGTTTATTGTCTCTTGGTTTAGTGGATTTGGATAAATAAACATTTTGTTTGGGTTTCAATCCCATTTCATGTGTAACGTCAGTTAATCTCTGACTATCAGATCAAGTTTTTATTGTAAAGGATTACAGCTAGTCTTACAAACATTGGTTTAATTTATTTTATTTATTTTAATTCCATTTATATCCCGCCCTTCTCCGAAGACTCAGGGCGGCTTACAATTCAGAGCTACAATGGTGCTGAAAAAGTGACTTACAACCAGTCCCCACACTTATCAACATCACAGCATCATCCATGGTCACATGATCAAAAATTCAGGTGCTTGGCAACCAGCATATTTTACAACAGTTGCAGCATCCCATGTGATTACCACTTGCAACCTTCCCAACTAGCTTCCAACAAGCAAAGTCAATGGGGGGAAACCAGATTTGCTTTATAGTCACATAATTCACTTAACAATTATTTTTTTATTTAATAACCATGGCAAAAAAGGCCATAAATTGAGGCACAACTCACATAACAAGAGCCTTGGTTAGCAATGAATATTCTGGCCCCAATTGTTAAGTCAAGGACTACCTGTATATAGATGACTTATATTGGTGCAAATAATGACATCTGTTCTCCTCCTACGGTCCTTGCTGTATTATCATTTGTGTGAGAAAGTTTATATTATTGCTTTTTATTTTATTTAAACTTATTTCTTAAGGCAGCATCTTAGACATATTTGAAATACATACCTATTGTATTTGCTGTTCCAGAGGTCCCCAAGGACCCCCATATTTTTGCAAGGTAAAATATATCCTGTGGTGTTCAGCTTCTGAAACCACATTGGGATCAATGATGTCCTTCACGGATGCTATAATGTTTACATTCTTTCAACATGCTGATCCAAAACTACCCTTGTAGTCAGTCAGTTAATAAATATTACAGTCAAAGACCAATATAATTAAAAATACCCAAGGAGCATCCAGTTAAAAATTCTAGAATAAAATAATAAATAACAAATCTGTTAAAATAACTATTTGGTATCCAATTTGTCAGTTGCACATGAACGAAAATACAGCCTAAGCTCTGATATAATATTAATCCTTAAATTGTGAAGGCCTATAGTCATTAGATATTAAAATGCAACAAGGTGATAATAGGAAAAAATTTGCTGCATTAATTGTGTAAAATACATGGATTAATCATCAGAGTCTGATGAATTTTTAGTGCTTCTGTGCAGAATTTAGCTACTTGTACTGTGACTACAATCCATTCGTCTTTAAACAGCCACTGAAGATAAATGGTGTCAGAATGGCCAGAAAAAACTATCTTTGAAGGGAGTGGCTTCACATTTTACATGATACTTGCTTTTGCTGCCAAAATGTGAGTAAAATGTAAAACACTTGAGGGCCTTGTACAGAGACCCATAGCTCAGAAACTATGAATTAGGCACTACATCAGGAAGACCAAGATGTAGCAATCTAATGAATCTTATGGGGAGGAAATCAGAAGCAGAGTTCTGATATTGCAAATGTTCTGAAACGCTTCAACTCAGTTGACTGAGATATCTGTTTATGGAATAAGTTGCCAATGGACTCACTCTTTCACTTTTGGCTGCTTACCTTATCTTCCAATACCTTTGGCAATCACCCCACAGTCCCTCACAGTCCCAGGCTCCCCTCAACCATCACTGTTTTAAGCTGTCAGAGGAATTATTGGATATGAATGCAAATCATCAATATGTCTAAACCTGGTTTAGTGTGCCTGGCTGAGGAATTCTGGGAGCTGAAGTCCACAAGTCATAAAAGGGCCAGGTTTGAAGACCCCTGTTCTAAACAATTGTTGAAGACCAGAGGGCAGGAATGAAAATCATCACATCAATGACTACCATGTAGCTAGACTGAGCTGGTTGAGCTTTGATTATTCTGATAGTCTGGTGAATGGCTTGCAGTGTTCAACACTGCATCTATTTTTGTTTCTCAGTACTAAAAGTTAGGTGAATAAATGCCAGAGGTCCCTCATATAGTTCAACTTTCTCCCAACGTGTTGGTAACTAAGTGTGCAAGCCAAAGTCTGTATTGTGTAATCAGCTGAATAGCTTCCTTTTTTATTTACATTTGTGGAATATTGCCATTAGTCACATCACAGGGACCTGATCTCAAGATTAAAGAAACATAATAAATAAAATTGTTTGTGAATTTGTATATTCATGGGAAATTGATTTATTACCAAGGAGAATGCAGAACCATTTTGCTTTGCTTGCCCATCTGTGAAAAACAAATATTGCATGTGCTAATTTTACATTGTTATCTGTCATTAGTAAGATTTTCAATTAAGCTGTAACACTATAGAAGAGAGGGTTTTTTTAAAAAAAGGTTTTACTGGGATAAAGTAGAATATTTGTTTATTTTAAGGGCATTGTTTTGATAGTAAGGCCATTCCAGTAATGGCATGAATTTTTATCCAATGTTTTCCTGAGAGTTCAGTAATGTTTGTTTAGTGTTATAAATCTTAAATATGCCTACCTCCCTTCCTTCCACCTACTTTTAGGTTTTTTTTTCTTCTTCCAATTTGGTCTAGTGCAGACATGTCAAACTCACGACATCATGTGATGTCACGCAACGTATTGGGATGATTTTCCCATCGCTGGCAATGGGGTGGGCGCGGCTTCCACATGATGCATCCGGCCCACAGGCCGGCAGTTTGATACCCTTGGTCTAGTGGTTAAGGCATCAGGCTGGAAACCAGGAAACTGTGAGTTGTAGTTTCACCTTAAACATGAAAAAAACAGCTGGGTGAATTTAAACCAGTTACTCTCTTTTAGCCCAATTCATCTCACAGGGTTATTGTTATGGGGAAAAATAGGAAGAGGTATTAGGCATGTTCTCCACCTTGAGCTGTTTTAAAGAAAATAATAAAATGGGCTATAAATAAAATAAATGAATAAAATTAATGATCATGTTCCTCCTTTCTCCCAAGAGCATTTAATTGTACTGAGAGATAGTGAGTGGCCCAAGGTTATCCAGTCACACGTGACTGAGGATGGTTCTGCATCTTGGTCTTTGTCCAACATTTTAGCCATAATACCACATTTGTTCTCTTTATCTTAATCTCAAAAAATTGGCATTCTCCTGGGATTTCAGGCATATCATCCTTCTCCTCTTTCTCCTCTTTTTTTCATCATCAATTTATATGCACAACATATGCTAATTATATACACAATTTCAGCAGAAGTAGAAAGTCTCCCCTATCCAAAATCTCAAGAGCAAGACTTATTTATTTATTTGCCTGTTATTTATTTATTTCAGACCTTTATTTCTTCATAAATAACTCAAGGTGGGGGAACATACCCCATACTCCTTCCTTCTCCTATTTTCCTAACATTAGACAATTCTTCAGGTGAGTTGGTCTGAGGGACAGTGACTGGCCCAAAATCACCCAGCTAACTTTCATGCCTAAGGCAGGACCAGAATTCAGTCTCCTAACTTCTGGCTTGGTGCCTTAATCACTAGACCAAATGGACATTCCCTTGGTAGTGAAAATTTTGTCCTTCACAAAGTTTTATAATAATAATAATAATAATAATAATAATAATAATAATAATAATAATAATAATAATAATAATAATAATAATAATAATAATAATAATAATAATAATAAGTTGGAGGGGACCTTGGAGGTCATCTAGTCCAACCCCCTGCTCAGGCAGGAAATCCTATACCATTTCAGTCAAATGGCTGGCCTGTTTCTTCTTAAAAACTTCCAGTGTTGGAGCATTCACCACTTCTGGAGGCAGGTTGTTCCACTGGTTAGTTGTTCTAACTGTCAGGAAGTTTCTCCTTAGTTCTAGGTTGCTTCTCTCCTTGAGTAGTTTCCATCCATTGCTTCTTGTCCTGCTTTTAGGTGCTTTGGAGAATAGCTTGACTCCCTCTTCTTTGTGGCAGCCCCTGAGATATTGGAACACTGCTATCATAGTCCTTCTTTTCATTAAACTAGACATACCCAATTTCTGCAACTGTTCTTCATATATTTTAGCCTCCAGTCTCATAATCATCTTTGTTGCTCTTCTCTGTACTCTTTCTAGAGTCTTAACATCTTTTTTTACATCGTGGTGACCAAAACTGGATGCAGTATTCCAAGTGTGGCCTTACCAAAGCATTGTAAAGTGGTATTAGTACTTCACGTGATCTTGATTCTATCCCTCTGTTAATGCAGCCTAGCACTGTGTTGGCTTTTTTGGCAGCTGCAGCATACTGCTGGCTCATATTGAAGTGATTGTCCACTAGGACTCCGAGATCTCTCTCACAGGTTTTTTTAGAAAGAGTGATTTTTTTTTTAGAAAGAATGAATCTCAGGGTTTAATTCAAGTGTGAGAAGTCAGAGAGGATGCAGATACTGGAGACATGATAAAGCAATGAAGGACACACAACACACTTTTCTTCTAACCTTATCTTCAGATGGGCAAGAACACAGCTCTGCACCAATCAGACTCCATTCATCGCACCAAAGAAGATCTGATCAGAAAAATGAAGGAGAGACTATTTCTGTGTACAGCCCTAATTTTCTTTTCACTCACCAAAAATAATTGGATTAATGCAATTGGATTAAAGAAAAGATTTTCTACTTTAATGCAAAGGTGAAATGAGAATAAAAACCACTCCAAAAGACTTAGATTTAACCCTTGTCAGGTACTGAGATGATTTAAAATTTTATCTTGCAGGAATGAAACAAACAATAAAAGATAAGTGAGTTAGTGTTTAAGCTAGAGGTATCTACAGAGAAAGTTCAAAACACGCAATATGATAGAATGGAAGCGCAATCAAAGCCCTGGCTCTTTGTACATGGATGAAGACACATGTACAAAAGAGGACATTGACTGTGCATCCATGTTCCCACCTACCTAGCTGAATATATGTATTTAAAAAATAACCAAAGGGCAATTCTATTTTTTTCTATTCTGGAAAAATTCCATTATGTAACATTTTATACCTTAATCTTCTCTCTCTCTCTCTCTCTCTCTCTCTCTCTCTCTCTCTCTCTCTCTCTCTCTCTCTCTCTCTCTCTCTCTCTCTCTCTCTCTCTCTCTCTCTCTCTCTCTCTCTCTCTCTCTCTCTCTCTCTTTAGGTAATTTTTATAGCAAACTAACTTACCTTTTAGTCCAGGGATTTAAGGGTGGGTGGGGTTCCGCTAGAAAATATAATTTTTATAAAATCACTCTGTGACTTTTTCAATTGAAAAACAGAACTTGATTAGCAGCCTCCTTCCTTCCTTCCTTCCTTCCTTCCTTCCTTCCTTCCTTCCTTCCTTCCTTCCTTCCTTCCTTCCTTCCTTCCTTCCTTCCGAAGAATAAATGACTGTAGCATGCTTTCTATTCCAAAAATGCTAATTATTATTAATATTCACATTAGTTAAAGACTGGAACCAGACTGAAAGAGCTGTATAACAAGATTCCCATAGAAACTAGCCTTTAATTTTCAGAGTCACTGCAATGGAATTTTTTTAAAAAAGTATAATAAGCAAACGTTGTCCAAAACTCTCACCCATGTTTTTTTTTCCCATTAAGCAATAAAGAAGCACTTAAGCTCAATAATCTTATCCAATAAATGCACTCTCAGAAGGCTAATGAGGCTCATGTTATTTAAGCTGACAACATCCCTCGTTTAATTAAACAAAATAAACATATGGGAATGGAATGTTGCTATCCTACTGTCAATTTTTGTTTTCTTCTTTGAAAAAATTAAAAAAAACCCTGCTACAATGTTGAGTATAACTAATGGTGATAGGAAACAAACTAACAAAAAGTCATTCCTCTCCCTATTTTTCAGGTCAGTTGTCTTCCGAACTATTTTTCTAGCAACAGAATCCTTGTTCCAGTTTTATTAGTTGAAAATAAAATATCTCTGCATTTTTCTATCAGGTTTTTTTTAAAAAAAATATTTTGGGAAAATACTCCAGGGCAAAATAATAGTAGTTTGTTAGTTAGAAGGTGGCCAAGGAGTATTTCGGAATCTTCTGGCTTTCACTGTTCAATTATTCCTTCTTCTTGGCTTCCATAATTTATGTCAGTTCCATAGAAAGACATCACGGGAAGACTTTTTTCATTGGGTTGCTTTAGATAGCCAGCCAGAGAGCCATCAGTTTGACGGAAAGATGTTTAACAGAAAGCAATAATCAGAACAGTGGTACCCTCCACCACTTGTAATAATATAGCAAACAACCTCAAAGACTTACAAAGACAACCAGAAGACATCAGTCTTAGTAAGATCACATCTGGAATACTGCATTCAGTTTTCATCACCACATTACATGTTGAGGTTTTGGAAAAAGTGCAGAGAAGAGCAGCTAAGATGATTAAGGGCCTGGAGACTAAAACATATGAAGAACAGTTACAGGATTTGGGAATGGCTAGTCTAGAGGGGAAAAAAGACTAGGCTTGAATTGATTGAATGATAGCAGTATTCCAGTATTTGAATGGCTACCACAAAAAGATGTTGAGACTTTGGAAAAAGGGCAAAAAAGAGCAACTGAGATGATTAAAGGCCTGGAGACTAAAACATATGAAGAACGGTTCACGTGATCTTGATTCTATCCCTCTGTTAATGCAGCCTAGCACTGTGTTGGCTTTTTTGGCAGCTGCAGCACACGGCTGGCTCATATTGAAGTGATTGTCCACTAGGACTCCAAGATCTCTCTCACAGTTACTACTATTGAGCAAGGTACCACCTATACAGTACCTGTGCATTTGATTTTTTCCTGCCTAAATGTAGAACCTTACTTTTTTCACCATTGAATTTCATTTTGTTAGATAGTGCCCAGTGTTCAAGTCTGTCCAGATCCTCCTGTATCTTAAGCCTATCTTCTGGAGTATTGGCTATTCCTGCCAGCTTGGTGTCGTCTGCAAATTTGATGAGTTCCCCATCTATCCCCTCATCCAAATCGTTAATGAAGATGTTGAAGAGCACTGGGCCCAGAACAGAGCCCTGGGGCACCCCACTACACACTTCCTTCCATGTAGATGCAGTTCCATTGAGGACCACACGCTGAGTACGGCCTGTCAGCCAGCTACGAATCGATCTGGTGGTGATGCTATCTAACCCACATTTTTCTATCTTATCAAGTAGTAGGTTGTGATCTACTTTATCAAATGCCTTACTGAAGTCCAAGTAAATTATATCTACAGCATTCCTCTGGTCCACTAGTTTTGTCACTTGGTCAAAGAATGCAGTAAGATTTGTCTGGCATGATCTGTTTTTGACAAACCCATGTTGGCTTTTAGTGATAACTTTGTTCGCATCAAGGTGTTCGCTGATTTGTTGTTTGATTATCTTTTCCAGAATCTTCCCAGGTATTGAGGTCAGGCTGATAGGTCTGTAGTTTCCATGTTTGTCATGGATGTTAAGCAAGTCACTGTAGCTGTTAAGTGTATCATGTGGTAATGAAATGAATCTGGCTTCCCTCATTGACTTTACTTGACCAAAGTTGGCTTGGAAGGTTCCAAACAGCAATAGCACTTAGACTTATAAACCACTTCACTGTGCTTAACAGCCCTCTTTAAGTGGTTTACAGAGTCAGCATGTTGCCCCCAACAATCTGGGTCCTCATTTTACGAACCTTGGAAGGGTGGAAGGCTGAGTCAACAATGAGCCATTCAGAATCGAACTACTGGCAGTCAGGAGAATTAGCCAGCAATATTGCATTCTATCCACTGTGCCACCATGGCTTTTTTGAAAATGGTGATCATATGAATCTGGAATGCCAATCACCTGGATTTTGATCACATTACTGGAGATGCAAGGACCTGTTGTAATTTTTTTTTCAGTGCCATTGTAACTTTAGTCACTAAATGAATAGTTGTAAATGGAGGACTATCTGTATGTAATCAGAGTCTGATCTTGAACGTCTGCTGCACTATAGCTGTCCTTATTGCTAGTGCTTGTTCTCCATCTGCAGAGGTGAAACCTGCAGCAACAAAAGGCATTTGTCTAGCAGGAAACTGGGGAGTAAAAGAGTAATAAACTTCCTGTCTTACTCACAGAACCAAAGTGTCACACAATGCACAGAGGAAAGAAGGGAGAGCTTCTCTTCATCTTTGCAGTATTTAACTTGTCAGTTCTATAATATTTTCAGAGCCCCAAAGGCTCATCACTTCATCTGTCTTTTCTGGTCTGAAATCAAGAGGTGAGCAACTTTTGAACTAGCTACTGAGCTTTTAGCAGCACTTGGATCTGCAGAAATCAGCAGAATAAAATTGGAAAGCAATACTTGTTTTTTCAAGATTCAGGAACTGTATAGTTTTGTTTTGTTTTTCTTCTCTTGCTCATTGCTTCTTCTCCTGCCTTTAGGTGCTTTGGAGAATAGCTTGACTCTCTCTTCTTTATGGCAGCCCCTTAGATAATTGGAAGATTGCTATCATGTTATTCCTAGTTCGTCTCTTCATTAGACTACTACAGACATGTCAAACACAAGGCCCGGGGGCCAGATCCGGCCCGCGAAGTGGTTTCATGCGGCCCGCGAAGCCATCCTGGAAACAGTGAGGGAACGGCCCCCACTGCCTTGGCCCTGGCCCAGAGACCCTCCTTCTGCCAGAGACCCTCAGATCTGTCCCACTCCTGCCCAGGCCCCCATAGGCACCCTTGATGCGAACGATGTAGAGCTGGCCACGCCCATCCAGTAGGCCATACGCACTCTAGCCACGCCCACCCAGTAGGCCACGCCCACCCAGGCCACACCCACCCGGCCCCCTGAGGGCAACCGCAATGCTGATGCGGCCCTCAATGAAATTGAGTTTGACACCCCTGGACTACTAGAAACAGCCACTTCCTGCAACTATTCTTCACGTTTTAGCCTCCAGTCCCTGAATCAATTATGTTACTTTTCTCTGCACCCTTTTCAGGGTCTCAACATCTCTTTTATACTGTGGGGACCAAAACTGGATGCAATTATTCCAAGTCTGATCTTATCAAGGCATTATAAAGTGGCCGCAATACTTCAGATGATCTTGATTCTATACCTGTGTTAATAAAGCCCAGGACCGTGTTGATTTTATTTATCATAACTGATCGTCGCTATTATGTTATGATAAATAATATGACATGATAAATAAATAAATAAATAAATAAATAAATAAATAAATAAATAAATAAATAAATAAATAAATAAATAATGTTAACCTCCACCCCTTGTAGCCAGAGGCAACGTTGATGATGGCATCATTAAGGGCTCTTCTAGTGGATTATCTCTGTATGATGAGAGTAGTGGTGAGTATGAAGTCCCAGTTTGAAAAAACTGGGAGACTGTGAGAAGACAAGCTGGCTTGTGTGAAAAGACCCAGTATAGTCTATTCCTGTGGTGGCACGCAGAGCCCTCTCTGCGGGCACGTGCACCATCGCCCCAGTCCTAGGCCTTCAGCTGGGTTTTATAAAATCTCTTCACTTTAGGCCTTCACTGCTGTGTGCAAAAGAAAAAAAAAAGGTTCAGTCAATCAAAGTTGGAATTGATTGATTGAACTTTTTAGTCCCACCCAGTCTGCCATTACCACCACAGCCACGCCCACCCAATGGGCCATGCCCACCCATGGCCACACCCACTCAATTGGCCACACCCACCCAATGGGCCACACCCACCCATCACCCAACAATACATAAGTGGATTTTGGGTTGCAGTTTGGGCACTCGATCTCTAAAAGGTTTGCCGTCACTGGTCTATTCAATAGGGAGGAATAATTTCAAAGAGACGTTGCCTTTATTTGACTTCAACACAGCTACAACCATTTGCATAGCGACTGTTCAAGCTACAACTGAAAAATGTAACATATAACCACTCCGCGCACTTACAACCATTGCAGTCACATAATCAAAATTTCAGCACTTGGCAACCAGCATGAATTTAGGATGGTTGCAGCATCCTGAGATTTGCTTAGTGACTGTAATTCACTTAACAACCATGGCAAAAATGTTGTAAAATTGGGCATAACTTACTGAACAATCATCTTGTTGGCAATAGAAATTCTGATCCTAATTGCAGCAGCAAGTTGAGGACTACCTGTATTTCTGCAGTTTTTATGACTGATTTTCATCAGCATTAAAGATGATTTTCTTTGTGGTTTTTGGATACAGAGGTATTGACAAAAATCCTAAAATGAGTTTATTCTCCTATAAGAAAGATACCAGATTTTGTGTTCTGGATCTAGGTTATGGCTTTTAAACTCTAAGAAATTCCATTGGCTACACAGTAAATGGCTGAGGCTAGAGTTTATGGCAGCCCATAGAGTTCCATAGTAGATCAGACCAAAGTGGCTTTAATTTTCAACCTTTCAAAAGAGGAATCTGTCAAATAGTATCAACTCAAAATCAAGAAATCTTCAAAGCTTTGAAGGGCCATAAAAGATAAACTTTATTGAATACACATCTTGGAACTGAAGAAGCAAAACCAACTCTGGTTTTCCCATGCAAAAGTTTGCCTAGTTAACAAGAACTTCCCTTAAACTCCACCCACTGGGTGTTCACGTTGCCCAATCATATGTCTTTGATTTGTTATGGGAACGGTCCACTTCTCCATCTGACACCTGAGTTATTGACCCTGGCATTCTTGTAGGCTCTCAGGGTCCGTGGATGGCATCTTAAAATCCCGTTTCCTCCCCATGCTTTCTACCCTTCTCCCCTGTTTCTAAGGCAAGTTGAGTAGCGATAGAAGTTAGCAGGCATCTTACCAATTCAACCTTGACAAATGGACTATTCCAGTCACAGACAATAACCACTATGTACTGGATACTTATGCTGAATTTATGCAGACGTTGTAGCTGGCTTCCATGACCAAGCAATTCATAAATTACACTGGGGACACCGGATATGTAAGTACATGAAAACTTGCAAATGGATGTTGTATGTATGGCAGCCTTACCAATTGACTAAATCAATGAATGAACAAATAAAAGAAATAAAAGTTAATACAGTATATGCCATCTTCTTTTTTGACACATACCTCTACACACTGATGTCTGGCTTCATGCTTTGGTGTCTGGAGTTGAATCTCCATGTATGTTGTGTGCAGAATATAACTGGGAATGCTATCTTATTCTTGGTGGTTCATTATTCATGGGTTCATGGCTGGTAAGTGCATTGTGGTGGTGCATTGGTTAGAATGCAGTACTGAAGGCTACTTTTGCTGAGTCCTGGCTGCTGGCAGTTCGAGTCTCACCAGCTCAAGATTGACTCAGTCTTCCATCCTTCCAAGGCTGGCAAAATGAGGACCCAGATTGTTGGGGGCAATAGGCTGACTCTGTAAACCCCTTAGAGAGGGCTGTTAAAGCACTGTGAGGAGGTATATGAGTCTAAGTGGTATTGCTAGTGCTATTGTATGCAGAATCTGGCTGTTTAGAAAACTGAGAATTTGCTTGGTTCATTTTTATATGAATACACAGTATATGAAATGCATTACATTTTTAAAATGGGTATCAGGAAAGAATAAGTAACAGACTTGCCTGCCTTGAAATATGAGCTTGACATAGCAGTTCATATGAACGCTTAATATACAATGCTTAAATTCGCTTGAGAAAATTATGGAGTGGCAGCATTTCAGTTCAAATTATGCTCTGTTATAATGTTGCTTAAATCTGATACTCGGAATCCCTACTGCTTCAAAAGTAACGGTGTATTTCAATTTAAATAACAGTAATTTAAATCTAAATGCTTATTATACTTGGTATTGGTATATTATCTCTGCTGGCAAATGACAAAATGTATTTCCTTATGACATATAGCTCTTTCCTTACATTACTTTATTATTATTTAGCTTTTAAAAGCATGAACTGTGTACACAGGGGCATACATACGACTAAGTAACACAGATATTCCACAACTTACAACAATTTGTTTAGTGATTGTTCAAAGTTAGCACTGAAAAAAGTAACTTATGACCATTTTTCACTTATAACCATTGTAGCACCCCCAAAGTCATGTGATCAAAAT
This sequence comes from Vipera berus, assembly GCF_964194415.1. Taxonomy (NCBI): domain Eukaryota; kingdom Metazoa; phylum Chordata; class Lepidosauria; order Squamata; family Viperidae; genus Vipera; species Vipera berus. The sequence goes on from NC_138206.1 coordinate 14,772,490, forward strand.
TCAGACGCCTGGCAACTGACTCATAGTTATGACAGATGTAGTGTCCCAGGATCATCCGTTTACTTTTTGTGAACATCTGGCAAGCAAAGTCAATGGGGAAGCCAGATTCACTTAACAACCATGTTACTAACTTAACAACTGCAATGATTCAGTTAACAACTGTGGCAATAAAGATCATAAAACGGGGCAAAACTCACTTGACATATGTCTCACTGAACAACATAAATTTTGGGCTTAATTGTGGTTGTAAGTTGAGGGCTACCTACATATACATATACATATACATATACATATACATATACATATACATATACATATACATATACATATACATATACATATACATATACATATACATATACATATACATATACATATACATGTACATATACATATACATATACATATACATATACATATACATATACATATACATATACATATACATATGTTGTTGTTAGCTGCAAAGTCATGTCCGACCCATCCCGATCCCATGGACAATGTTCCTCCAGGACTTCCTGTCCTCTACCATCTTCTGGAGTCCATTTATGCTCACGCCTACTGCTTCAGTGACTCCATCCAGCCACCTCATTCTCTGGGGACGCCTTCTTCTATTGCCCTCAATCTTTCCCAGCATTAGACTCTTCTCCAGTGAGTCCTTCCTTCTCATTAGGTGGCCAAAGTATTTGAGTTTCAGCTTCAGGATCTGGCCTTCTAAAGAGCAGTCAGGGTTGATCTCCTCTAGGACTGACCGGTTTGATCGCCCTGCAGTCCAAGGGACTCGCAGGAGTCTTCTCCAGCACCATAGTTCAAAGGCCTCAATTCTTTGGCGCTCAGCTTTTCTTATGGTCCAACTTTCACAGCCATACATTGCAACTGAGAAAACCATAGCCTTGACTATACACACTTTTGTTGGCAGGGTGATGTCTCTGCTTTTTAGTGTGCTGTCTAGATTTGCCATGGCTTTCCTCCCAAGGAGCAAGCGTCTTTTAATTTCTTGGCTGCAGTCCCCATCTGTGGTGAACATATACATACACACACACACACACACATGCACACACACACATATATATACATACATACATATATTTACTGTATATTAGGAATTTAGTAAATGACTCACTATATAGCAACCGGCTTGAAAACAGTTCTCATCTTTTAACAGATTTGCCTCGTTCTCTTGAGTAAGCAGTGGGCCAGAGTGGAATATTTGAATTACTTGCCTTTGAATATTTGAAATACTTGCCTTTCAATTTAGAGAAGAGACCCCCAACCTTTTGGGCACCAGGGACCAGTTCCCTGGAGAGTGGTTTTTCCCCAGACTGGAGGCGGCATGGTTTCACGTACTGCTTGGAGATGGGGCTTCGATTGTTTGCATGGGCCAGTTTCTCACATGCCATGGTCCTGTGCCAGTCCATGGGGACCTCTGATTTAGAGTAAGAGGTTTCTCTAATTTAGAGCAAGAGATTGCTATATTATATATTTGTATCTGTACTAGGCAAAGTCAAAAGTTGCTCTTTTTTATATTTGTTTTTTGTAATATTTTTTGCATCAACTTTACAATTTTCTCCCTTTTTAACCCTCCCCAATTTTTCTGTTTTGTCTTATTTTGTATTTTATTATTCTTTTAAAACTCAGTAAAAACATTTGCAAAAAAAACCCAACAACCTTGCTTTTCGATCCTCCTTATTACGTAGCCGGATCTTTTTTTCACGGAAAGTTCTGGCTACCTTTTAAAAATATTAGGTGTATTTTTTAGTATAAGCACTTTAATATAAGCACTTCTAATACTAAAACCCCTAGTCAAAAACAAATGTCTATTTGCATGTATTTATTTATTGTATTAACTTATATAGCTGCCCATATCACACCCAGATGCAATTCTGGGTGGCAAAGATAGGTTAACAATAACAATAAAATAACAATATAGAATAAGGATGCAGCATCACAATGGGGAAATCAAGTTAAACATATAACCACGATTATATCATGAAATAAAAACAATAATGATAGGTGCATCCAGTTTCTTAAAAGCAGAATAAAAGAATTGGAAGGGACCTTAGAGGTCTTCTAGAATCTAGTCCAACAATCTGCTCAAGCAGGAAACTCTAAACCAGGCATGTCAAACTTGTGATGTCACATGACGTCACGCGACGTATCGGAACTTTTTCCCATTGCCGAAAATGGGATGGGTGCGGTTTCTCCTTGACGCTCCGGCCCGCGGGCCGGCAGTTTGACACCCCTGCTCTAAACCATTTCAGAACAATGGTTGTCCAATCTCTTCTTAAAAACCTCCAGTGATGGAGCACCCAAAACCTCTGGAGACAAGTCTAATTAATTGTTCTAATTGTCAGAAAATTTCTCCTTATTTCTATGTTGCTTCTCTCCTTGCTTTGTTTCCATCCATTGCTTCTTGTCCTGCCTTCTGGTGGTTTGGGGAATGGGTTGACCCCTCTCTTCTTTGTGGCAGTGTCTCAAATATTGGAACATTGCTATCGTGTCATTTCTAGTCCTTCATTTTATTAAACTTGATATACCCCAAATCCTGCAACTGATTTTCATATGTTTTAGCCTACAGTCCCTTAATCACTTTTTGTTGCTCTTCTCTGCACTCTTTCTAGAGTTTTATATCATGGTGGCATCATTCAGGTTTTCTAGCATATGTGAAATTGAAGCAGGTTTATCTTCAGAGTCATGATAAAGTCAAATAAATATCCCAAAAGAAAGCAATAGCAAGCCTTTTCTGTGCTACTGTTATTTCCAAAAAGTTGTACACATAGGTCCATGTACTGTAAGTTCCCAGAAGTGAAGTTCAACCAGAAGGAGGGTTTTGTTTAATCTTATTGGATATACTAAATCAATTGTGTTCTACTGGATAGAAAGAAGAGAACGTTAAATATCCAATCTGAGATGATTTATAATCTGTATCTCCAACCTAGCTGAATACATGTCTTCATTGGAAATGTTTGCCTCTAATGTGTAAGTCATTTTTATTGATTCCTTTATTTGATCCATTTTCTGTAAAGAGTCACCACAGAAGGAACTGAGCTATACTACATAAATAAATAATAGGAGTAACCTAAACCTGTAACAAAGAGATTCCCAAGTGGGAGAAGCAGGTTTTTTTTTTCCACCAACGGATCTTCTTGAAGTTCACAGAAAGGAAATACTGAACATGGGAGCTGCTATGACATTTCTTCAAACAAAGCTAAAATGAAGATTTAGTAGAGAGAAACAAAATTTTTGAGAGCCAAAGACTTCCTGTATTTTCAAGTGATGTACTGGGTATGTGTTTCCCCGTAATCCCTGAATTTAATAAAACAGAATGAATTAAACACATATTATTGCTTCTATGTTGTCAGGGGGAGGGCGTTCTCTGTGGGCGCGCCAGATTTATGGAACCATCTTCCGGTCGAGCTCCGGATGGCGCCTGACCTCCGCTCCATATGTATTGCCCTGTTCACTGCCCTGAGTCCTTCGGGACAAGGGCGGTATACAAATAAAATTAATAATAATAATAATAATAATAATTGTCAGGACCCACCTCAATCCACATCTTAGGAAATAAGAACTCTTGGATGCAAGTTTAGTCCAAAAGGAAAATGTTTACTAGGATGGAATCGATTGTGGCAATACAAGACGGAATCTAACAAAGTTACATTTCAATCCCATATAAAGCATTCCCATTTCGGCCCCTCCCCTCATCCATTTGGTCAGGCTCTCATCATTTGCTTAGGTGTCAGGCCCTTCCGTGGGAAAGGGAAACTCTCCTTTTTTTATTGTTATTGCTTCTTCCTTTTTCAGTTGTAAATGAAGGTGCTATCCAGATCTGTGTCTCCCCCTCCCTCCCCCAGTTCAACCATTTCCCTGTTGTTTGAAGATCGCCTTAAGAACTATCCTCTCCCCCCCCCCTCGGAGAGATGGCAGAATCCCCAGAATAACCACATTGTTCTACCTATACATTTATGAAATGTGATATAAATGGATTCTGACATCAATCCTATTCCTTTCTTAATGTATGATGGGAGAAGTCTAGTTCACCGGGACATAGGAACATAGGAAGCTAGATTATATCAGATCCATCAAATATAGAATTAATCACACTTTTCCTAGATTTTTTGGGAGCTTTGGCCATCCCAATTACTTTGAGATGATGGGGACGGAATCTGAAACAATCCATCTGAAGCTGAATACATCCATCACTGAATTACAGTTCCATGATTTTGTATTATATCCCTTGGGTGACATGCTGAAAATTCCCTTGCAATTTAATTTCTCAATCTGACAAAGAACCATTAGTCATCCATGGGGAATGAATATAGGTTTGAAAACTTGAAAGGGTGACCATGTGATGACATTAAATTTCCTTTTTTGCATGCATCACACATAAAAAAAAAGTGGTGGAGCTTCAAATATGAGGTCACAACCACCAACACAACTTTTTTCACATCCCACCCAGAACTTTTTGCCACTGGAGAAGCAATGATACCTTGAAAATGAGAACATTCATGCACAGACACTCTTGGCCTCACTGATGCTAAATAAGTTATATGTCTACCCATGAGAATTTTCTGAAGCTTCCTCTCTTTTAGTGGGTTTATGAGAGAAAGCCTCTTTCATGGAATTGAATAATAATTGGAAGAGGAGGAGGAAGAAGAAAAAAAAAACATAACCAAACCGTTGTGCCAGCTAATTTCCCTGCACAACATTGATCTTTGTCTAGAACTTGACCAGACTGCTTTTTTAATATCACCTGCTTGTTTTCTCCATAAATTTAATTACTTGGGAACACAAGATATACAAGACTGATGCACCTTGCAATCCCCTATTTTGCTTCCTGGAGGGACTATGCCCCTTCTAATGATCCAATTCTTGTCCAGTGACCTCAGTTCTGCCAAAACTCATCTAAAATATTTGACAGGCCCCCAGTTAATCAACAGACCTCTCCTGTTTGTTTATTCCCCTTATGAGGAGAGTGGCTTCTAATCGAACGTTTTCAAGAAAGTCAATAATTTATAGACAGAAAAGCTTCCATTTCATCTGACATTCTAGCTTAAGAGGCTGAGGCAATTCATTAATTTTTCATACTACAGGAAAACCATAACTAGATTTTATAAGTCTCAATTAATTTAACAAGATTGAGAAATGTAAATTTTCCTTCCTTCCTTTCCTTCCTTCCTTCCTTCCTTCCTTCCTTCCTTCCTTCCTTCCTTCCTTCCTTCCTTCCTTCCTTCCTTCCTTCCTCCTCCTCCTCTTCCTCCTCCTCCTCCCCCTCCTTCTTCTTCTCCTCTTCCTCTTCCAATTCTGATTCTTCTCCACCTCTATCTCACACAGTGTTCAGGATTATCACCACCAAAATCTAGATTCTGTAGATAGAGATTTTTAGAGTCCTACTAAGCTTCTAAGAGATTACTTGCTATTCTGTGGCTCAATCTGTGCTTTATAAGTTATGTGTTGCTAAATCTAACAGAAGTATCTTAAAATTGAAGTGACTATGGAAATGGGGGAGGCTGAATTTTCACTCTCTTCAAGCAACAAGACAACAGTATTGAGCTAGACAAATGAATGCTGTGAAACCCAATTTCTTCCATTCTTAAGGTTGTAACTGTTTCACTCTTTCCACAAATTTCTACTAAAGGCAGTTCTCATGGAATAATGCTTCTTGTGGACTTGACCCCTGTATTTATTATATGTTTATATAGAATAAAAATATTAACATACAATGAATCATCATGAGTAGGTGGTAGAAGACAATTTTTTGTGTAGAGTTTCATCCAGATAGGAAAAAACAGCAACTGTGGGCTCAGAATTTTTCTGTATTCAGATGTTTTTCCATAAAAAAGTGAATTATATACGATGAGAGAAAATAACCCAATATTTAGCATGTTTCAACTTCACAATTCTGGCCATTCCTACTAAGTCCACCTGAAATGCACTAAATCATGAAAAGGTTCTGACTTGGTGTTTCCTTGGAATAATTCACTGAACCTTCTGCTTGAAGCTCATTTGTTATTCTGTGTAGTACTACTAATTATCATGAATTCCTCTGGTATTCATCGTAATAGCACTAATTATAATGAAATTGTTTGGTATTCGTTATAATAGCACCAATCATAAAAAATTCATTTGACATTTATGAGGATATCACGTGTGCATCCCTGGCTTACTGCTTTAATTTAGCATCTGCAAAACATTACTTAATAGAAACATGAAATCAAATACTGCTTACATTTTAAGCAACAACCAAAACAAAGAAAATGATGTATTTCTGCACTATTAGAATTATAAATGTGGATTATCAGTTATTTGAGCTCTTCTTTGCAGGTCAGCTCTTTCAAGTTACTAATATAGCAAAGGGAACAAATTTGTAATTAATACCAAGAGTATATGAGATCCCCAAATATTGTTTGTGTGTGTTTGTGTGTGTGTGTGTGTGTGTGTGTGTGTGTTTGTGTGTGTCTATGTGATAAGATATTCATTTGAGAACAACATTAAGAATCTATGGCTATCTCCATATTACAGCAGTAAGATGCTACAATTTACAAATATGGTTCAAAAAAGAATGAATAAATATGAGCAGTTGATGTTGTTCAAGTGTAATAATACCTTAGCTCCCCAAAATTATCAGGAATATTTTAACAAAACAATTTTGCTAAATCTACAGTATTAAGGAAAATATATATATTTGTAAGAAGTGCTACCTAATATAAGAGTGTATTTATGGGATGGTTCTTTGTACAGTGGGTTAGGACGCTGAGCTTGTCGATCAGAAGGTCAGCAGTTTGGCGGGTCAAATCCCAAGTGCCGCATAACAGAGTGAGCGCCTGTTACTCGTCCCAGCTTCTGACAACCTAGCAGTTCCAAAGCATGTAAAAATGCAAGTAGAAAAATAGGGACCACTACGGTGGGAAGGTAACAGCGTTACGTGCGCCTTTGGCGTCTAGTCATGCCGGCCACATGACCACGGAGACGTCCTCGGACAAACGCTGGCTCTTCGGCTTTGAAACGGAGATGAGCACTGGCCCCTAGAGTTGGAAACGACTAGCACGCATGTGCGGGGGAACCTTTACCTTTACCTTTAATATTCTTTTAGATTATCCATTTGATTTTAGCCCAAGGATCATATTTATATCACCAGTACAAGAGAACACAGCTTAGTGTTAAACTGTGGGGGCCTTGGTGCTCTCTGAGCTTTGTTGTTTGCAGATATTTCATTACCCAACTGGGTGACATCATCTGTGCTGGAAGGGAGTGGGGTTTGCAACAACAGTGTTGTTGCTGTTTTTTTCTTTTGTAAGTCCTTGATTAGAGAATTGTTAATCCCATTAACAGAGAGCAAACCTCACTCTATTGTAGCCCTGAATTTTTTATCTAGTTGGGTTAATTAAATGTCTTCAAGCAAACAACCAAGCTTAAGAGCACCAAGTACTCCATATACTCATGTTAAAAGAACTTTTGAAGTGAGGGCTGGAAAGAAAGAGCTGGGATTTGAATATCCTCAGTTCCCCCACCCCACCCCACCCCTTTCCTTTTTCTTTTAATTGTTCTCCTTTTCAATCCTCTCTTTTCTCACTCTCTCTTTCCTCTTTTAACCCTTTCTTTCTCACATTTCGTACTGATCCTAGAACCTATATCCTAGAAAGAGTACAGAGAAGAGCAACAAAGATGATTAGGGGACTGGAGGCTAAAACTTATAAGGAACAGTTGCAGGAATTGGGTATGTCCAGTTTAATGAAGAGAAGGATGAGGGAGTGACATGATAGCAGTGTTCCAATATCTCAGGGGCTGCCCCAAAGAAGAGGGAGTCAAGCTATTCTCCAAAGCACCTGAAAGCAGGACAAGAAGCAACGGATGGAAACTAAACCAAAGAGAGAAGCAACCTAGAACTAAGGAGAAACTTCCTGACAGTTAGGACAATTAATCAGTGGAACAACCTGCCTCCAGAAGTTGTGAATGCTCCAACACTGGAAGTTTTTAAGAAGAGACTGGACAGCCATTTGTCTGAAATGGTATAGGGTTTCCTGCCTTAGCAGGGGATTGGACAAGATGACCTCCAACGTCCCTTCCAACTTTTTATTATTATTATTATTATTATTATTATTATTATTATTATTATTATTATTATTATTATTATTATTATTATTATTATTATTATTATTATTATTATTATTATTATTATTATTATTATTATTATTTCTCTGTGGACTAAGAACACCCAAACAATCTAATAAAGCAAAGAACTTTTCCTATATCCAGAGCTTCACCAATCAGGCTGCAAAACTTTAAGATGGCTATTAGATGGCAGAAAAAAAAAAACTGGTTGTTCCACATCTCTTTGTTGACATCTGTAGGTGATCCATATATTTACATCTCATAATATGATATCCCAACTTCTATCACCAGAGTACAATGGAAATGGAAAGGGGAAGAACACATATTGTGAAGGAGAAGGCAAGTGAACCCAAAGGGATTTTTAGAAAGTCTAAAGTGTTGGACGATACTACCTAAGCCTTTTGCCCTTTAAGAAGACTGTAACTTGGGGGAGGGAGGTGTTTAATAGCCAAATCTACAAACATTGAGAAAAATGATCTCACCCAATCTTAATATTTAATGGTTTATTACCCTGAGTTTAATAACCACACAACTATCTGCACCTCAACACAAACAAACAAAGAGTGCAAAGAAGTAGTCATTTACTTTATGGAGGGAAAAAAAGAGTTTGGTTAGCAATTTCACACATTAATTCCAAATAATCTAGAACAGGGAAAAATACATCAGAGGAAGCTGTGCTTTCTAAACTTGAAAGTAACATTAGCTCTTGGGAGGGGGAAACCAATGGTTGGATAATACACAGAGCAAGGAAAGCTTGTGGTAAGTAAAAAATTAGGAATATGGATGAGAGAAATAAAATTAGAATGAGGCTAAATTGTAGTTGTGTGTTCCAGGAAAAGAAAAACACAAGAATCATGGACAGTTGAAAAAAATGCATAAAATCCCCAGAAATTGTTTGAAACCAAGGCTTATGTCAGAACAAGTACCTCAAGACTGGGCATTAATGATCAATAATATTATTTTCCAGGAGAAACAACAACAAGAAAATGGCTTCCTGGTTTGTCATTGAGGAAACAATCACCTCATATCACTTCCCCATTGGATAGTTGACATCACATGGTTCCATTGGTTCTCCATATTTTCTTTCTCCCCCAAAATAGGCTTGGACCATCTGTTTTCCCTACAATCCAGGGAGCTTTGAAGAAAGTAATATCAATCCCTAATAAAAACAAAAAATAATAGATAAAATAAAGAAGATAAAGGTGGTTTCTTTGAAATGTTTCATCCAAGCTCGAGCATGTATACTGTATAATATTCGGTAAAAATGCAGAGAAGGGAAATATCTGTTCTGTGGTTAACAAAGATTATTAGAGGACTGGAGACTAAAGCATATGAAGAACAATTGCAGAAATTGGATATATCTAGTTAATGAAAAGAAGGACTACTGTAAGCTAGGGATTACATGATAGCATTTTCCCAATATCTAAGGGGTTGCCACAAAAAAGAGGGGTTCAACCTATTCTCCAAAGCACCTAAAGGCAGGGCAAGAATCAATGGCTGGAAACTAGTCAAGGAGAGAACCAACCTAGAACTAAAGAGAAATTTCCTGCAGAGCAATTAATCAGTGGAACGACTTTCCTCCAGAGTATTTTAAGAAAAGATTGGACAACTATTTGTCTGAAATGGTATAGCGTTTCCTGATTAAGCAGGAGTTGGATTAGAACACAGATCCCCAACCTTATGGCTACTAGGGACTGATTCCGTGGAGAAAGGTTTTTCCATGGACCACAGAGTATGTGGTTTTGTGCGCTGCCTGCATCCCACGGATGGGGCTTTGCTTGTTTGTGCTGGCATGCTGGCATGCTGCAAGCTGGTACTGGTCCACAGATTGGAGGTTGAGGATCCCTGGAGTAGAAGACCTACAAGGTTGCTTCCAGCTCTGTTGTTCTGTCATCAATATCATACTTTGACTTGTACCCAAAGAAAATCTAATAAAGAACTTGGGAACAGGTTAAATACAGAATCAGATTAAAAGGGAGGTTGAGAACAAAAAAGCAGGAGCTTTCCAGAAGCTGCTAAAAAGTATGTTTTTTTGTCTCATTTATTTGTAAGGCACAAATTACAGTTTCATTTTTTTTCTTGCTTCCCCAAGGATATGATCAATAGATGTTCAAGTTCTTTAAATTTATACACTCCAGATGCATGAGCGAATGACTTAGGTCCCACATACTTGTTGTTTTGGCAGCTTATTTAGTTACTTTAACTTTCTCATCACTTATTTCTGCAGATTCTGAACTGAACAAATACTATTTTCCTTTTGTATTAAAATGTGTGTCTTTATGAAAATGGGTTGTGTTGTAGCACATATTTTAAACAAACGAACTTAGTGGTGAAATGAACACAATCCAAACTTTTATTAGTGAGAACAGCCTTCTCCAACCCGCATTGTCTGGATGCATTAGGCTTTAGTTTCTATTATTCACACCCAAGATACGCTCAACTGTTCAAAATATGATTAAAAATATTGAGAACTGAGAAGACCTGACTCATCCCGTGACAGTAAAATCCAATTAAAAATGGTTGGCACTTGGATAAAACATACCATCCATAATAGTGACAAGAAAACAAGTAAGACTCTTTTTTTTTTTTTTGCAGAACCTGACATTTTAAAGTAAAGTTCTTTTGTGTGTGTGTGTGTGTGTGCGCGCGCGCGCTATAAAAGGACATTGTAAAATCTGCTAAAATCTTCAGTCTTGAACATTTGTTATTGTTGAACTATTGCTCACTACTCACTGGAACTAGCCGTGGGCTATATTTAAATAGCCTTATTCCCACAGCATTTAATGGCATTAGTATTCATGTTTTGAACTTCTTCATACCGACTCTAACCTTGACAATAGTTTCTCCTTTTCTCTGATATTATCTCAGCTTTGAACAATTATTTCTCCATTATTATAATGATCTATCTGGGATCAGGTATATCCCCAAGATTGTTTTATATGCTTTCACCTTGTCTTTTTGAACCATGATGAATAATGATATTAGCCAGAGGAGTGTAATGGGATGATTTATAAGATGTGCAGCCAAATAAATAAATGAAAGAGAGAAGAGAGAGAGAGAGAGAGAGAGAGAGAGAGAGAGAGAGAGAGAGAGAGAGAGAGAGAGAGAGAGAGAGAGAGAGAGAGAGAGAGAGAGAGAGAGAGAGAGAGAGAGGCTAAAAAAAAAATCTTCCCAGAAAGTAATAGTTCTCTATTTGTATTTGTCAGATATGGCCCTGAGCATACCACCGGTATGTGATTCTGGACAAAACATTTTAAGAAGGATACAAGACAAACTGGAAAAAATTGTGAGAAGGGCAACCAAGGTGATCAAGGGCCTGGGACTGGGAAATGGATATACCTAGTCTTGAAAAATGATGATGGAAAGGAGAATATGATAGCCCTTTTTGTATATCAAAACGGTTGTCACATAGAAGACTAAAAGACTTCTGCTGTCCCAGAGAATAGGATATAGAATAAGAGTCGTCAGCTATGGAAAAGCATATTCTAGCCAAACGTTTAAAAGAAACTTTTAAAATAAGAACTGTTCAACACTGTGACTTTCTACGTGTAAGGGGAATGGTTGGGATGCCTCTGCTGAGCAATTTGTTTGGATCCTGGTTTATTTGAGTCCCTTGAAAAGAACTTTAGACTCAGTATTTTAAATGTCCTTTTTTGCCTTGTGATCTCAGTTCTGTGAGATACAGACAGAAATCTTCACACAGAAAGAGCGGCAAGTCGTCCAAATTCTGTTGCCTTTATGGCTTTATTTGCTGTCCCTAACCTACTCGTTGATTTCTTTTTTAAAATAAACAAAACACCGAAATAACCCACCCCCCCCACCAAATAGCTCTGCTTGTTCTCATTACTATCCTTGCTGCCAGATTAGTGCTTGGGATTGTTTTCCACAGGAAGTACATTTTTCTCTCTGTTCTTCTTCAAAGGTCTGCTCCAGCATCATCCTACTCGGTAGAGCTCTGAGTCGAACAACTTTACGGACACTTATGAGCAGGGCTTTTTTTCTAAAAAAAAAAAAAAAAAGGTGCCGGAACTCTCATCTTGGCGGGCGCAGGAGGCGGGGTGGCGGGGTGGTGGTGGCATTGCTGCAGTCATGGGTGCGAGGGGTGTTGGTGGCGGGCTTTCCCCCGGGGCTGGAGCCAGTGCGGCTGGTGCTGTGGGAGCAGCAGGGCCCGCTCTATATGGTGGGGCTGCGCGGGGCGTGCGGCAGAGGTGGTGCGGGCCAGACAATGCAGGGCGGCCACTTAGGCGTGCAGGGTGAGGCGATGGTGGCGCAGGTCCAGCACCAGGTAGGCCACCAGCCTGGCTGCCATGGGTGAGCACAAGGAAGGAGTGCACATGGACTCCACAGAATCCACCTCCCATTCCTTGTCCTCTCTTACTTACCTAGTTGAGATGGTGTAGTTGGGGAGCAGGGAGGGATGCAAAGTTCCTGCCAACTCGCCTTCGCTGCAGACATCTTGCTGGTGCAACTTTTGCCGGCCAGGTCTTTTGGCATGCTCAGCAGCAATTCCTATTGGTTTTAGAGGGAGTAGCATAGCTTGTGCAAAAGCTTTTTTGTTTGTGTGCAAAAAAAGGTGCCGGAACGCTATTCTGAGCGTTCTATGAGAAAAAAAGCCCTGCTTATGAGGATTGAAAGGGGAGTTGGGGGATGTCAGAATAGTTTTGCTCTTAAATGAGTGGACAGTTCTAGCCAGTGGTAATAGGGAATGAGCAATCAAGGTCTAGACCATTCAGGGCTTTTTTCCTCATTGAATGCTCAGAACGGAGTTCCGGCACCTTTTTTGGATGGAACCTTGTAGGGTAGGCAAGGCGGGTTGTATGACATGTGTGAGTTCCGGCACCTTTTTCTTTTACAAAAAAAGCACTGAGACCATTCATATAAGAGGTACCACAGAGTTTAATAATTCTTTCAGTTTTCTAATGTCCATGTTGTCACTGAAGGAATCATTACTTTGCTTGCAGGTAAATATTTAAATGTCTTCATTCCAAATTACACAGGAAATACACTGCATGTGGAAGTAAAAAAGGAAGTTGGTTACATTAAAATCAGCTGAACAGAATCCTACAAAACAGGAGTTGCTGAAATCCAGAAGTCACCACATTATAAAAAAAAAGATGTTGAGACTTTGGAAAAAAGGCAAAGAAGAGCAAATGAGATGATTAAAGTCCTGGAGACTAAAACATATTTATTTATTTATTTATTTATTTATTTATTTATTTATTTATTTATTTATTTATTTATTTATTTATTTATTTATTTATTTATTTATTTGCATTTATATGAAGAATGGTTGCAGGAACCGGGTATGTCTAGAGAAAAGAAGGACTAGGGGTGACATGATAACAGTATTCTAGTATTTGAGGGGCCGCCACAAAGAAGAGGGAGTCAACTTATTTTCCAAAGCACCTGAAGGCAAGACAAGAAACAATGGATGGAAACTAATCAAAGAGAGAAGCAACCTGGAATGAAGGAGAAACTAACAGTGAGGACAATTAACTAGTGGAACAGCTTGCCTCCAGAAGTGGTGGGTGCTTCATCACTGGAGGTTTTTAAGAGAAGACTGGACATCCATTGGTCTGAAATAGTATAGGATCTCTTGCTTGAGCAGGGGGTTGGACTAGAAGATTTCCAATGACCCTTCCAGGTCTGTTCTGATTGAGTGATTGATTGATTGATCTTGTTTAGTGTTAGCCCCACTAAACAGGTTGGACAGGTTATACATTCCCTGAAATTTCAGGCTTATGATTTGGGTACTCTTGCAGATCCATAGCTTCTACTAGAGCAGCAGGAGGAGAACACGTTGATCAAGTGATCCTTTGCTCAACTCTTGCTAGTGCACTTGTGATAGTATGATCCACACTAGCGTGGCCTACATCCCCTTTATTGCAAGTGAAATCAGGCAATTTTATCAGAAACATGAAAGCTTGGGAAACCAGCAACTTCTAAAATAACCTGAAGCCTATTTGTGTTTTTATCTAGCTGACAAAGTATACCGAGATGACTAATATTGTTTTGAAATAGTCTCTCGACTTCAGTATCCACTTCTAACAAAGACCATTTTAGAAAGATAAATAACCTGCCTGCATGGAAAGATTCCCAATTCTGCACCACACCTGCTCAAACCAAAACAAAGCAAATTACCACAGGAAATATTACGAAACATGAAAGTCGTTTCTTACAGACTGCAGTGTAACAAGAAATGAATTATTGTTAATAGTGTTTAGAGATGTGGGCTACCCACAGCAAGAATATGTGATTTTTGGCATGCAAAGAGTGAAGATTCCATAACAAATCTAAACATGTTATTTTTCTCCTTATGGTAATATCTTCATTCCAAACAGGTGTTGACCCTGATTTTTTTTTTTTTTTTTGCATAGCTATTTGGGACAGAAAATGAAACCCTGCTGAGAAGTTGTTGAAACTGGTCACAATGAAACTGAATTTAATATGCACAAATGAGAACAAATCTGTCTCAAGTCACATTAAACAGTCACATTGAGGTATAAGGGGAATACAAAGGAGGAGAGGGCAGGAAAAACTCAATAGAATGCTTTTCCTAAGTTTACTGAGACCTTCCAGTTGAAGACGTCATTCTAATCCTTGTGTGAAATTAGCTTTCTCATTGATCTTACAAGGTTTTAAGAAGGGCATGCAACTGAAAGCAATTTCCATGTTTCCTTGTGAATGGAGCAATTGCATCCTGCACCTATGGAATTGCTTCAGAAAAAGCAGTTTATCACTGCTTTGTGCTTGGAGGGTTGCCTTATTTCAAAGCACCAGGACAAGCACACCAGGTACCCAGGACAAACAGACAAACACCGATAATTTTCTTTCATTTTTATGAAAAAGGGAAAGATAGGTGTTTAGGAAAAGACTTGAAGAAGCAGAACATTTGGCTGCTTGGTCTCAGTCCTCAGATGTAAAGACAACAGTTCAGGAACTTTTCTTCGTGGCCATGTTCTCATGCTTTCAACCAGTTTGTGACCTTTTATTAAAGTACTTTGGAATAAAATGTAGTGCCCCAGCAATCATTCCTCTTCTGTTGTAGGCACAGTACTGAAAATGGTGCAATTCTATGAAGCAAAAGTTGGGATTTGAAAAAGCCAGATAGTAGGAGTATTGACCTCATTGAACTATGGTGTTGGAGAAGATTTCTGAGAATATAGCAATAGGCATATCTTAGGTTGTTGATATTTCTCCCGGCAATCTTAATTCCAACTTTTGATTCATTTAGCCCTGCCTTTCTCATGATGTACTCTGCATATAAGTTAAATAGGCAGGGCTACCATCTTCTGGAGTCCATTTAAGCTCACGCCTACTGCTTCAGTGACTCCATCCAGCCACCTCATTCTCTGTCGTCCCCTTCTTCTATTGCCCTCGATCTTTCCCAGCATTAGGCTCTTCTCCATTGAGTCCTTCCTTCTCATTAGGTGGCCAAAGTATTTGAGTTTTAGCTTCAGGATCTGGCCTTCTAAAGAGCAGTCAGGGTTGATCTCCTCTAGGACTGACCGGTTTGATCGCCTTGCAGTCCAAGGGACTCGCAGGAGTCTTCTCCAGCACCATAGCTCAAAGGCCTCAATTCTTTGGCGCTCGGCCTTTCTTATGGTCCAACTTTCACTGCCATACATTGCAACTGGGAAGACCATAGCCTTGACTATACGCACTTTTGTTGACAGGGTGATGTCTCTGCTTTTTAGTGTGCTGTCTAGATTTGTCATGGCTTTCCTCCCGAGGAGCAAGCGTCTTTTAATTTCTTGGCTACAGTCTCCATCTGCAGTGATCTTGGAGCCCAGGAAAATAAAATCTGTCACTACCTCCATTTCTTCCCCATCTATTTGCCAGGAATTGAGAGGGCTGGATGCCATGATCTTCGTTTTCTTAATGTTTAGTTTCAACCCAACTTTTGCACTCTCCTTCTTCACCCGCAACAAGAGGCTCTTTAGTTCTTCTTCACTTTCTGCCATTAGAGTGGTATCATCTGCATATCTTAGGTTGTTGATATTTCTTCCGGCAATCTTAATTCCAATTTTTGATTCATCAAGCCCTGCCTTTCTCATGATGTGCTCAGCATATAAGTTAAATAGGCAGGGCGACAGTATACAGCCTTGCCGGACTCCTTTCCCAATTTTGAACCAATCAGTGGTTCCGTGTCCAGTTCTCACTGTTGCTTCTTGGCCTGCATATAGGTTTCTCAAGAGACAAATAAGATGGTCTGGTACGCCCATCTCTTTAAGAACTTGCCACAGTTTGTTATGATCCACACAATCAGAGGCTTTCGCATAGTCAATGAAGCAGAAGTAGATGTTTTTCTGGAACTCCCTAGCTTTCTCCATGATCCAGCGTATGTTAGCAATTTGATCTCTAGTTCCTCTGCCTCTTCGAAATCCTGCCTGTACTTCTGGTAGTTCTCGATCCACATACTGCTGAAGTCTAGCTTGTAGGATTTTAAGCATGACTTTACTAGCATGAGAAATGAGTGCAATGGTGCGATAGTTTGAACATTCTTTGGCACTGCCTTTCTTTGGAATTGGAATGTAAACTGATCTTTTCCAATCCTGTGGCCACTGTTGAGTTTTCCAAATTTGCTGGCAAATTGAGTGTAGCACTTTTACTGCATCGTCTTTTAAGATTTTGAATAGCTCAGCTGGAATACTGTCACCTCCACTAGCTTTGTTGTTGCTCAGTTTTTCTAAGGCCCACTTCACTTCACATTCTAGGATGTCTGGCTCGAGGTCAGTGACCACCTCATTGTGATTATCAGGGATGTTAAGCTCATTCTTGTATAGTTCTTCTGTGTAATTTTGCCACCTCTTCTTAATCTCTTCTGCCTCTGTTAGGTCCCTGCCGTTTTGGTCCTTTATCATGCCCATTTTTGCATGAAACGTTCCCTTCATCTCTCCAATTTTCTTGAAAAGATATCTGGTCCTCCCTATTCTATTGTTTTCTTCTATTTCTTTGCACTGTTCATTTAAGAAGGCATTCTTATCTCTTCTAGCTATTCTCTGGAATTCTGCATTCAATTGGGCGTATCTTTCTTTTTTTCCCTTGCCTTTCGCTTTCCTCCTTTCCTCAGCTATTTGCAAAGCTTCCTCAGACAGCCATTTTGCTTTCTTGCATTTCTTTTTCTTTGGGATGGTTTTGGATGCTACCTGTTGTACAATGTTGCGAACCTCTGTCCATAGTTCTTCAGGCACTCTGTCTATCAAATCTAATTCCTTAAATCTATTTGTCACCTCTATTGTATATTCAACAGGGATATGATTTAATTCATACCTGAGTGGCCTAGTGCTTTTCCCTACTTTCTTCAGTTTAAGCCTAAACTTTGCAATGAGAAGCTCATGGTCTGAGCCACAGTCAGCTCCTGGTCTTGTTTTTACTGACTGTATAGAGCTTCTCCATCTTTGGCTGCAGAGCACATAGTCAATCTGATTTCTGTGTTGACCGTCTGGTGATGTCCATGTGTAGAGCCGTCTCTTGGGTTGTTGGAAAAAAGTGTTTGCTATGACCATCGTATTCTCTTGACAAAATTCTATCAACCTGTGCCCTGCTTCATTTTGCACTCCAAGGCCAAACTTGCCTGTTATTCCGCTTATCTTTTGGCTTCCTACTTTAGCATTCCAATCCCACATGATGATAAGGACATCGTTTTTTGGTGTTAGTTCTATAAGGTGTTGTAGGGCTTCATAGAACCGCTCAATTTCATCCTCTTCAGCACCGGTGGTTGGGGCATAGACTTGTACTACTGTGATATTGAATGGTTTACCTTGGATTCAAACTGAGATCATTCTGTCATTTTGGGGATTGTATCCCAGTATTGCTTTTCCTACTCTTTTATTGACTATGCCTAAATCTAAATGTCTAGAGATCAGAGGAAGGAAAAAGTCCAGAACTGGTATAAAATGGCCAGCATATGCTAGACCAGGGGTAGGCAACCTTGGCTCTTTTATGACTCGTGGACTTCAACTTCCAGAATTCCTGAGCCAGCCATGCTGGCTCAAGAATTCTGAGAGTTGAAGTCCACGAGTCATAAAAGAGCCAAGGTTGCCTACCCCTGTATTAGACTGATCCCACCCAATAACCAGTGGTTGCAAGGCTACAACACCAACTTAATGTATGTTGACACATGAAAAATTTCATCCATGTTAAACATGCTGTCGTTGCTGCCTCATTAAAGGCGAATATATTAACACTGGAGTATCTACTGTAAGGACAACTATATGTTGGATTGTAGATGAGATAAAAGCAACAGCATAGAAGCAAGTACTTCTCCTATCTTAGAATCATGTGTTCAAAAAAAGCAAATATATAATATTATTTTCATGAGATATTTGTCCAAATATTACTTTAAAACTGAATATTGAATAGAGGAGTTCATATTTGTTTCACCAGATATCACAGATACTTCAGCCTGTGATCCTCATGAAAGTAATTAATAGGAATCTGGGCTATTTCCACTTTTATCCTTGTTCTCTGTGAATAAATGAGGTTTTCCTTAATGGGATTCTTTGTTGGAGGTAGGGTTGTGAGTAAATAGGAGAGAACTATATGAAATTGTGCAGCCCACAAAAGACCTTTCCCATTTGATTTTGGATATCTTCCAAAAATGGCACTTGGATGATAAATCTAAGCCTCTGCAATTTGTCAGCTGATTAAACATCAGCTGTGCTCTCATACTTAATAAAATCATACAAGCTGTGCCTTGACATAGTTCACTTCAGTGCCACATATGTGCTAATGGGCAGTTGAGCCAAGAGAAGCAGATGGCATTGACCGACTGGTGTGATAGTATTAGCTCAACATACAAGAAGCATGCTGGCATGCAATCCTCATGAAACACAACATTCCCAAGTGCTTGGAGAAATTTCATTCATTCACTCATTCCAAATACCTTTGACAGCAAGTAAAAGCATTACATCAAGGACACTCAGAGAAATATCTTTCTCCAAGTCAGCCTAGAAAAGATATAGTCACAATTAAACAATAAAAAGTACGCAAATATATATTGTGTACTTGGCATACAAGAACATGGTAAAATTTTGTTCCTTATTATGACAGCAAGGGTAACAAACTGGTATTCACTTTGAAATTCATGAGTAATTTTATTAAAATTTATTTCAAACCTTTACCTTTATATTGTTTAGAACAGGGGTGTCAATCTGCTGGCCCATGGGCTGGATGTGTCATGCCGAAACTGCACCCACCCCATTGCCAGCAATGGAAAAAAAGTCACGATACATTGCGACACATTGTGTGACGTTGCGAGTTTGACACCCCTGGTTTAGAACATAGACCATTGGAGTTGGAAGGGACCTTAGAAGTCATTTAGTCCAACTCCATGCTCTAGCAGGAGACCCTATACCATTTCAGACAAATGGTGTCCAGGATCTTCTTAAAAACCTCCCACGTTGGAGGACCCACAAGATCTGAAAGCAAGGTGTTCCACTGATTAATTCTTCTTAACTGCCAGGAATTTTTTCCTTAGTTCTAGCTTTCTTCTCTCCTTGATTAGTTTCCACCCATTGGTGGAAACTAATTGCGTTCAGGTGCTTTGGAGATTAGGTTGACTCCCTCTTTTTTTGTGGCAGCTGCTCAACTGCTGTCATGTTACCTCTAGTCCTTTTAGACTAGACATTCCCAATTCCTAAAATACCCAATTCAATACCAAAATTGGAGTTTTGCATGCCACCCAAAAAATTTTGATTGGACAGTATAAAAGTTGTAATAAAAGAATGAATAATAATTTGGGAGCTATTCAGCTTTCTGAGCCAAGATTCAGGTGATGTCAGTCTGTTGGGATAGACCAAACTAAGAAATCAAAGCCATTTAGGCTTTCACAGAACAATTGTAATAACACAATCTTGCTACTCTGAAAGTGCTTTTCTCACATCTTCATATGAATTTGGGAGGGGACTGTCTGAAATATTTTGCCAAGTTAGTTTCTTAGAACGGACTTAAGCTATGCTTCTCTGCTACTTGCCTTGGTAACAGATCTTTCCAGTGCCCTTCAAGGTCACTCTTTATGATCTTTAGAGTTAACAATTCCAAATAAATTGGATGACCTTCTATATTAGTTTGAAATTAATATTGGTCTATGTATACAGCTCTTTTGTCAGGCTGAATGAGGACTCATACTTTCTTTCCCCAATGTAGTCTTTTTAAGAAGACCTTATGGAAGGTCCAAGACAACCAAGACATTATTCTGGATTAAGATCAGAAGAGGGAGAGTCAAAATCTGGAATGTCTGGCAGGAGAGAATTATGACAACCTAGATCTGAAACAAGCAGAAGAGTGTTACAACAACCTAGGTGTGAAACAGGTAGGACAAACTTTACTGTAAGTTCTTTAGCTATATTGTATGTTAGACTTGGACATCTCATGGATGGGAAGCTGTGTAAAAACATTATTCAGATGAGCACACTGTAGTAACTCATAAGCAAAAAAAAAAAGCGAAACATACTGCCTACACAATATCTTCTAACAAAATGGTTCACCACCTAACTTTATCAAAGAGTGCCTGACCACTTAACCTACTACAGCACAACCAACACACGATATGAAAAGTATCATAGTGCCAAAAATTAAAAACAAAATATCTCAGATTATTACATGATGCCACATGGCATCATCACAGCCTACAAATCAACTAAAACCCTCCAAAATCTCATAAACAAACCAAAATAATCAATAGCCCAAGAAGAAAAATTACATATGGTGGAAGACTTGTAATGGCCACTATGTAGAACAGATAGGCAGAAGAGCAGCAGAGTACATCCATGAATACCAACTAGCAGTTAGAAGGGCTGATGAAAACTCCTTAATTTCACAACACATGGACAGACTCAACCATAATTTCAATTGCGAAACTGTGAGTATCCTAAACCAATCTCAATCTGAAAATGCTAAGGAATTCCTGGAAGTCTGGCAAACTGGCCATTAATAGACACATAGAAATAAACTACATTTAAACACAATTCAAAAGAGAGCATTTTTTTTAAAAAAACTAAAAGCTACTAAGAAAACAAATAATCAAGCAGACAAACAATCTGGCCGCAAACAATACCCAACTTAAGAAACCACCAAGGAGATATCCACACCCTCAGCAACCTTGGCAAGGAAAGGTACAGGGAGTAAACCCCACATTAACTAGCCCTAATGATGTTACTGTGTTTCCCCAAAAATAAGACTGGGTATTATTGTTGTTGTTGTTATTGTGATTATTATTATTATTATTATTATTATTATTATTATTATTATTATTATTATTATTATTATTATTATTATTATCCTCCAAAAGAAGCACCAGGTCTTATTTTTGGGGGATGTCTTACTCATCTCCAGCACCAACAGCCCTGCCGAGCCGGTCCACTTCTTCTGCGGCCGAAGGAGCAGATTCATTCTGCACCTGCATTCTAACCTGCATTTTGCAGTCACGCCTGTCCGGAAGGTCTCTGCAGCTAAGTACTGAGCTATGGATTCAATCAGTCCTCGGCTGCAGAGGTCTTGCAGAACCAAGCTATGGATTGAATCCATAGCTTGGTTCTCGGATGTTGAGGTCTTGCAGAACCGAGCTAAGGATTGAATTCATACATAGCTCGGTTCTTGGCTGCAGTGGCCTTCCAGAAAGGCCTGTGACTGAGAAATGCAGGCCTGGCTGCGGGAGATGCCTCAGAAGAAGTGGGCCAGCAAGGAGAGGCCTGGCTGCCAAGTAAGTGGGTGTGGGGTACATGGGGCAGATCCATACACCCCCACCCCTGCCCTAGCTTGATTTTTAAGTGTGTGTCTTGCCCCAAAACTAGAGCTTATTTTTGGGGTAGGGGTTATATTAGGCCTACCCCAAAAATCAAGGTAGGGCTTATTTTCGGGGTAGGCCTAACTTTCAGGGAAACACGGTACCTAGTTCGGTAATGAACCCAAACAAGCTTAGTGAGCACCCAGGACTCCTGAGCTACAAATATTATCTTCTATTGAGAGTTAAGTATCATCAGTATGGGTAGTCCTTGACTTACAATGGTTCATTTAGTGACCATGTGAAATTACAACGGTACTGGAAAAAGTGACTTATGTCTGTTTTTCACTCTTATGACTGTTGCAGCGTTACCATGGTCACGTGATAAAAATGTAGACACTTGACAACTGACTCAAATTTATAATGGTTGCAGTGTCCTGGTGTCATGTGATCATCTTGTGTGACCTTTGATAAGCTAAGCCAATGGGGAAGTCAGATTCACTTAACAACCCTGTTGCTAACTTAAGAACCGCACTGATTCACTGTGGCAAGGAAGGTCATAAAATGGGGCAAACTCACTTAACAACTGTCTCACTTAGCAATAGAAATTTTTGGCTTAATTGTGGTTGTAAATCAAAGAGTTAACAATGATGCTGAATATCTGATTGTAAATTAGGATGCCCAAGAAAAAAAGTAAAAAGGGTAAACAAAATAACCCCTTTGACTGATTGCTGAGGAACATTTACTATAAATGGAAATCCTCAGGATTGAGACCCCCTAGCAAACTGAGAGAGACAGAGACAGAAGGAGGGAGGGAGGGAGGGAGGGAGGGAGGGAGAGAGAGAGAGAGAGAGAGAGAGAGAGAGAGAGAGAGAGAGAGAGAGAGAGAGAGAGAGAGAGAGGACCATAGAGTCTCAAACTTATCAAGAGCAAGCAAAGGATAACAGGCATCAGTATCTCATGGTTAGATATAATATTCTCCTTTAAGGATGTTGTAACAATTTCTCAAGCAGTAGGAAACCATCCTTTCTATGAAGTATTTGGAAGGTTATGAAAAGTTAATATAAAGAAGCATGATTCTTTTTTTGTACCCTCTACTTACACTGTCTTCCTTTTTTTGACAGAGGATTCTTTATGTCAGGGGATAGAAAACTAATGGATCTCCATATACTGTGGCTTCCAGTGATCTCAGCCAATAGGGCCCATAGTAAGAAGAGTTTGGAACTGCAATACAGCAACTTCTAAAGGGCTCCCACAGTTTTAATATGGGGTTTGGCATCCTTTTATTTATCCCATGTAAGGTGCACTTGCATATTAAATACACTTCTATTTAAGTGTATATTTACAACACTAAGTATTGTTTTTGTTTCTGTGGAGTTCTAGCAGTCAGCACGCTTCTCTTTAATTTCAAGTGAGAGCAACTAAGGTCGTAGCCTTGTCTTCAACAATTGCTTTGGGATATCTATATTAGAAGGTATCCTTCATAATTAAAACTGACCATAGAATCCATTTAGCAAGGATGGATACATTTCTGCCTTGCCCTCCTCTGGGCTCCTCCTGTCATGAATTTTAATAGTTTCAAGACCCTGCAGCAGAAGTTGCTGATTCTCAGATTGTCTTTCAAGATGAAAAAAGTGCTCAGTTCATTTGTTCAGGAGCAGCAATGAATTAGCAGTCCTCCATTACAGCAGATTATCATTGGTCCTTCTTAATATATAGGCTCTTTTATGGCACACAGTTGAACTGTTTGCAAAAGCAATTGAGCAATATCTTTTCTTTATGCCTATATCAATTCCATGCTGCAGATTTTCGGTGTGATTAATAGCTGGTCAAAAGCGGTTCATCAAATATGCTGAATCATAGCTACTTCCCTCCTGATCTCTTTTCTAATGATAAGAAATGATGCACAGGGTGTGCAGACAACCGAGAGAGTGATGTATTTGTGAGAGCTAAATAAAATAAAAAGTAATATCATTTCTGCTAGGGTGAACTAATACAAGGCTGTGCAAAAGGCCAGCTATAAGGAGGAGTAGATCAAAGTATGACTGATGGATCAAAGAACCAAGAATCAGGACCTGAATTTCCATGTTCAAGAACTGTCTGAATATAGCTACATTCCTCTACACTTTTTTCTAAATTGAAACAATATTCCATGACAAGTTTAATGAAAACTATTTGGCCAGAGTTCAATATTTTAGGCTATACAGTAGGAGGAAAAGATCTGTGTAAGGTGGGTGTACCTAGTGTGTAAGAGCGCTCCATTCCATAAGTTACTATTTGTGTCTGTTTTTGTCTGCTCCTCTTTTTGCATCAAGAAGCCACCAGAGGGATGTATGTTGTAACTATTTAATTATTATTTAGATAGCCTCTCTGCTCTCATAAGATTTGGAAAATCTTGTTGACCAATGTTGTTCTGGTACCATGGTGGTGCAGTGGTTAGAATGAGTACTGTAGGCTAACTCTGCCGACTGTCAGCAATTCAATCCTGACTAGCTCAAGGTTGACTCAGCCTTCCATCCTTCCGAGGTTGGTAAAATGAGGATCCAGATTGCTGGGGGCAATATGCTGACTCTGTAAACTGCTTAGAAAGGGTTGTAAAGCACTAGGAAGCGGTATATTAGTCTAAGTGAGGGCATTTAGAAGCTCCTTCAAGAACAGAGTTATGGAAAAACTGACACATCCTCCTGAATCTAATCCATTCAGCTCAAAGGTGTCTATCTAGCACTAGGAGCAGAAACAGGAGCATCCTTCACTAACTGGTTCTTGGTCTTAGGAACTTTTTCCTGATGTTCATCCAAAACGTCACAAGCAAAATCAAGAAAACAAATAATTAAATTAAATAAATCCAAAGAAGAGCTTTCTGAAATAAAGGGCTGTCTTTTATAATACAGCATGCAAGGTCACTGTACCTATATAGAAAAAGGAAGGTTTTTAATAAAGTGTGGGTGGCACTTACCGAACTGCATAAAAATTTAGCATATTTATTGTTTTTGCTGTTTTGTGCTGAATGAATAAGAACAATAAAATATTTTAAATACTTAGTATGGAAGAAAGTGAAAGACACAAGCATTAAACTCACTATTTAACATTAAAACCTTGACTTTGAATAACTTTGTTTGTACGGTGGAAGATTATTGGCAGGATCTGTGTATTTTAATATTTTATAACTGTACATCAAGCAAATTAACAGAAAAAGAAATGTGTACAGATAACAGGGTTAACAATATGCCATTCCTTTAAAACAAAAGAAAAATAATAATTCACGAAAGCCTAGAAATTTATTTCATAAAAAAATAATCCAAGAAAGTTGGAACTGACCTGAAGATTTTGTTCTTGCTTCTTCATTGAAAAAAGTCTAACTAAAATATTGAAAAACAATATGTAACTTCAGTCCATTGTAGTAAGTGGATGTATTCTTCAGGGTTGTGAAGTGATTAATTTGAGTATCCCTTATTGATATTCCTTGTCTTTGGGTCCAGCCTATCTCATAGGATCATTGCATGATGATAAAATGAAAATCCTTCCAGGACACCCTTGAGAAAAGGTGAGGTTGTCAGAATACAAGCGAATTTGAGGGCTAATCCACATGGAGCCCCATTTCCATCTGTCCTGTTTGCCATCGTTCACTCCCTAGAGACTAAAATAGACAATGTGAAATTTGAGTGGGCCCCGAACAAGGAGTATATATCAGAGGTGGTGACCCATTGAGAGCTGTATGCAACGAAATTTCATTTTGATGTATGCCGATTGGTGTACATTCAACGTGACAATAAAGTTAACATTAATAAATAAATAAATAAAGCATTGACTGTCACCCAATGCCTGTGGGTGGAACTACAGCAGACCTGTTTTGTCTGCAGTAAGTATACCTTAGGAACACCAAGGGAATAAGCAAACCAACTCATTGAATTGTAAATGCATGATAGCTTATAAGATAAGACTGTAATGCCCAAATAAGGTTGCTCATGTGAAAGACAAAACTTGTTCCTTTTATTAAAATGACACGGAGAGAGATTAATCAAAGAAATAAGAGATGATGAGATCAAGGTCTTGCTTCAGTTACTATGGGTGCTGCAATATTACCCAACAGTGAAAGACAGGGTCTGGAATTTGAAAAGAGGAAGATAATCAAGTCAAGAAAAGGCAATTAAGGAAAGACTAATTACAGATCCTTCTTTTGAAAAACCTGATTGTTGTCAGCAATCAACTTGCCCTACAGCAGCTCTTAAAATCAAGTTTGATGTAATAAAAATGCTTTGTTTTTCAGAGAAAATTTCTGATGATACTGCACACCTAAAAATTTTTAGACCTTTCAGTTGGAAATGTGTACTCTGAATATGTTCAGAGGTATTGGTAACATTAAAATGCTCAAAAATCAGAGGAAATGGTAGCATGAAAGAGAAAACAATACAAGTGTACAAGTACCTTGTTTTAATTTTTTTATTAAAAAGGTTTTAAAAGGAAGGTAAAAACTAATACAGACGAATATAAAAGGGAAAAACAGAAAGAAATCAAACGAAGAGCTCGAAGTGCAAGAAATGAAAAAGTAAAAGATAAATAGAAAAGAAAGAGAAAAATTCAAAGAAGTGACTTCTGATCTTCTTTACAGAACTTTTAAAGAAATTATAAATTTATCTCTTTCTCTATAGTTACAGCGTGCCTCTTTTCTTTCCACAATCTATCCTGCCTAATCATAAAAACCATAAATCATCGATTTGCCTTTTACTATTTTCTGCAAAAAGTCTATAAGGGGTTTCCAGTCAGCAATAAATATACATATTGTTTTTTCTCTAATCAAAGAAATCGGCTTGGCCATTTAGCAAGTTCCATCATCTTCATCAACGATTCCCATTGTGGGTTGTGCCAAATCTTTTGTAGGAGATGACTCAGCTGAGCCAGAGGGAAGAGTCAAATGCACCATCAGTCTTGAGTTCCTTTGTGCCCACAAAAGATTGAAGTCCAGCCCACCTTGAATTCCATTGACTCTTATCTACCACCACTTTGCTTTGATGATGAGTAGTTCAGATTCTTGTAGAGAGCTTCTGCTTGCAATAAACTTATATATCCAGTTAAACTGTCTGGATCTTCTAATTTTCCTGATGCTTGACATCTTGGTGGAGCAGTGGGCTAATGCCTCTTTAAGTAACACCAGCTGCCTGCAATTAGTGCAGGTTCGCATCCCACCAGGCTCAAGGTTGACTCAGCCTTCCATCCTTCCGAGGTAGGTAAAATGAGGACCCAGATTGTTGGGGGCAATAAGCTGACTTTGTAATAATGCCGCTTAGGTGGGGGGGCGAAAGCCCTAATAAGCAGGCATATACATAGAATGAAGGCTATTGCTAAGCACATTGATTTGTGCTTAGAGTGTAAGCCGCCCTGAGTCTTCAGAAAAGGGCGGGATATAAATGGGATTAAAATAAAAATAAAAATAAAATCTTTCCAACTTGGTGCACACAATAATCTCCTTGAAATAGTCATACAAAAAAAAAACACAGTTCCGTGACTTTTTTCCAAATGTTTCTCCACCGATCCCAAAAGAAAGATCTCTAGCTTTCATTGTATATTAATCTTTAAGCTCCTCTCAATCAAAGTATGCATCTGAATCCATTTTTTTTTACATATCCTTCTTGTGATAAAATGATCCTTCTTGTCATTCACATTTCCAACATAATTTGAAGTGCCTTTATATATTCTAGACAATTTCTCAGGTTGGCAAATATCAACAGTGCATCAGTCTACAAAAACAAAAAACAAACTTTAAAATTGTAGCACCATGTAAATTTCAATCCTCAACCACATATTTTCCCATTATTCCATCTCTATAGTATTACAGTGGCCCTTGTTACTCAACTGCTTTGAAATTCATCAAATTTGGTACTCAACACACTTGGACAAGAAAATGTTATCCTAGTACTTGCCGTTTGTTTGGTATTCAACATGCAAGCTAGAACTTGTCAGTGTTAGTTTCCTTGTGACTTGCTACTCTTTCCAGTTGAAACAAAAAGTGATGCATTAGTCATGTGGTAGCTCTTGCCCTTTGCACATCCCCTTCCAGTCTTATCTTAGCTTCTGCGATCATCTTGTATATTTTTGCACTTTTTTTTCTCATCAGTACAGGTAAAGTGAAACTTTTGTTTTATATAATCTAAATGTTTATTAATGTTTAGATTTATTTCTCATGTAAAGTAATGATTTACAACCCATTTTTTTACATATTACCCTAAAAAATGTTCATTGTTTTTGGTTTGGGAACACATTTAATTTATTTATATTATTCCTCATGGGGAAAAAAATGTTTGGTACTCATTTTTTTTGGTGGTCATTGCACCTCTTGGAACCAACTAATGAGTACCGAGGTACTGCTATATACCCAAAATTACTTTAGCACACATTCTTTCACTTGTTCTTCTTCTGTTTCAAATTTCAATAGAAGTTTATAAATTTTTGTGATTGCATGTTTATCATTTGTACATAATTCCATTTCATAATAATGTTCAAAACCATAACAGTTTTGTCTTCTTTTTCCTAATAGTTATAAATAAGAAAACTGGCAGCGGTATCCCTCTGCCACTAGCTCTTTATTTTGTTTTGTATTCCCCTTGACAAAAATCTAGCATCTCAAAATGTAATGTCTTGTCTGTATAATGCTACTTGTGCTGAGAGCTACAAATGTGTTTTCAGGCACAACCTACATTTGTATCTATTCAATATTTTCAAGATGGCACATCAAACATAAGGATTTTTAAATCCAAATTAACTTGACATTAAGGTACCCAAAGTATCTATGCCACCCAAATCTCAGACCATGTCCTTCTAACTCCAAAGGCCTTCTATTTCTCAGTAGCACCCACTCATTCATCCAGACCAGGGGTCAGCAACCTGAAACAGCAAAAGAGCCACTCGGAACCAGTTCCGTCACGCATACAAAAAAGTGGGAGCCGCAAAATGTGCACGCACACACATGCGCAGAACAAGGCAAAATGTGCACCAGCCCTGCCCCTGTCCACCTCTAGTGCCGTCCTGGCTTTTCCTCCCTCAGAAAAAACTGCTGTCCCCCCGCCCTGTGCTCTCTCTCTGGGAATTTTTTCTTTCCGCCTTTTGTGAAGCTTCAGGATCAGCTCCTGCCCTGGATCACTTGCACTGCGCTGATCCTCGGCAGCCCCGATGCCTGTGCTGCATCCTGAGCCGCACGCACCTGTCGCTGCCCGGTGCCGCCAGCTTATCGGGGGAAAGGGGGGACTCGCAGGCCGAGATGACCGCAGAGGGCAGTGGGAAGACGAAGAAGGAAATGGCCTTTCAGAGGATCCCGCCCAGGGCCCCCTCAGAGGCAATGGGCCCTTCCCCGGCCAAAGGAAGCCTCGCGTCTCCCACAGCACAGTTCCCCCAAGCTAGGAGGCACCTGCGCGGTGGCGGAGGCGGGTCTCCCTGGTGACGGGTGCTGGGTCGTGGTGCCACCTTCAGCCTTGGTGCTGCCGGAGCCACCTGAGTGCCATGCCCCTCCCCCCAGGGCCTCCAAACCTCCACGGCCCCGTTTGGAGAGCTGCTGCCTTTGTCCGTGTTTCTTTCGGCCCCAAAAGAAACACGGACGAAGGCAGCAGCTCTCCAAATGGGGCGGCGGCAGTTTGGAGAGCTGCGCAGCTCTCCAAACCTCTGCCGCCCTGTTTGGAGACCTGTGCAGCTCTCCAAACCTCCGCCGCCCTGTTTGGAGACCTGCGGTCTTTGTCCGCATTTCTTTCAAACGCGAAGGCAGCAGCTCTCCAAACGGGGCCGCGGAGGTTTGGAGACCTGCGCAGCTCTCCAAATCTCCACTGCCCTGTTTGGAGAGCTGCTGCCTTCATCCGCATTTGAAAGAAACATGGACGAAGGCAGCAGCTCTCCAAATGGGGCGGTGGAGGTTTGGAGAGCTGCTGCCTTCGTCTGCATTTCTTTCGGGGCCGAAAGAAATGCGGATGAAGGCAGCAGCTCTAAAAAACCTCAGCTCTCCAAACCTCCACTACAGCTCTCCAAACCTCCACCGCCCCATTCTCTCAATGGGACTTTTTTACTCCCACTTTTTTTTCAGAACTGCACATGGCGGAGGAGGACTGAGAGCCGCAAGAGACAGCTTAAAGAGCCACATGTGGCTCCGGAGCCGCAGGTTGCCGACCTGTGATCCAGACCAAAGAGTAAGCTACAATATACAATTTCTGTTAAGGACCCACTTCAAACCCTCTTCCCAAGAAAGCAGAATTCTTGAAACAATGTCAGCCCCAAAGAAACTTTTATTAGGAGAAGTTGACAGCAGGCATAGAAGGCAGGATCTGAGGGGTTCCCATGCAAATCAATAGATTAAAAGAGAAAAAAGTAAACCCCACCCCAATAGTTCATCTGGTCAGTTCAAACAGGCCAATCCCAAGATGATGAGTCCACTGTGGGAACGGGGCTGATAAGGTGCCATTCCCAAGGCTGTGAAGCTGTTGTTAGGTCTTTGCACCTAGTCTTCCACAGTGAGATATAAGCCAGATAGCCGGAGGCACATTCCTTTCTCACCCAAGGCTGGCATCAAGGGGAAACAGTTCAAAGAGCAAGTAGATAAAGGAAGTGGAGAGGATACATTGTAGCTGCAGAAGTGAAAGAAAATACATTGTAGTTACCATAGCTTTCCCCTCCCCCCAGAAGTATGACAGAACCCTCAGGAAAGAATAAGAAAAGGATGTAACATAGCAAAGAGCCCTCCCCCCCATCCCAAGATGTGGGTTCTGATAATTTCATTCATCCAGACTCCAGAGCAAAAAGTAAGCTACAAAATACAATTTCAAATCAGGTAAACCCAATCTTCCTCTTCCCCTTATTTCCTGCTCCCTTATATTTAGGTTATCTGAGGGACCCTCTCTTGCTGGTCACATCCACCTGACCCACTGGAGTGGGGAGGCACAGAATGTTGCAGGTCCTGTCTCCTAAGAAGGTACATCTGGCAGGACCCAGAAGAAACTCCTTCTCTGTGGTGGCTCCCTCCCTTTGGACTATCATCCCTTCTGAAATTAGACTGGCCCCCACTTTGATACTCTTTCATAAAGGTTGAACACTTGGTTTTTCCAGCAGGCCTGGGGAACCCAGAATGGGATGGAGCCCATCAAACAGCTTATTTGGACTGTGTGTGGTTGCCCAGGGGGTGAGGGGTACGAGATTATTGGTTTTTTTTTGTTTTGTTTTTTTAACACTGTACTTTTATTGTTTGTAAGCCACCTAGAGTCACCATGAGTGAGTAGGTGGATAGATAAATTTTCTAAACAATTAAATAAATAAATAGCTCATGATTTTTTCCCCTGCTGCACTTAAATACAGTATATCTTTTTTGCCATTGTTCAAATGGTGCATCAGTTGTCAAAATAGGTAAAGGTAAAGGTTCCCCCGCACATGCGTGCTAGTCGTTTCCAACTCTAGGGGCCGATGCTCATCTCCATTTTAAAGCTGAAGAGCCAGCGCTTGTCCGAGGATGTCTCCATGGTCATGTGGCTGGCATGACTAGACGCCAAAGGTGCACGGAATGCTGTTACCTTCCCACCGTTGTGGTCCCTATTTTTCTACTTGCATTTTTACGTGCTTTTGAACTGCTAGGTTGGCAGAAGCTGGGACAAGTAACAGGCACTCACTCTGTTATGCGGCACTCAGGATTCGACCCGCCAAACTGCCGACCTTCTGACTGACAAGCTCAGCGTCCTAGCCCACTGAGCCACCGCGTCCCTTTTAGTTGTCAAAATAGGTATTGTCTAAAACAAAAGCATCATTCAAAGCAGGACTTTCATTTTTGTTACCACAATTTTCCCCTGCAATGGCAATTGTAGTGTCTCCCAGCTTAACACTTTTCTCTTAACTTCATCCCATGTCTTAACTTGTTTCTTGAAGTATTCGTCTATTTTCTCCAGAGAGATGTCACTTGATTTATACAAGTTAGAATAATATTGATGAAATGCTTTTTGCACAGCTACACTACCCATTAATGCAGTGTCTCCCTCTTGTAGTTTCAATAACATTTTCTTTTCTTTTTCTTTTCGTAATTTATATGCAACCATTGCCTGTTTTGCTTCCAAAATGAAAAGGCTTTTTTTTACACAATTCATTTTTATTTCCATTTGTCTTATTACTAACACAGATAACCAGTAAAAGTTGCTCAGGTTAGCTACTTCTCTGTTAGCATTCGGCAACTCCTTCAAGAACTCATGTATCATCAGGCAATGGGACTCACAGGGGACCAGGAAAATCTTAAGATGGTTTCCTTGCTATGGTTAACATTCATCCTCTCTCGTTTCTTCTGCTTTTTTATTTTTTAAAATTATTATTATTATTATTATTATTATTATTATTATTATTATTATTATTATTATTATTGTTGTTGTTGTTGTTGTTGTTGTTGTTGTTGTTGTTGTTATTTGCACATTCGCCCAGATATTCAGACTAGATTTGGCATTTTTGTCTACCTATCGAGTCCTTACCAAGTGGATGTTTGATGGTATTATAGATATCATCACAGGATGGAAGCTGTTCCTAGTAAGGCCGCCTTTTGCAATTGACTAATGGCGAATTTGTCAATGCCAATGGTGTTCAAGTGATGCTCCAGTTGTTGTTGTTGTTGTTGTTATTTGTGCTGTATGCCATCCAGAGTCATCTTTTTTTTTAAATGGGTCGCCATATAAATTTGATACATATTTTTTTTAAAAAAAGAAGTAGAAACTTAGTTTGTTGGGAAACACTTATTTTGTCTGGAAATTTCTTTAATTCTTCTTTTCTTTATCTCAGCAAAAATTAACTTGTGTTTTCGTTTGCTTCTTCTTTTACTATTATTTTGTGAAGTAATTGCTAATGAAAGCTAAATGAAATGAAAGCTAATGAATCCTAAACTTTTCTTAAGTCACTACCTTTGCCTACAATTTTTTTATTTTTATTTTTTTTAAAATTGTCATTTTTAATGTGACAGAAGTAAAAGCATTTACTATTTGGAGAAAATCATATTAGCTGTGTCAAATCAAATAAAAATAATATGTTCATTATAGTATGGATGACCTTTAAGGATTTTCACCACCTTGGAACATTCATTATCGTGCAAACCTCCTTATTAAAATACATTGCTGAAGATTCTTGCTATAATGAATATGATTTGCAGTAGACTGGCTATTGCAATCTCCTGAAATCTATGAGTGATGTCACATGTGATGAACCACTGAGACCTAGCTAAACTGGCCAATGAATCTCCTTTGATAGGAAATAATATAACATCTCCTGTTTGAGTTGAGGCTTGTTCTAGGAGTTAGATCATCCAGAATTCTATGTCCTTTGTTGATTGGGGGACCTTTTCTTTTGATTTGCTCTTTACACGTGCATGGCTACTGTGCCGTTGTCTCAGTTCCTGGCTCCTGCCAATTGACTCACTGTAAATTACTGATTGTAGTCCAGCCCAGTATAGAATTTAATAGCTGTTCTTTGATTTCCAAATTCAAAACTAGACTGGTGATGACCTATAAAGCCCTGAATGGCTTGGGTCCGGGATATCTGAGGGAACACCTGCTGCCAGCATCAAGCTCCCTTCGTCCAGTGCGCTCCCACAGGGAGGGTCTTCTCAGGGTGCCGCCGATAAAAGACTGTCGGCAGATAACACCCAGAGGAAGGGCCTTCTCTGTGGGTGCGCCTGCCCTCTGGAACCAGCTGCCCATGGAGCTTAGGACTGCCCCCGACCTTCGCACATTTCGCCGGGACCTGAAGACCTGGCTCTTTGAGCTCTCCGGCCCAGGCTGAGAATTTTTAACTGGGTTTTTTTAATTTTAGGGATAATTTAATCTTTTTAAATTTGTTTTTAACTTTTGTACTGGTTTGGTTTTAAATACCCTGTAAACCGCCCTGAGTCCTTCGGGAAAGGGCGGTATATAAATCTAATAAAATAAAATAAATAAATAAATAAGAATTGCAAAAATTCAGAATCTACATTTATTTATAAGTATTTTATGACCAGCCAACTTAAATAGGCAGTTAATAGGCTACCTAACATCCTAGACCAGGAGTGTCAAACTGCCAGCCCACAGGCCGGATGTGTCATAGCAAAACCACGCCCACCCCATTGCCGGCAATGGCAAAATAGTCACAATACGTTGCGACATGTCACGTGATGTTGCGAGTTTGACACCCCACTCCTAGGAACTCAACAACCAGTTTACTACAAAGACAATATAAAAAGAAACCTCATAAGAAACAAAGTTAAAATAATCCAAGACATAAGAAAATCGAGTCCCATATACAAATTCAAGGGTAGGAAGGGTAGGAATTAAAAACAAGATTTAACAGTCTTCCTGAAAGTCTGAAACTTGGTGGTGGTAGGAAGACTGTTTCATAGGGCAGGTACTGTGACAGAGATGATATCCTATCAGACCTGCCACAACTTTAACGTCTAAAAGGAAATGACCCTTGGCTCCATTAGTTGGAAAAGGTATAGGTTTATTAGAGCTCAAGTACATTGGCATTAGACTGGCTATTGCAACCTTTAGTATTGCAAAGCCAGAACTGAGAATCATGTGCCAAAATTCCTAAATTCTACATTTCCCTCCCTTAGCTGTCTCCCACTGCCCACCCCTGTGCCACCAATCATATTCAGG
The DNA here is from genome assembly GCF_964194415.1 of Vipera berus. Taxonomy (NCBI): domain Eukaryota; kingdom Metazoa; phylum Chordata; class Lepidosauria; order Squamata; family Viperidae; genus Vipera; species Vipera berus. The sequence goes on from NC_138206.1 coordinate 14,806,948, forward strand.
CAAGATGTTTTCATAGGTCAGTCCAAGAGCAGTTTGGTATGCAGCGTCTCCTCCTTCCAGCTGGGTAACCTTGAGGCAGCATCTCAGAAGGCACAGCCCTTACTTTCATTTCCCCAACCATTCCCCCCTTTATTCCCCCACTCCACCGTTCATGGCAGTTTGCCACCACATCGCAGCAAAGCAGAAGTGAGCATAAGGTGGCATCTGACATATCCTTTCTTGGTCCTGCAAGATAACACTGTGTAACAGAGAGGACCTAGAACATGCTCACACTGTTGAATCTGGAGAAATGGGCAGAAATCTGTAGAGACAGGCAGGCATACTGTTAGTCTGGCCCTTTGCCACTTAATCATTAGAGGTGATAACTAGTGTCTTGAATTGTACCAAGAAGCCAGCGCAACTCATGAAGCGGTGAGCCAGAGAACCAGTTTTGTCTAGGGGTGAAAGCACCAGGCTAGAAATCAGGAAATTGTGTTTTCTAAGCCTACCTTAGGTGTGAAAGCTATCTGGGTGACTTTGGGCCAATCACCAGGAGACTGTGAATTCTAGTCCTACCTTATGCATGAAAGGTAGCTGGATAAATTTGTGCCAGTGACTCTCTCTTAGCCCAAATCACTTCATAGGGTTGTTGTTGTGGGGAAAATAGGAGGGGGAAGGAGCATTGTGTGTGTTCATTGCCTTGAATTATTTATTAAAATAACAAAAACAAGATATAAATAAATAAAATACCCTCCCTCCAATACCTCCCTGCATTCTGGACCAATGAAGCTTCCAAATGTTCTTCAAGGGCAGCCCCATGCAAATGCATGGCAAATATTCAATTGAATATGCTTAAGTCCTGAAACACAGTGAGCAGAGCACAACTGGTGCACAAAATGAATCCATGCAAACATCCGGTGGTTCTCAAAACCTAAAAGCCTCTCAGTCTTGCCAAGGTGCATCACTTTTTAATATTTATGATCCAGTATTTCCAAAATGATAACCTGGCTATGTATGTATAAAGTAGATACTTCAGTAAACCTTTAACAGTCTGTTTGTTGAGGAGAAAATACGACTTAAATCCTAAATTGTGTTCAATTTGTAAATGATGTGAGTATACAATTAGGGATAACTTTGCATCATTGGCACAGTATAATGTCATAATTTTGCAAATTATGTAATGAATGAAAATAATTCATTTGAATCATCTAGAGCAGGCATATCAAACTCGCGACATCACATGACATTGCGCGACATGTCACGACTTTTTCCCCATTGCCGGCAATAGGGTGGGCGCGGTTTCGGTATGATGCATCCGGCCTGTGGGCCGGCAGTTTGACATGCCTGATCTAGAGTGATTGGGATACAACAAGCTTAATTTAGGATGATATGTGAGGAATTTTTTTTTGTCCAGTATATCTGAAATTCACTTAACAAAGTTAATTAAACCAACATTTATGGTAGTCCTAGGTTGAGCATAAGCATTTCCATCAGTCTACTCCTGAATGCCCTTGATCCTGCTGACACAGGTGTCTTCTTTTGGTGAAGAATACACTAGAAAAATGTAACTGTCCTGTAATAACTTTTCCCATCAGCAAAGTACATGATAGAAATGACTCTTCATTATTCACCACTCAGACAGGGGGAAAATAGCAATTTCTGTTATTCATGCTAATGTCAAAAAGGTATTCCCTCAGCTCTGCAGTGTCAAAATAGCAACAGTGACTCCTGTTATATTACATTCCTTATTTTAACTGTCCTGACTTTTAAGACAAAACCCTGAGGAAGTCATTTTCAAAAAAAAAAAAACACCTGTGATATCATCTATAAAACTCCATCAATTTCAAATAAAATTTATTTAGTCTGTGGGAGCTCCATCATTGGAGAGTTTTAAGAACAGACTGGACAGCCACTTGTCTGGAAAGGCATAGGGTCTCTCCTGCTTGAGGAGGGGATTGGACTAGAAGACCTCTAGGATCCCTTCCAATTCTTTTATTCTGTTATTTAGAAAAGTTTTCACAGAATAATTTCTTATGAACTCCCAAAAACTCAACTTCCAGTGGGTTCAAGAAATATATGTAGAATATTCTGGGATCTTTTCATTTGGAGTCCTACACTAAGTAAGGACTTGGATTCAGATGTATTTTTTTATGAGGAACAGCAACTATTTAACACATTAATCATTCAAAATGAGACGTGTCAAAGTAGTTAATAATCATGACATACCAAGGTACTAAAAAAAACCCTGCATGATTTTAAAAAAGGTTTTTTAAAGGCAAATCCCAGTAACACATACAAGACAGAAGTTCTCAAACTGTGCCACAGCATGACCCTCTAAGTTTCAAACAGACCAACTTTCTTCATCACCTCGATTTCATGGAATCAGGAACGTGGTCTAAATTATACAATTTGACTAAAGTTAAATTGAAACCCTTGAGAAATGGATGATTCTGAGATGTAAGATTGATGGTGGTGGTGGGGGGGCGAGTTCATATGCAGAATTCTTTTTGATGTGGGTGATAATAAAAAGTTAGAAAATTTGGCCTTGGTTCTTTATTCTGAGATTTAAAGACATGCAGAGAAATAGTTTGATTTCCCCATGGATCTAAATGATTATGCTTTTTTTCCCCTTTTTTGCCATTCTTTTTAATACTGATTATTGATGTGGTACAAAATTAAATAATTAAAACAATGTTAAAAATATTACTTACTAGTTAAAAGGCATAATCTACAATGCTAAATTAATGGCCTGACTTCTGCTTAGAATTGGGTTGATGCAATGATTTTTTTCTGAGCTCAGAGTATGTCTACATAAATATTTGGGATAAAGTTTTGCCTACAATGAAGTCTTACTAAAAAAAATCAATAGAAATTAAATGCTCCATTAGGAACTTTAGTCTCAATGTTTTAAATACAATTAGAGCTAAGCTAAACATTCACACAATTCTTTTCTCTGCATGGACAAGCTGCGATACTGTTGGGGCTCTGATTTTGCCTATGCATGCAGAGCCTGAACTTTGTCAAATGTTTTCTATCTTATAAATATTACAATTATCTACAATTATTTTGGCAGTGACTGTTAAGATATCTTGCAGCAATAGATAAATAATTCATCTTTTGATGAATCCTTAAATAAACTGAACCTGACATAACCTTGATATGTACAAAGTTAAGCATATCTTTGTGAAAAATTGAATGTGTGCTTGTTGATACATACCCAATCCCATTCTTTCTCCTGTAGTCCTTATGCATTTGTTCTATTTAGCACTTCACTCTAAAAGAATAATGATGTGCTTGTTTGCCATATACTAAATTTATATTGATTATTAATTGCAGTACTGAGGAGTAGATGGATACTAATGGAGGTATTATGATGGATACATAGAAGAGAAGAGGAACAATACAGGAACAGAACATATTTTGCATATTTTTGCATGCAAAGAAGCCAAATTCCATTCTGGGGAAGTTTCTCTCTTTGGCTTATTTATTTCAAGGCATACCAGGAAAAATCAGCAGATTTATGTTTGGTGAAGATAGACCTCCTTGAAAATCAACAGGGAACCTTGCGAAGCAAAATGTTTCAAAGATGGATCAGCCACTGAGAAAATATATCACTTCATCCCTGTAGTCCCATGTGCTTTAAAGAGAAAAAATTAAGCCTACCCCATACTTACTTAGGTGATCAATATAAATGAAACCACTATACAGCATATATACGATGTAAAATATAGAAGTCCATAACCCTCCATGGGTGATAGTGGAAGTCACATAAACCCTCGTACATCGTAGCATCCATATTTCTGTATTTTGAGAGCGTAAAGGAAGATGGATTTTCTGTACATTTTGATAGATCACCATGTGATGGAGACTTTAAATATTCTTTCTCTAAATGATCACAGTGATGGATGGAATCTAGGTAGGAAATATTGCCTTGTAGGCATGGATGTTTTACATCAGAGGTCCCCAACCTTTTGGGCACCAGGGACCGTTTACAGGGAGAGAGGTTTTTCTGCAGACGGGGGGCAGTATGGGGGCATGGTTTTGTGTGCTGCCTGCATCCTGTGGATGGGGCTTTTCTTGTTTGTGCATCCAGTTGCTGGCATGCCGTGGTCCTGTATTGGTCCATGGACTAGGGGTTGGGGGCCCCTGTTTTATGTGAATAAAAATGCCAAAAAGTTGTTGAGTCTTAGCAACCATGTAGATAGATTTATTCTTTGATAATGTGTCCCTAACTTGGACTTTTAGCTTTTTTCAATGGTGTAAAAATAATCACAGTAACTGAGTCTCTGTACTTTGGTGGTAGTCCTCTTCTTTCTTTTTGTTCCTTTTATCTTTTCCAATATTAGAGTCTTCTCCAACAATATCTTCCATCTTCGCTGAATGTGTCTGAAGTAGTATAATTTGAGTCTGGTCATTAGTGACTCAAGTAGGAAGTCTGGGTTAATTTGTCTATGGAGATTCTCAATGATTTAGTTTCAGGGGTAGGCAACCTTGGCTCTTTTATGACTCATGGACTTCAACTCCCTATGCTGACTCAGGAATTCTGGGAGTTGAAGTCCATGAGTCATAAAAGAGCCAAGGTTGCCTACCCCTGAACTAGGTCATGCTTGTTCCAAAGTTGCTTTTTCCAAAAGGGAACTGGAGTTTCTTAGTTTTTTCTTTGAAAATGTTTCACTTCTCATCCAAGAAGCTGCTTCAGTTCTAGCTGACCGATGGGGAATTGAAGGATTTATATTCTTTGCAGGCATCTAGTTATTAGCACTCTGAATACTGATTATTAGCTCTCTGAGTGTCACTGAGGTCATTTAGAGGTTTATCTGTTTCCTCAGAGTCACCTAAATCAGAATATGAAACCTTGGATTTGCTGAAAGGACTGCATTGTAAACAGGAGATAGCTGGTGCCATATCCCTCCTTCTCTGTTGAGGGAGGGCTGTACAGTTTTAACATAGATGGCCTCTTTGACTCCTCTTTCAGACCAGTGGTCCTCTCAATCCAATAAAATTAGAGCTAGTACTCTGAGTGTGCTTCTTGTCTGGCTTACCTTGCAAGGCTGGCACACAGGTGCTCATAGAAGCTCCACCCATTTGGCATATTAAATACTACCTGCCACATAAATTAGTGGGATGAGAAAGAACTACATTTCATTCCTATTTAGGCTTATCAGATTTACATTTCTTGGAAAATATGCCAGCATTTTGTTAACTTTTGATGATGGTCCTTTTTAAAATTTAGGTAGCAGTTCCTGAAAAATAAAGTGCAAAGTGGAAATGTAAATGTAAAGAAGAAACTTGTTATTATTTATGGTGGACAAGTGATAAAGCAAAGAAATATTGAAGTAGGAGTCACATCTTCATACAGAAGATTCTTAAAGTGAATACAAAGATAAAAACCAGAGAATTTTCTTTTAGGACTAATGGATAAAGAACTTGGAAAAAAAAAACTCTGGAACTTTGGTATTATACATGTTGACAGCAGCAAGATTACTTTTATGCACAAAAATGGAAGGATATTTTGATTCCCACAATGGAAGAATGGCTGCAAAAGGTGATGGAGTTAGCAGAGAATGCTAAACTGACTGCTTTGATTTTAAAAAGAACATAATTAATTTTGTTTCTACTTAGAAACCACTTTTGGACTTTGTGCTTGAGAAGAAAAGAAATAAAATTTTAATTTTTGGTTTTGCTGATGAAATAGGTTTAATGTTATAGTAATGGCTAGAATGTACTATTATATAAAAGTAAAAAGTTGAATCTTCATTTTATTACCCTACTGTACTGCAGTGAAAGGAGTCAGAAGTCAATGCTTTTTCCCCTCCTCTACCTAAACACTTTTCTCTCTTCTTTTTCTTTCTGATTTTACCTTTATTTTAATTTTTGTTTATATCTTTGTATCTTATGTTTTGATAAACTAATACCATTTTGAGCACACACACACACACACACACACACACACACACACAAATGCCAAGGTATAACTGTAGTGATGAAGTTTATGCAGATCTTTTATTAAGTGTTGAAATGTGAGATAATAATATGAACACTGAAAAATGAGGAAGCAAGAAATAAAAAAAATAAGGAACAGATTGTCCATGCTCAATAATTGTGAACAAGAATACCTGACATAGTACCATATTTTTCACAAGTATTATAGCAATTTAAATTTTGAATTAAAAGAGTGCTGGATTAGATTAGGAAAGTATGTTTTATAAGTACTTATAAATAGGCAAATGAAAATACCTTTCCTTCAAGTCCTGGAAAAAGATTACACTTTTTATTTACATGTATAATAATGTGCAACTAGCAGTTGTATTAGAATGATTGGGATTTTAAAATATGAAGCTGTAAAATATTTTATGGTCCCAAGCAGAAATAAATTTTAAATATTGAAATACAAGTCATTTCACTTTATTGATCAAATGATAGCTGGTGTATTCTCTCCATTTTTTTAAGGCAGAGATAGAATGAAAACACATTACAAGCAATGGGCTGGACTTAATGTGTTGGGAGATGGTTTCATAAAGGGGACGAACCATGTTAAGAAATTTAAATTAATGTCAGGACCCACCCCAATCCACATCTTAGGAAATAAGAACTCTTGGATCCAGGTTTGTCCAAAAGGAAACGTTTACTAGGATGAGATCAGTTGTGGCAATACAAGACGGGATCTTACATTGAGTTACATTTCAATACTATATAAAGCATTCCCATTTCAACCCCCTCCCCTTGAATCCATTTGGTCAGGCTCACATCATTTACTTAGGTGTCAGGCCCTTTCGTGGGAAAGGGAAATCTTCTTGCATTTTATTGTTATTGCTTTCTTCCTTTCAGTTTCAAATGGAGATGCAACCCAGATCTCTCTCTCTCCCTCTGTTCCCCCCAGATCAAAAGCTTTCCTGGTCTTTGAAGACAGCCTACGGCAATCTGAATAAACATCCTCTCCCCCCTCCTTGGAGTGATGGTAGAATCCCAAGAATAGGCACAATATTCTAACCATACATTTATGAAATGTGATATAAATTGATTCTGACAATTAAGTTACTGGAACCGTGGGGTTGTACAGTGAGCCAGAACACACAGTTATAGTTGATTGGCTGGAGAATGCTGGAGAATGCTGGTTCCTGTGTGAGGCAATCTGAGCTGTGATTGGTTGCTGTGGATGTGGGAGTTTCCCTTTTTCCCCGCCTTTTTCTTCTGTGTTCCTTTGTGTGCTCTGTGATTTACCTCATGATGCTCCTCTTTGGCTGACTATCTTGTTTGGTGTATATATAGATGTAAATATATATTTATTTATATAAAACTACAAGTTTGTGTCAGCATCTCTGACTCCATTTGGATATCGGCTGAGCAATTTCCTGAAAAACCAGGAGTGTCAATTTTCAAGCTAGAGTAAATAAAGAGGCAATATTATATGGTTTATTTTTAAACTAAACTGGTTGAAAGTAAGACTGGAATCTCTTCTAGATTTTAAAAAGAAAACTCAATGGAATGAGAGCCATATTTTTAATGGTCTTCTATTGTAAATTTTGAATATTCAGACTTAGATTTCAAAAGTTAAATATATAATTGGGCCATATATATTTACTATGTCTCTTTTTACTAAGTATCTATAAAGGAAGAACATTGGCAAAGGAAAACATATTTTTGCTTAAATAATTTATAATTTGTAAATTATATTTATATGTAATTTATTCTCTGCTCTAATCAATGCCAACAGTTATTGCAACTATGCTCCATTTTATTTCCAATTTATAGAGGACTACTAAGGTCATGAGTGGCATTTTTATTATTTTTAAAAGAAAATAAAATTTGACATTTTAAGAAGCAATAAAAAAAGATTGCAATCCAGGGTTTTGTTTACAACTGTAGCCCAGAAAAATAGCAAACCTAAGATGATAGCAAGCTGCTGAGAAAAATGAAGAGTGTAGAATGAGGGTTTTTTTGGACAGATTACAATAATCAGGGCAGCCATTTTGTGAACAAATACTGTACGTTATGGCATCCATTTTATGAAAATTATGACATCCTCCTCCTACATTCTAAATATGACCACAAAGTTTGAGAAGTTGCTGTATCCCTAAGAAAAAGGAAGTAAAATAGAAATAATTTTCTTCCACAGGAGAAGAAAAACTTTGGGTCACAGATGGATTTTGGCAGATGAAGTTTATAAAGCATAAAGCCCATAAATAAGAAATTGACAGACAAGTGGGAATGATTTTTCTAACATAGACTAACATTTCCAGTCTGATACTAAAATCACCAAATAGAACAGCATGCATTTTATCAACTGTCTTTACTCATGCTTTATGGAATGAGGCTATAAAAGAAGACAATTATTCCCCTTGCAGATAAATATATTAGACTTAACAGAATGTACAAACTATTGCACAATATCCTTAATTTCACATGATAACAAACTATTGCTTAGGATCAACCAATAAAAATTAAAGTCAGATATACCAGATATTCATCCTTCATGGATTACTGCCTTGTCATGGCGAAGGGGCTTGCGTAATTCAATGAAGCTATCAGCTGTGCCGTGCAGGGCCACCCAAGACGGACAGGTCATAGCAGAGAGTTCTGACAAAATGTGATCCACTGGAGAAGGAAATGGCAACCCACTCCAGTATCTTTGCCATGAAAACCCTATGGACAGCACCAAAAGGAAAAAAAAGATATGACGCTGGAAGATGAGCCCCTCAGGTCGGAAAGCATCCAATGTGCTACTGGGGAAGACCAGAGGGCTAGTACAAGTAGTGCCAGAAATAATGAAGCAACTGGGTCAAAGCTGAAAGGAAACTCAGCTGTGGATGTATCTGGTGGTGAAAGGAAAGTCCGATGTTGTAAAGATTTTTTCTCCATAGGAACCTGGAATGTAAGATCTATGAATCAAGGAAAGCTGGACGTGGTCAAACAAGAGATGACAAGACTGAACATCGACATCTTAGGCATCAGCGAACTAAAATGGACAGGAATGGGTGAATTTAATTCAGATGACCATCAGGTATACTACTGAGGGCAAGAATCCCTCAGAAGAAATGGAGTAGCCTTCATAGTCAATAAAAGAGTAGGAAAATCAATACTGGGATACAATCCCCAAAATGACAAAATGATCTCAGTTTGAATTCAAGGCAAACCATTCAATATCACAGTAGTCCAAGTCTATGCCCCAACCACAGGTGCTGAAGAGGATGAAATTGACTGGTTCTAGGAAGCTCTACAACACCTTATAGAACTAACACCAAAAAATGATGTCCTTATCACCATGGGGGATTGGAATGCTAAAGTAGGAAAGCAAAAGATAACCAGAATAACAAGCAAGTTTGGCCTTGGAGTACAAAATGAAGCAAGGCACAGGTTGACAGAATTTTGTTAAGAGAATAGGATGGTCATAGCAAACACTCTTTTTCAACAACCCAAGAGACAGCTCTACACATGGACATCACCAGACGGCCAGCACAGAAATCAGATTGACCATGTGCTCTGCAGCCAAAAATGGAGAAGCTCTATACAGTCAGTAAAAACAAGACCAGGAGCTGATTGTGGCTCAGACCATGAGTTTCTTGTTGCAAAATTTAGGCTGAAACTGAAGAAAGTAGGGAACAGCACAAGGCCACTCAGGTATGAATTAAATGATATCCCTGATGAATATACAGTAGAGGTGACAAATAGATTTAAGGAATTAGATCTGATAGACAGAGTGCCTGAAGAACTATGGATGGAGGTTCACAACATTGTACAACAGGTAGCAACTAAAACCATCCCAAAGAAAAAGAAATGCAAGAAAGCAAAATGACTGTCTGAGGAAGCTTTGCAAATAGCTGAGGACAGGAGGGAAGTGAAAGGCAAGGGAGAAAAAGAAAGATACACCCAACTGAATGCAGAATTCCAGAGATTAGCTAGAATGCATTCTTAAATGAACAGTGCAAAGAAATAGAGGAAAACAATAGAATAGGGAGGACCAGAGATCTTTTCAATAAAATTGGAGAGATGAAGGGAACGTTTCGTGCAAAAATGGGCATGATAAAGGACCAAAATGGCAGGAACCTAACAGAGGCAGAAGAGATTAAGAAGAGGTGGCAAAATTACACAGAAGAACTATACAAGAATGAGCTTAACGTCCCTGATAACCACAATGAGGTGGTCACTGACCTCGAGCCAGACATCCTAGAATGTGAAGTGAAGTGGGCCCTAGAAAAAATGAGCAACAACAAAGCTAGTGGAGGTGACAGTATTCTATCTGAGCTATTCAAAATCTTAAAAGACAATGCAGTAAAAGTGCTACACTCAATTTGCCAGCAAATTTGGAAAACTCAACAGTAGCCACAGGATTGGAAAAGATCAGTTTACATTCCAATTCCAAAGAAAGGCAGTGCCAAAGAATGTTCAAACTATCACACCATTGCACTCATTTCACATGCTAGTAATGTTATGCTTAAAATCCTACAAGATAGACTCCAGCAGTATGTGGATCGAGAACTACCAGAAGTACAGGCAGGATTTTGAAGAGGCAGAGGAACTAGAGATCAAATTGCCAACATATGCTGGATCATGGAGAAAGCTAGGGAGTTCCAGAAAAACATCTACTTCTTCTTCATTGACTTGCTAAAGCCTTTGATTGTGTGGATCACAACAAACTGTGGCAGGTTCTTAAAGAGATGGGAGTACCAGACCATCTTATTTTTCTCTTGAGAAACCTATATGCAGGTCAAGAAGCAAGAGTGAGAACTCAATACGGAACCACTGATTGGTTCAAAATTGGGAAAGGAGTCTGGCAAGGCTGTATACTGTCACCCTGCCTGTTTAACTAATATGCAGAGTACATCATGAGAAAGGCAGGGCTAGATGAATCAAAAGTTGGGATTAAGATTGCTGGGAGAAATAACAACAACCTACGATATGCAGATGATACCACTCTAATGGCAGAAAGTGAAGAGGAATTAAAGAACCTCTTGTTGCAGATGAAGAAGGAGAATGCAAAAGTTGGCTTAAAACTAAACATTAAGAAAACCAAGATCATGGCATCCAGCCCTCTCAATTCCTGGCAAATAGATGGGGAAGACATGGAGGTAGTGGCAGATTTTATTTTCCTGGGCTCCAAGATCACCACGGATGGGGACTGCAGTCAAGAAATCAAAAGACGCTTGCTCCTGGGGAGGAAAGTCAGGCCAAATCTAGACAGCACACTAAAAAGCAGAGACATCACCCTGCCAACAAAAGTGCGTATAGTCAAGGCTATGGTCTTCCCAGTTGCAATATATGGCAGAGAAAGTTGGCCCATAAGAAAGGCTGAGCGCCAAAGAATTGAGGCCTTTGAACTATGGTGCTGGAGAAGACTCCTGCGAGTCCCTTGGTGATCAAACTGGTCAGTCCTAGAGGAGATCAACCCTGACTGCTCTTTAGAAGGCCAGATCCTGAAGCTAAAACTCAAATACTTTGGCCACCTAATGAGAAGGAAGGACTCACTGGAGAAGAGCCTAATGCTCGGAAAGGTTGAGGGCAAGAGAAGAAGGGGATGACAGAGAATGAGGTGGCTGGATGGAGTCACTGAAGCAGTAGGTGTAAACGTAAATGGACCCCAGAAGATGGTAGAGGACAGGAAGGCCTGGAAGAACGTTGTCCATGGGGGTCACGTTAGGTCAGACACGACTTTGCAACTAACAACAACATACCAGATATTCATATTGGTTTTAAAAATGTTACACCACTATTACATCATCATTGCCTATGTTACATTGCTTTGCAAGCTACACCAGCTACCTTTTGCTTCCAGTGCAATTCAAGGTGTTGGTTAATACCTTTAAAGCCCTATATGGCATGGGTCCAGGTTACCTGATGAATCATCTCATCTCACTGGGACTCATCTGTCCTGAACATGCCAGCAGAGGAGGCTTGCTGCAGTACCCATAAGTCAAGGAATTTTGATTGGTGGGGTCTAGGAGAAGGGCCTTCTTTGTTGTGGCTCCTGGTGTTTGGAATATCTTATCTTATGAGGTGAGATTGGCTCCCACTTTTCTGACCATCCATAAGGGCCTGAAGACCTGGCTGTGCCAGATGGCTTGGGGCCCATTTTTTTTTTTGGGGGGGGAATCACACTGGAGGTGATTAATGAATTAATTGACCATCACACCCACCACCTCTTGTATCCTGCTCCCTCCTTTCCCATCTTCTAACTATACTTTTATCTTTGATTGTAATTCCATTTTTATTGCTTTAGAAATATTTTATCTGTTATGATTTTAATGTTTTTAATGTTGTAGGTGCCCAAGATGGGTGGGAAATAAATCTAATAAACAAACAAATAAATAAGGCTGAGGAACATGAGAAATTATTGCTGATGCATTTTGGATAATTTAAAAAAGCTAAATTATATTAAAAAGAACTTACTACGTGTTTCATTAATTATAGAAAAGTTTTTGAATATGTCAGTCACATCGAATGAAAAATGCTCAGAAAAATGGGAATCTCAGAAGACCTCATTGTCCTCACGATAAACTTATATACAGGTCAGGAAGTCACAGTACAGACAGAACATGGTGAAACAGACTGACTCCAATGTTGACAAAAGAATGAGACAAGGCTGTATACTTTCTCGTTATTCCACCTACTGTATATGTCAACTATATATTAAGGGAAGCTGGATTGGAAGAAGATGAATGTGGTTTTAAGGGAAGAAACATCAGTTAACTGTGTTATGCTGGTGACAGTAGCTTGATAGTCGAAAGCACGAAGGATCTGCAAGCCCTGCTAATAAAAGTCAAAGAGCAAGCAGAAAAAAATGGACTAAAATTAAGGATAAAGAAGTCCAAATTGATGATATCAGCTCAAACAACCAGTCTTAGGATTGACAATGAAGATATTAAAATGATGGATACCTTCCGTCTCTTAGAATTAGCCACCAACACTAAAGGAACAACCAGACAAGAAATATGACACAGATTAGGACTTGGTGAAGCAGCCATGAAGGTGTTGGAAAAGATATTCAAATGCTATGATGAGTCTATTCCTACAAAGATCAGGACTATGCAAGCAGTGGTATTCTTTGTAACATATGGAAGCGAAAGTTTAACTTTGGTAGAAGCAAGAGTATTGATGCTTTTGAACTTTGCTGTTGGAGAAGACTTTGAGAGTACTTCAGAAGATAAGAAAACAAACAAATGGTTCACTGAACAAATCCAAAAGAATTCATACTTGAGGCACAAATGATGGGGCTCAAATTATCCTACTTTGGAGACATTATACAGAGACCCAGCTCTCTGGAGAAGACTTTAATGCTGGGAAAGACGGAAGGGAAAAAATAAAAAGAGATGACCAGCGGCAAGGTGACAAAGTCTGTTACAGTGATGATGGATGTTGCCATTTTAAGAGCTAAAAGGCAAGGTTAGGGACAGATTGTCATAGAAAATATCTATATGGTCACTTAATGTCAGCAATGACTTGATGACATGTAATGAATCAATCATAGATAGAGGTACTGAGTTACACGAAATTTCAAGAGGCATTTACTTATGTATCAGATGTATACACCACCTAACTTCTGAGGCTCTATGCACTGTACAAACTCAAAATATAATGCATGTAACAATATAATTTAAAACACATCTGAAACTGATAACTAGTAGATAACAGTACTTTACTATCCAAAACCAGTATAATCACCACCTCTAGTAACAAAGGATTAGACTGGTGTAGTCCAACTCATTCACAAAGTTCTGAGTACCATCATTCTCTGAACTTCACAAATCACAAACTCAATTATGATTACAACTGTGATGGCAGCAAGTTAAAGACTTGGATAGGTCCCAAGTTCAAATCTGTCCATAGAAGTTCACTAGACTTGGGTAACTTTGTGCCTATCATTTTGTCTTAGCACAAGAAGGTTGGTATTGGAAGAGAAGACCAAAGTTGGGAGTGCTATAAATATCACTTGGAGTTTTTAGAGGAAAGATGGAAAATAAATCTAACCAGCAATAATGTTAAATATAAGAATGCAGATCTGCCACTCAGCATTTGACAGCTGAGGATACTGTTTTTGTCTTGGAATTCAGGTGGTAATTTAACAGTTTTTCAGTGTAGAATTTTTGCCTTTTTTGGTAAGGGCTCCATGTGCACATAACACATTGACTTTTGAGATACATGCAGATCAATTTCAATCATATCACAAAGGAGAACTGATGGCTAGTAGAGTTAACTGTGTGAAAAAGCAGATAATCCTTTTGTTTGCCTTAGGAGCAGATGTTCATGTTCTCCTCAAAACTGCCATATAGAGAAAAAAATGTAGACAAGATTGCCAATTCAGAATGCTAATAACCAGAGTAAGCATGATGGACACATCAAAGTAACTATTGCTAAACGGAGCAATTAACAAAAACATGAAACACAATGAGACAGCAGTCAGCCAAATAAGGAAGTAAATGCATGCTATGAAGCAGGCCAAACAGCTGTAATCCCTGGTATTATGCCATCTCACACGTTCTTCTGAAAAAGCCGTGACTTGTTTCAACCAAGAAAAGAAGGATGGACATTGGATAAAGTTAACGTGCACATTTAGAGATGGAATAGACACATCTGTCCTAAACTCAAAAGTCTGCATATCACATCAGTATGTGAAAGGACTGGATGTTATCTACAAATATTCCATCTGGAGATTCAGTAGTGATTCTTCCCAAACTATAATTATAAATTTTATTCAAAGTTTTAAATCAAACTGGGTGCCTCAATCAATTCATATACTGCAGAAACACTTCTTTGTTTCTAAATAGCTTCTGAAATCCAGACTAAATTGAACCAACTCAATTTGATTGATTTGTCTATATCCAAGTCGAATTCGGTATCAGTTGATTCACATCAATTTTCACAGTTTGATTGACCTCTATTTACTCAAGACATAAATGAATCGTAAGGCATAATCCATTACAATACATGGATTAGGAGTCCTAAACAATGAGCATGCAACCTCTAGGGTTATTTCAGTTATTTTAGATTTTCACACTCATTCTCATTTACTGGACCATTAACTTCAAAAAGCCAAAAGCAATATATGGGAAAAATACACTGACATATGATGGAAGTGGAAGATGTTGCTTAGATAAATACTCTACCCTCCAGCCTCCTGGCAATTTAACAAGGTTTGGGTGATTATTGTTACTTGAAGCAAAGAGAAGTTAGCATCTCCAACTAGCTTCCCACCCATGGAAGCCAAACAAACTAGGACCTGACTCTTATTTAAGATATAAACTTCATCATTCTTTCAGTGAATAGAATGTGCTTAGTGGGTGTGAGGTACTTTGTTAGTGTACAGTTGTTTTCTATATTGTATGCTGTCTTGCTCAGATACTACTACAGAAGCATTTTTTTAATCATAGTAACAGTAAAACATGATATATGGCTGCTTGCAATCCTCTATGGCTTGGTTGCTGCCCCCTTTTTCCTATTTGATGAAAACTTCACTTGGTCCAAAATGTGGTGGCCACGTGGTTTTGTGCTAGTCTAGATTTGTATCTATGTCACCTTTTTTGTGGGAGCTGCATTGACTGCCAGTTTGCTTCCAGGTCCAATTCAAGGTGCTGGTTGTCACTTTTAAAGTCTTACATGGATTGGGGCCAGTTTATTTGAAGGACCTTCTTTTCCCAGTTACATCTACTTGATTCACCAGAGTAGGTAGGTAGGGGATTTTAGGGGTCCCCTCTCTTAAGAGTACATTTAGTGAGACCAAGAAGAAGGGACTTCTTCATGGTAGCTCCCTTCTTGTGAACATCATCCCTGTGGAAGTAAGATTGGGCTTGACCTTGACACTCTTATGAAAGGCTCTAAAGACGTGGCTCTGTCAATGGACCTGAAGACCTGAGGCTGATATGGAGCCCATCAAATGATTCTTGATGTTGCCAGGGAATCAGGATTTTGATGGGTTTTGTATTGGGGTTTTATTTCTGTAAGCTGCTTGGAATCAACATGAGTGAATTGGGCAGCCATATAAATTTACTAAATAAATAAAAAAGATAAATATGTTTATTCAAAAGAACACTTGCTTATAACATTGTAATACATTGAGAGAATGGTCATGGCACGTGGCCACAGCTATTGAGTTTTTAATATAAATAGATAGTAAATATCAATCTCTCTCTCTCTCTCTTTCTATACATATGCACACACACACAAAGAGGGAGGGAGGGAGGGAGAGAGAGAGAGAGTTATTGCAGACATTGTCCTGGGTCTGAAAAGCTGGCTTCTGGAAAATGCCTACTTGGGAACCATCCCTTTCCTATGTAGTTTACTTCAGACAAAGCTTGATGTAAGCCTCTAAGCAACAGGTCAGAATTCCAAATATGTTTCTCAAAAAGCAACTGGACTTTCTTTGTTTTTTCCTTGGATGAGAAGTGAAACATCTTCAAGGAAAAAAACAAAGAAAGTCCAGTTGCCTTTTGAAGAGCATCTTTGGGACAACCATGACCTGGATGACTGAGAATCTCCGTAGACATTCAAAAGGTCAGAGGGCACATGTAGCCCTGTTTTTCCCTTTCTTGGAATCTTCTCCTTCCCCTTCTTGCAGTTCAGTAAGAAATCTACTTACCTGTAAACAACAAAACCAGTTTTACTGTTTGCAAAATGTCATGTTGCCACAATCACTTTAAATGATTCATTGTGAATAATTCCCCTTTGTCCTGCAAGGAGATTTAGAGTGAGCCAACAGGTCATCCCTCTTTCTCATGCAGAGTGGATTTAGCAATTTTAAGGGTATAGTACATAAATATAATAGGGACGCGGTGGCTCAGTGGGTTAGGATGCTGAGCTTGTCGATCAGAAGGTCGGCAGTTTGGTGGGTCGAATCCCGAGTGCCGCATAGCAGAGTGAGCACCTGTTACTCGTCCCAGCATCTGCCAACCTAGCAGTTCGAAAGCATGTAAAAATGCAAGTAGAAAAATAGGTACCACTCCGGTGGGAAGGTAACAGCGTTCCATGCGCCTTTGGCATCTAGTCATGCCGGCCACATGACCACGGAGACATCCTCAGACAAGCTCTGGCTCTTCAGCTTTGAAACGGAGATGAGCACCGGCCCCTAGAGTTGGAAACGACTAGCACGACTAGAACCTTTACCTTTACATAAATAAACCAACTCTTTCTCTTCTTCCTGAAAATGCCTCAAGGCCACAATTAGGAGAGGTAGCATGGGATGAATTTCATTTCTCCTTAAGACCCAGGCTGTCTGTCTTTCTCTTTTCTATGGCTCTTCTTGGCTCCTGCCAGCCTTGATGCTTCCCCAGTTCATGCACTGGGTGCTTTCAGCACAGGTGAAAATTCATCACTTTGGCATTAAAGGAAGATCTAAAAGAACAGAGGATGACAAGAGCTGCACATAAGCATATGAAAAAAGAGCAAAAACAAAAGCCTGTAACTGGTCCAGTTACACAAGATGCGGTTGTTTCAGAGCCTGTGGGAGGAGCACGTCTTAAGAGAGCAACAGCTGATCTTCAGGCCTTGTTCCAAAGGCTTATGGTCACCAGAGATGGTGAAGTTCCTGACATGGAATGTTAATGGGTTAAATTCACCACAGAAAAGAAAGAAAGTATTTTTTTTTATCTGAAACAACATAAAAATGACATTGTTTGCTTACAAGAGACACATATTGCATTAAAAGATCAAAAATATTTGATTAACTCCCGATTGGGAACACATTTTGCATCTTTTGCTCCGGACAAGAAGGCTGGAGTGGTTATTTACTTAAGAAAAGACTTTTCAGCAAGATTGATTGAATCGGACAAACAAGGGAGATATGTTAGTATTGAATTAACATTACAAGGAAAGAAAGTTCTTATTGGATTATATGCTCCAAATCAGCAACAGCAAAATTTTTTTAAATTTTTACATCAGAGACTAATTGAACTGGATTACAAATCTGTTATTATGATGGGGGACTGGAATGGGGTTTTGGTGCCATCTGAAGATAAGAAGGGATCTTCTAAAAACTTTTTAAATTCAAAATTGCCTAAAGCTTTTTTTGATTTGAAGGAAGATCTGGAATTAAGAGATGTATGGCGGGAAAGGAATATGAGAGACAGAGATTTTACTTTTTTTTCGGATAGACACAAATCTTTTTCAAGGATTGACTTCATTTTGATTACTACTGATCTTTCCTCTTCGGTTAAGAACGTTAAGATTTTTCCTAGGACAATGTCTGACCATAGTCCTGTTTGGTTGGAGTTCTTTGCTGAAGACACTAGTAGGAGATCCTGGAGGCTGAATGAGAATTTATTTACAAATGACTTGTTCTTGCAGAAATGTAGAGAACATATGAAAGAATTTTTTGTCATGAATATGCATAAAGGTACCCCGACGGAAATGGTTTGGGATGCTAGTAAAGCCTATATGAGAGGGGTTTTAATTTATATGAACAATGCTTATAGGCGTAAGCAAGTGCAAAAACGTTTAGATATTGAGGAAGAGATTAAAACTAAGGAGAAAAAGTTCATTTTGAATCCATTGGATAATAATTTAAAGATCTCAATACATTTATTGAAAGAACAATTTAATATGCTATTGGCTGATCAAGTAGCAACTAATTTGCGTTATGCCAAACACAATACTTTTTGTAACGCCAACAAGCCTGGTAGATGGTTGGCTTATCAATTAAGGAAGAAACAGAAATTACGTACTATAGACAAAATAGAATATAAAGGAAAAGAAGTCTACCAACAAAATTTGATTAAGAGGAGTTTTCTAGATTTTTATTTGAAATTATATTCTAAAGAGAATATACAAGCTTTAGATGTAGACAAGTATTTACAGGGAGCTCATTTTCCAAGACTTTCACAAGAACAACAACTTGAGATGAATTGCCCAATTACATCAGAAGAAATTTCTTTAGCTATTAAACAGTTGAAATTGGGCAAAGCTCCGGGAACAGATGGATTAACAGCAATTTATTATAAAAAGTTGTTGCCTGAAATGATTGAACCCTTAAAGATTTTGTTTAATGAAATTCAGACTGGAGGCGCAGTTCCTCCATCATGGAGGACAGCTTTTGTATCGTTGATCCCAAAGGAGGATCAAGATCTTACTCAACCTAAAAATTATAGACCTATATCGCTTTTAAATACAGATTATAAGATTTTTGCTAAAGTATTGGCTAATAGATTAATGCAAGTTTTGAAACAAATGATTCATAGTGATCAATCGGGATTTATATCTGGGAGGTATATGAAATATAATGTAAGACAAATTGTTAACTTGCTTGAATATTTGGATAAGAACAACCAAGTCTCTGCAGCATTGATATTCTTGGGTGCAGAGAAAGCCTTTGACCAATTGAATTGGCAATTTTTATTAAGAGTTGTTGAGGAGATGAATTTTGGAGAAGGTTTTCTACATGCTATTAAAGCTATATATCAACAACAAACTGCACAAATTATAGTTAATGGGGGATTAACAGAGACTTTTAAAATTGAAAAAGGTACAAGACAGGGTTGCCCCCTATCACCATTATTGTTTGTTTTAACATTAGAGATTTTACTAATTAAAATTCGAGAGTCCTCTTTGATAAAGGGAATTAAAATAAAACAGAATGATTATAGATTGAGAGTTTTTGCTGATGACTTGGTTGTGACAGTATCCCAACCGTTACAGTCGGTTATAGACTTGATGGAAATTATAACTCAGTATGGTAAGATTTCTGGGTTTAAGGTGAATAGTAATAAGACTAAGATACTATCCAAGAATTTATCTATGAGTGAAAGGGATATGTTATCTAAATTAACAGGTTTTGAAATAGTGAAGAAGGTTAAATATCTAGGAGTATATATTGCAGCCTCAAATGTAAAATTGTATAAGAATAATTATGAAACACTATGGTTGAAGGTACAAAGGGATAATTCCAATCAATAATTGGAAAAAAATACAATTATCATTACTGGGAAGAATTGCAGTTGTTAAAATGAATGTTCTACCAAAGTTTCTCTTTTTGTTTCAGATGATACCTATATTGAAAAAGGATGCCAACCTTGATCAATGGCAGAAGGGTATTAACGAATTTATCTGGGCGGGGGAAAAACCAAGAGTTAAATTCAAGATTTTACAAGATGCCAGGGAAAGAGGGGGACTCAAGGCGCCGAATTTGAAATTGTATTATGATGCGGTTGCCTTGACCTGGGTTAGTGATTGGCTTAATCTAACTAACAAGAGAATACTTCATCTTGAGGGATGGGATTTGGTATATGGATGGCATGCATACTTGCTTTATGATAAGAAGGTAGACAGGGCTTTTAAATCCCATATTCTTAGAAGTGCTTTATTGCGTGTCTGGAAAAAGTATTATTATAAGTTAAATTATAAAATACCGATTTGGGGAATTCCGGGACACACGATAGAGGGCGTATCTATGGGAGTGAGTATGGATATGGTTTCTTATAAGGAGCTACTTAGATTGCAAGGGAATGATTGGCAACTTAAACCAGTAGAGGAGTTAAGACAAGAAAACATAAGTTACTCTTGGTTTCAATATACCCAATTGAAAGCTAGGTGGAAGTCAGATCAAAAGGTTGGCATCACAACTACAGATCAAAATTTAGTAAAGCAAATTAGAGATTCAAATTGTGCACATATAAAGAGGATATATAAAGCTTTAATTGAATTGGATTCGGAAACGGAACTGGTTAAAGACTGCATGATAAAGTGGGCACAAAATATTCAGGAACCAATTTCGCTGGACACCTGGGAGATAATTTGGGTCAGAAATGTTAAATTTACCCAGGCTCAAAATTTAAGAGAAAATTTTTATAAAATGTTTTATAGATGGCATCTGGATCCCAAGAAGCTGTCCAATATGTATCCTAATGTACAGTCTAAATGCTGGAGGTGTGGTAGTTTAGAACCTACCTATTTTCACATGTGGTGGACTTGTAGAAATATAAAAGCTTTTTGGATTAAAATTTGGTGGAACATTCAAAAGATTTTTAAGAGAAAGATAAAGTTCTCCCCGCAATTGTTTTTATTGGGCATTGTTGTAGATTGTGATGTTAAAGAAACTAACTTGATGTTGAACATGATAACGGCAGCACGGTTACTGGTGGGACAATATTGGAAGAAGGATAGTTTGCCCACTATAGAAGAATGGGTGTTTAAAGTTTCGAATCTTGCAGAAATGTCTAAGATTTCTGCTTATCTGAAGGATCATTCACAGGAAAGATATATTTCAGTTTGGAGGAGGTGGATAAATTATATTCAAAACAAATATGGGACCAAAAAGTACCATTTAGCTTATGAGTAGATTTTAGTGGGATATTGTTATTGGTACGTTGTTTGTAGTTATGTTAAAAGAGAGTTAAAGCGCATTATGAATTTGGTTAATTGTATATTATGCATAATTTTTATTTAGAATATGATTATTGTAACTATAATCCTGTATTTAGCTCTGGGAAGTGGGGGGGGGAAGTGGGTGGGTTTGGGGTGGGAGGGATTTGGGGATATATTGTAAAATTTTGTTTTTGTAAAACTCTTTAATAAAAAAAAAAGAAAATTCATCACTTTTTCTTGTTTTGATCAAGTATTGCCAACCAAGTGTCCTTCTTCCATTGGACCCCAGGCTGCCTGTCTTCCCTGTTAGCTGCAGGAGGTGGAACCCCAGCTGATCGACAAGTTGTTAGGAGAAAGATCTTCCACTGGTTTTCCTTGCCTTGCTCCTATGCAGTCTTTCTTTCTTGTTTTACAAAGAGAAATGGTTCATTAGTTGTATCTCTTACTTCTTTTCTCTTTATGCTGCTTCCCCGATGCTATATTTCATCTTTTTTCTTAGCCTCCACATTTTCCTACTTTTTTAAAAAAATACATAAGTGTGTCTACTATCTTTTTACCTTTCATTTCATCCTCCTACTTTTGAGGTCTCTCCATCAGTTTTGTCACATGTATTATCACTTTCCTTAACTCCTTCTATATAACTCAGCACCTCTGAGGATCCCATTTCCTCTTATTCTTTAAAGAGCAACTTGTTACAGACCTTTGCAACCTCGTCTCCTGTCTTCTCTTGGTAAATTCTTACAAGTTTCCATTAAATGTTAATACTTTTAATTATTTCTCAACTCTAAGGTAACCTTTTAAGTTGCACACATATAATCATAAAAATCAGGTCATTTAGGCCAGCAGATCTGCTCGGTGTGGGAATCCAAATTAAACATCCCTGACAAATATCCATTGGCCTGCTTGAAGACATCTAACAAAGAGGAGCCCGCTGAATAACTGGTTACACTGTCAAGCTGTTCTGACTATGAGGAACTTTCTCTGACATTTAATTGGAATTTTCTGTCCTGTGAGTTAAATTCAGTATTCTAGAATGCAAGTTCTGGAAGAGCAGATAACAGATTTTGACCTAGTTCAGAACAACACTACCATAATCCTTTCTCATTTTTTTTCAAGGTGAAACAATCTTTCTATCACACTTCACAGTTTATTGTAGAAAAGCTAATAGGAGTATTCAGAAGAAAATGAAATTTTGCTGCAATTGCACTGTCTGGTGGGACTACTAGAGAAGGTTAGCATTTCCATTGCTAAGCAAAGCAGCTGTTAAATGAGTTGTGTCTGATTTTCCATCTTTTTTGCCATGCTTATTAAGTTAATCACAGGGTTGTTAAGGGAATCTGGCTTCTTCCATTGACTTTGCTTGGCAGAAGCTGGCTGGGTAGGTTGCAAATGAAGATCACATGACCCTGGGACACAGCAACTGTTATAAATACATGCCAGTTGCTAATTTCCTGAATTTTGATCCCTGACTGTGGAGATATTGTGTTGGTCCTTAAGTACAAGGACAAGCTGCAAGTCATATTTTTCAGTGCCATTCTAATTTCAAGTGGTCAGTAAACAAATGGTTGTAAGTTGGAACTACCTTTAAAGGAGCTGGGCACATCCATACATGTGGCAACCTTCACAGAAAACCTTTCAAAGTACTCATGCTACAACTGGATACAGTACTTAAGACTGAGTGAATAATTTCCACTGACTACATGTTAGCTAGTCTGGATGCCTTTTTCACTGATGTGCATATAAAATATTGTGACAAGTTTTATATCAAAATATATTTTATTCTTTATACTGTTTCCATCTTCCCTTAAAACAGTGACAGAATCCACAATGGTCTGAGAATCAGCATCTCCACTAGATAATTGATAGTCAAGCTGAAACCAAATTAATCAAGTAAAAATAGCAAATGGGGAAATATTTTACCCAAACATCCTCAAACCTCTAAATAAGTTACCCAGGCCTAATCCACATATCAAAGGATAAGGTCTGCAAACACAATAGAGTTAATTAAATTAGGTCTCCCAGCAGAACTGCATGTTCACAAGAATAAATATCACACACAAACACACCTCAAGTGTCACCCTAGAATCAACATGTAGACACTTTCATACCCTGGACAAGTTCCCCCTATAAAAGTCTGCCACTGTACCCCATTTCTCTGCAACAGCACCTAAAGGCAAACTCTTTCCTTTTAGGAATAAATATTTCTTCTTTCCTCACTGCTGTCTGGATCTCGTTTTTATTTATTCTTCCACAACCCCAGCTCAGAGTTGGAACTCCAAACTACTCTTCTGACAATATCTTCAAGAAAACAAAACAAAACAAAAAATAGATCAAGAACCACATATAGTTGTAAAACTGCAAGTTGCCAATCAGTCATCAGTAGGCAATGTTGAGTTAGGTCAGACATGTCAAACTCGCGATGTCACGGGATGTCGCACAACGTATCTGGATGGTTTTGCCATTGCTGGCAATGGGGTGGGCGTGGCTTCCGAATGATGCATCCGGCCTGTGGGCCAGCAGTTTCACACCCCTGAGTTAGATGAATCGTTGCCTTAACCTGGCAGGTATTTCTTACTATATGCCATGGGAATGGGCTATTATAAACACCTGATGATTCTGTGTAGAAAAGAAGTAGAATCAGACAGCCACAATGGTCTGTTGCAGCAGGGGATACATTTCACATCTACAACATCCTGTTCTTTCACATGCACATGGCCCATCCATGTGAGCTGGGCCAATGTATATATTTGTCACAAAAGCCTTTTTGAAAGTGAGAATTGGTGCTTCCTCAGATCAGTGTTTCTCAACCTCTGCACCTTTAAAATGAGTGGACTTCAAATCCCAGAATTCCCCAGCCAGTTTACACTTCAGCTCTCTTTTATTCAGGCAGTGTGATTTTAGCGATCTCTGCATTTGTAGTATATAAAAAAAAGAGGTGACAGCCATAAAAATGGCAATAAAAAATAGCAAAGATAGAATGCAGATCAGTGGGAATGCAATCAATTTTACTGCCCAATTTACAGAATAGTTTTGTGGTTCTATAGTTATTTCTTTGTTTTTAATAAACTAACTTTACAAAGCTGGATTTTATGATCCAACTAAAGGGCTCAAATAATGCCAACACAAACACATTTAACTGGATTATTAAACAACAACATCTGTATATCTCAGATCATTGGGACGGACTTGATAGGTGGACAAAAATGGTTTTTTTTGCCACAGTTGTTCTATGTGATTTGTTCCCATTCTTTCTGTCTTTTTGGCTCTCTCCGGGAGAAGAATGTGAACTCACACTTGACAGGTTTTTAGCTGGTGTTGGCTTTTATATGCATCAAATCCTTCCCAAGAATCCAGGATATTGTTATTATTAAAATAGTTCTTTGAATTATGCCAGTCTTTAGTACCTATTAGGGACGTGGTGGCTCAGTGGGTTAGGACGCTGAGCTTGTCGATCAGAAGGTCGGCAGTTTGGCAGGTCGAATCCCGAGTGCCACGTAGCAGAGTGAGCGCCTGTTACTCGTCCCAGCTTCTGCCAACCTAGCAGTTCGAAAGCACGTAAAAATGCAAGTAGAAAAATAGGGACCACTACGGTGGTAAGGTAACAGCGTTCCGTGCACCTTTGGCGTCTAGTCATGCCAGCCACATGACCGCGGAGACGTCCTCGGATGTTCCGTGCGCCTTTGACGTCTAGTCATGCCGGCCACATGACCGCGGAGACGTCCTCGGACAAGCGCTGGCTCTTCGGCTTTGAAACGGAGATTAGCACCAGCCCCTAGAGTCGGAAACAACTAGCACACATGTGCGCGGGAACCTTTACCTTTACCTTTAGTACCTATCTTTAATTGCATGATTGGCTTATGAAAGTATAATGAGAACAGAAAATCATGGAGGAATTATTCTTGGGGGGTGAGGAGACTAATGCACAAGTGAAGTTTTGTTTTTCCCTTGGATACGTTCTTTGAGGAATGTTTCCTAGGTTTTTCTTGACCCTCAGAAAATTCTGAATTTTGTCAATTAGAGGCTTATAGCAGCAGTAGTCTTTTGGAGTTTAGAAAGGGTATCCAAATGGTATGGTCGAAAACCAATGGCAGTCACAATGGTATGATCAAAGCTCTTCCTCTTTTTTCTATGTAACACACGTCATGATTTTTGATGCCTTTTTTTTAACACCATAACTTGTGCATGTGGTTTAAGGAATGTGATGCAGGCTGGTGTGTTGATTTATCTACTCCAGAAAACCCAGGGATTGATTTGGAGAAGCCTGACAACTGACAATTTACAATATTAAAAAAGGGAATAAGTGTTTCTCCCATAAGGTAAGCCAATCCATGCCTATAAGATGCAAAAAGTTTTTTAGTAGATTCAGAACCAATATATCAAGAAATCAGCTATCTTAAATTAATGTACACTATTAAAATTTCCTGAGGGACACAGTGGCTCAGTGGGTTAGGACGCTGAGCTTGTCGATCAGAAGATTGGCAGTTTGGCGGGTTGAATCCCGAGTGCCGTGTAACAGAGTGAGCACCTGTTACTCGTCCCAGCTTCTGCCAACCTAGCAGTTCAAAAGCATGCCAGCCACATGACCATGGAGACGTCCTCGGACAAATGCTGGCTGTCGGCTTTGAAACAGAGATGAGCACTGGCCCTTAGAGTTGGAAACGACTAGCACGCATGTGCGGGGGATCCTTTACCTTTATTACAATTTCATTTTAGATTGTATTTTATTACCATTTCATTTTAAATCGTATTTTATTCTAATTCCATTTTAAATTGTATTTTATCAAATTCCATTTTAAATTGCTTTTATCAAATTTTAGTAACAATTTGTGCTGGAACATTGCACTTTGATATGGCCCAAGGGCTAATCAATAAAGACTTTTGGTATTTAGCTATCTGAGAGAAGTCTTATGCTTTCTTGTCCTGGCTAGATTCTTCCCAGAATCATGTTGCTGTCAGTTGTTGGGAACAAGACTCTGGAACTTACGATCTGACAGGACTCTCCTTTTGTATTGGAGCACATAACACCAGACATGCCACTAAAAGGCAAAATAATGAAACTACATCTCACTTATTTTGGCCATGTCATGGGGGGGGGGAGAAATTCACTGGAGAAAGCAATTATGTTTGGAAGAGTTAGCAGTAGAAGGAAACCAGGACATCAAAAAACATGGTGACTGGACACTATCAAAGCTGACACCAGCCAGAGCATAAAGAAACCCAAGGAGTTCAAGTTCAGAAGATCTGGAGACACCTGACCCATAAAATTGCCAAGAGCCAGACATGACTGAATGGATAACATAATCAACACCATCATAAAGCAAAGGATGGAAAATGGGTTGCCTTCCAGCAATGCTGACACAGTGACTTCCAACCTTGCATCATTGGCCATGCTGGCTTGGGCGGCTGAAACCAATATTTCAGCAGGCTCTGGATTTTTACTTATATAACTTGCATTATATAATTCAGATTCCACAGCTGAGTCATCTTACGAATAATTAGCTGGCATCTGTAGGGTCCTTGGTCTCTGAGCTTGGTTGTTTTCTTTCAGATACAGGTAGTCCTCAACTTACAATAGTTTGTTTAGGGACTGCTCAACGTTATGGGAAAAAAATGACTTATGAATGTTGCAGTAACCTCATGGCCATGTGTTCAAAATTTGGGTGCTTGGCAACTGCTTCATATTTATGACAGTTGTAGTGTCCCATGATCACATGATCACCTTTTGCGACCTTCTGACAAACCAAATCAATGAGGAAGACATATTCATTTAACAGTCTTGTTGCTAGCTTAATAGCCATAGTGATTCACTTAACTGTGGCAAGAAAGGTTATAACATGGGGCAAAATTGACTTAACAAATATTTTACTTAGCAACAGAAATTTTAGGCTCAGTTGTGGACACAAGACAGGGACTATCTGTATTTCATTACCAAATTAGGTAACATCATCAGTAATGAAATGTCTACACCCACCGAAAAAAAACAACAGCCCAAGTTCAGACACACCGTGGACCCCAACAGTTCAACCCTGAACTACAAATATTCTCTTCTATTGGTAGCTGGCATCTACTTAGACCCAAAAGAGACAAGAAACACTTTATATATCTGTCATCCCACAGGAGCAAGGTAAAGTGCTGCCTTACAAAACCATCAGTAGCAATAATCTTCAACAACCACAAGATGGCAAAAAACTGTGTAATCACAAGCAAGATACAGAGTGCGAATATCAGGAACAAAATGAGTTTGAAGGTACAAATATGTTAATAGAAAGTTGGGCTCCTGTGAGATTTATTTTCTCCCTCTCTTTGCTCTGAAGTACAAGATGTAGGGTTAACCAAGCCCTGCTTCTTTAATGTTGTTGGTTTTAATGAATTGTTTTATCTACAAGCCAACTCCCTGTAAAATAAGATCCATGGGACTGTTCAAAGAAAACACTAGAATGCTACCACGGCAGGCAGAAAAATGCTGAGGGACAGACTTAGTAAAAGAACAAGCAGCCTTCAGGGAACAATTTGCCTTCTCTTTTATGGCTGCACAAACACCTTTGACTTTAACATTTCACTGTACATCTAATTTGTGTCTGGAATATAAGAAACCTGCCTTAAGATTACAGCAAGAATCCCCTGTAGGAGATAAAATGTCACCAGCAACCAATACCCAGATAAGCAGAGATTAACACCAAGATTACCGGTAATACTAAACTAACAACCAAACTGTAAACAATACCCCAATCAAGGGACTACCAATTCAGACATACAGTCAAAGAATAAACAACAGCCTAATCAAGGAACCAGCAAGAAAACTCTCACCAAGATTGACAGGGTAAGATGCTTGTATATAAACAAAGAGCAAACCCCACTCTCTTCTAGCTCGGATGATGTTACCTAATTGGATAATGAAATATCTGCAAGAAAATAACCAAACTAGAGAGCACCAAGAACCATGGAGATAAAACAAGCAGAACATCATCTAAGGCAGGGGTGTCAAACTGCCGGCCTGTGGGCTGGATGCATTATGCCGAAACTGCGCCCACCCCATTGCCGGCAATGGAAAAAAAAGTCATGATACATCATGACACGTCACGTGACATTGCAAGTTTGACACCCCTGATCTAAGGGACATTACATCTGGACTGAGTTGCCTCTTATCTCTCTAAGGGACATTACATCTGGGCTGAGTTGCCTCTTATCTCCTAACCGACCTTGGAATCTACTTCGTTACTACATCCCATCAAATCATCAAAGATTATCTACAGATTAGTGCTGCTCCTCTGTTCCTAGCCACTCCATTGTTTTGCATATTGTAACACAGTTTAATCTCGATGTTATTTTATGTCTTGTTGTATTTTAATTTGTGTAAAATGTATTTAAAATTGGGAATTTTCTGAAGAGACATAGTGAATTGTTTTATTTTATTTTTATGGATGGTAATCATCACAAGATTCTCTGGCTACAGTATGCCAGCTGTTAACATTTAATATAAGTAACACAGCTGACAGCATAGAAATGTTTTAAATAAATGAAGTTCCATTCTTCCATTTTGAGAGGGAGAATTATAAGAATTGCACCCAAATTCCCATCTGAAAATACTCAGATAATATTATTATATGTTCATCTCTGACAAGCCAAACAGGAAAATAAATAAAGTAATCCCTCCTTTACAATTTTAAGCTGTTAGGGAATAAAGGAAGCAAAAGATGTGTCTTTCAGGAAAAAAAATCCTGCATTTCCTCCTCCCCCCCCCCGCCCCTTTACCCTTTCTCTCAAACAATGTTGTGAAAACTTGCTTTCAAATTTCTATAAAACCTCATGAATAGATTGTGGCATTCTTACTGGCCTTAAAATAACTTATTTTTTACTTGGTTAATTGTGAATTAACCCATTTTTGAAGCTTGTGTGGTGTTAAACAAATGAGCAGGGTTTGCAAATATGCAAAGCTTTGGAAGAGCTCACCAAACATAAAACTCGTCAAGTTTAACATATGAATACAATTACTGATTGCATTTTGTTTAACCTTGGTCCAATTGGGGTGCAAAATCTGGATGAAGGCTAGATGGCAGCAAAGAGAAAGCAAATATGGTAACCCTTTGCCACCATCTAGTGGTTGCCCAAAATCATGAAGGCCAGAGCTGAAAGCTTTGTCCTATTAGAGATTGTCTCTATAGCCTTGTTACATTCTAGACTTTAATTAAGGAAGAAAATTCTCATAATGGTGCTATTCTCCAAGACGTTCAAGTCAACCACCAGCTCATCCAAGTCTATTTATTTTGTCAAAACATGCTGACATTCTTTGGATCAATAATACCATTCTTACAATATCCCCACCCATTTTCTTATGGACCAGAAAAATGTCAGCAAAAATATCTTAGACAATTTGTCCTTTAGTCAAACAGATAGCAATATGCATGCTTTGGCCACAACTGCTGAATAATATTAGTTCTGTGTAGCAAGGCCTCCACAATTTTCCTTCTTGTTTGTTTGTTTTCCTTTTTTCCTCTCTAGCTGTTTTCTTGCAAAACTAAGTAGCCAAAGAAAGTCTGTTCTTTGGGTTTCGGTTTAAACTGACTGGATAGAGGTAATTTAATCCTGTGTGTAACTATATCTATTTGGAGCTAAAATTAACTCCTTCAAGTTTATGTTGAAAAGGTCAATTGTCTGTGATGTTCACACAACACATTTATCCTTCCAACGGGCTTGTAAGAATAGTGCCCTCCTCCTCCTCCTCCTCCTCCTCCTCCTCTTCCTCTTCCTCTTCCTCCTCCTCCTCCTCCTCCTCCTCCTCCTCCTCCTCCTCCTCCTCCTCCCTATGGATTCATCTATTAGGGCCACAACAATATTTCCTTCAGTATAAGTACAGTGCTATAAAAAGGTAAAGGTAAAAGTTCCCCCGCACATGCGTGCTAGTCGTTTCCGACTCTAGGGGCCGGTGCTCATCTCCGTTTCATAGCCAAAGAGCCAGCGCTTGTCCGAGGACGTCTCCGTGGTCATGTGGCCGGCATGACTAGACGCCAAAGGCGCACGGAACGCTGTTACCTTCCCACCGGAGTGGTCCCTATTTGTCTACTTGCATTTTTACGTGCTTTCGAACTGCTAGGTTGGCAGAAGCTGGGACGAGTAACAGGCGCTCACTCTGCTACGCGGCACTCGGGATTCGACCCGCCAAACTGCCGACCTTCCGATCAACAAGCTCAGCGTCCTAACCCACTGAGCCACCGCGTCCCTTTTACAGTGCTATACTTGCCCACAATTCCTTTCTATATTACACTGAAAGTACAGTGGTTTGACTTAAATCTTCTGAAACTAGAACCATACAGTTCTGGGGAAAGCATAGCTGCTTTAAGGTATTGGAGAGAGGTGCTACATTCTTACCTCCCATGTTTTCAAACTTGATTGAATCGAAATGCTACACGGCTCTATTAAAATACTTTGAATGTTCTCTAGGTTTGAGAAATGATGTAATTTGTGAATAGGAAGAATGTGTGTGCATGTCATGCATCTCCATGCTTAGAAAATTCTGCTCGATATATATTCTTTCTTTTATGGTTTATTGTTCTTCATAAAATTTTCACTGCGTTCCTTATAATTGACTGAAACACTCAATTAATTTGAATATATCATCATTATTTAGATTCTAGCATATATTTTCATTTATTTTATACCAGTGCCCATATTAAATCATACAGAGAGAGAGAGAGAGAGAGAGACACACACAAACACATTGTTCTGTATAATAAAGTCCGATTCTTGGAGATTTCCTGGACAAATCACTGAAGTTTTCTTGGCAAATGTCTCTTTATCATACAGATGGGTTCCTTGTGGTTTGTTTTTTTTAAAAAAACCAACACCCAGACTTTTCAGCATATACCAACTTTTAATTTCCCATGGTATTATCACAGTAACTTCTCATTTCTTCCACTCTTTCACAATTAGTGTTTGAGCTGCTAATATTAAAGGAAATTCCACTCTCCCTGGTTTCTGTTCAATAGTAGTATCATTCTTATTCTTCTTGAGTACAAATTAGCAGCTAGGCAGGATCTGGAGCTCATTATACTTAAAATGCTTGTAAGTATAGAGTATGCTTGTAAGTAGTAGAGTTGCCATTCTATCAGTGGAGGAAAGCCACAGAATGAGTTTTCATTTTCTTTGCTACATATATAATAGCCAAGTGATATCTAGGAAAATCACAGACTTTGGGGGTTGTCTACAGCATCCTGCCTAGTGCATTTTGCCACAACATAATTTTTGATATTACATTCCATGTTGGAACACCTCTTCTCTCCTAAAGCAAACTTTTCCAATTAACATTTAGCTGACCTCCAAGATGTAGATCAAGCTGATCACTGACCTTATTATTACAAGGACAAGAAATGATTGGGTGGCTATAGACCAAGGGGTGGGACAATGATGCCAAGCAAATTGGTTCATATCCAAGATAGGAATGAGACCGAGGATTCTCCCCACTGATTTTTGAGAAAGATTGTTGATGTCTGCTTTAGGTCTTACATTACAGTTTTTTTCCTGTTTTAGATCTTACATGAGGGGCTCCTACAAAGACAAGAGTATCAACCTATTTTCCCAAGCACCAAAAGGCAAGACAAGAAACAATGGTTGGAAACTAACCAAGGAGAGAAGCACACTAGAATGAAGGAAAAAATTCCTAATGGTGTGAGCAATCAAGCAATGGAGTAAATTGAAAAAATAACGTTCTGGACATTGAAGACTGACTATTTGATTAGGTTATGGCATGCCTTCAGAGGTTGTTGGTACTCCATCACTGGAGGATTTTAAGAAGAGACTGGACAGCCACTTGTCTGAATAGGGAATAGGGTCTCCTGCTTAAGCCAATCAGTAAAATAATTATTACACAGTAAATATGAATGATTCTGTATCAAACTATAATTTATATCCCAGTAGAACCTCAAAATGTGTAGTTGCTCTCTATGCAGGAAATGAAATACCTTGTACTATATGTTGTTCCAAGGAATTGCAAACATTTTAACAGAAACAAGCAATAATTTTTCAATAAAGCCCATAAAGTTTGGCATTTACTGAAATTATTTTTCTACAAAATAGACATGATAAAATGAACATCCGGTGATATTTGTAAAAATCTGGTAAATTAAAAATTATTTGTGGCCTGCCTTCCCATAAACAATTCTGAATAGTCTTCCAGAATATCTATTTAGAATTAACACTGAAATGCTTCCTAAAATATAAATCAATTGGAGGAGTGGAGTGAATGAATTAATATTCACTTTAATAGCATTAATCTTACCCTGTCAACTTAATGGAATTTTAATCCATCTATTAACACATAGCAATCTTGGATATAGCTTTTAACATATTAGTTACCTTGTAGTTTTATATATATATATATATATATATATATATATATATATATATATATATATATACATGTGTGTGTGTTATAAATAAATGACATCACTTATTTATAACAGAGTCAACTTGTAGGGGAATAGGTGGCATATAATTTTAATTACATATTACAAAATAAATGACTTTGTTTATTTTATTTATTTCCCCCAGCTAATAGTACATTTTTGGTACTTAGCAAACTGCTGAATCCCCCATATTAGAGCAATTCATCAATACTGTCAAAATGTTATCGGCACACAAAAATAATTTATACTCAAAATCCACCAATCCTTCACCAGTAACATCTCAAGACTGCATATCTTTAATTGTTAATAATTCAATAATTAATTTCAAAAGCCACAGACAAGGTGGAAAATTGTAATGATGCCAGGTGTAACTTGACTGGTCCAGAAAATAACTGAATTGTTCTTAATCTTGCTATTGATTGCAAATAGTAAATTTCAATCCCTTTAATAAAAGAAAGCAGGACTACGTAATTTGCTTTGGAAACTTAATCTGAACTGTATCAAAAACTTTTCCAGCATCTATAGTTGTTAATGTTTCAGAATCCAATATATCTTAAACTATATCCAATCTATAAATTAATAAAATGCACCTATCTCATCTATTTTTAATAATTCTGAAATACGATGGTAAATTCTGGCACTTCCAGAATTCCCAAACTAGGCAGATAGGCAGGCAGACAGACAGACAGATAAATAGACAAAAGAGTCAGCAGCATATCAGATTTGATTTTTAAAAAGTGATTTGGGGCGCATAGAAGTATGACTGTAGTACTTTCCTGCAACACCATAATATTGCCACATAGTCCTGGGAAAAGACACAACTGCTTCAGAGTTTTGCAAGCAGATGTTAGTCTTGCACATCCACAAAATCTTAAAGCATCTTTTAAAAATTCAGTCTGAAATATTGCACATCCCTAATAGTTAGGTACACAGAGATGCATGCAAAGGTGACTAATGAATTAGTCTCATTTTAAGTTATGTTTCAATCTTTTTTTCAGAATTGAAATGCAGCGTGATATGTACCATACATACTAATAGCATGATTTCATGCAATTTTAAATGATGTTTTTTGATGTTACATTTGTATCCTAGTTTTTCTTTAGTAAATCTCACCTCCATTTTCATCCTTACTAGATCTACCCCATGATCTAGGCTGAGATGTAAGAATGCAAGAACCAACTTCATTCTATAAACTTCCATACTACAGACTGGATTTATATTTTGGTCTCTCTGGTAGTAATATAACACCCTAATCACTAGGTAGCCCTAGGCTCTTTTCTGAATGGATGACATAAAAGCCCTTATTCCAAGAGAAAAACAGAAAAGCACAAAAAAGAATAGTGAGCTTGGGAGCAACCAAATAAGGACATAATTTCTGTGACAATCTGACTTCATTTCTTAGGAAACCTTAACACTGTTTTGCTATTGGTATTGAAACTTGTTATATTGGCTGATGATTCTTGGTTGATGGATTACATTTACTTCAACCTAATTGGTTGCAGTAACATTGAGAAATAATTAAATTTGGTGCAGATTTGCCTGAGCTTGCCCCAAATAGGAAGTTAATTTAGGGCCAGATTGTGCATGTCTATAACTAGGAGAAGTCAGAAGAAAAAAAAGTTCTTAGAGGTGCTAAGATAAATAGAAGTAGGAGGTGAAGATGACAGCTTTGAGTTAACAAAGACAATCAGAACTGGGAGACTTCTGGAAAGAGAAGAGGACAGAACCAAACAGTAGAGCAGGGGTGTCAAACTGGCGGCCTGTGGGCCAGATACGTCATGCACAGGCCACGCCCAGCCCAGCTCTGCAAAGGCAAAAAATGTTGCGATGTGTCATGTGACGTGATCGAGTTTGACACCCATGCAGTAGAGAAAGAAAGGAAAGGTACAAAAGTTCTGGATGCATTGATCAGCAAAGGTAGTAAGATATACAGCGTACACATGCACACATGCAGGAAGAAGAGGAAAAAATAGAAGCTTGGAAGAAGCTTGGCCTAAGAGCAATGACAATAAAGGAAGCCAGAAGAAGAAGACACATGGAGGAGTTAAGAGACAAAGCTTTAAGTAATGGGGAAAAGAAAAAGTGGTTAGATACCCCAGAACAGAGAGAGGGGACGGTTCCTTAGCCGATAGGTGGTTTAGTAGCAGGCCTGCTTAAAATGAATTGAAGAGGAGTTTAATAGGGTACTAGCTTCTCAAACCTGGAAAAATTCTAGTGTTAAAACTGGAGCTCCTTTGAGAGCCCAAATCAGAGAAGATGGCTCTCATTCTACAACAACAAATCTGTAATGAACATTGGGGTTAGCGAGAGTAGCCCAGACTCACCCAGTGAGTCCTGTGATTGAATGAGGACTGGACTATGGGCCACTATATTGGCTGTTCTTAAACTATGATGATAATATAGTATGCTGCAATTGGTTTTGGCAATTAATTGTTGAACTTTTTCACTTGTCCCCTCAGGTGATCTCAGAGAGAGATGATAATAGAGCATGCAAGGATAATGAAGGACAGAAGATGCTGTCATGTGTACAGAAGTTCTTCCTGATGGATTACAGTTATGATGAGCTAAAAGAAACTTGTCACATGAAGTGGCCAGCCTTGTCTGAGCTGAGAAGCTAAGGAAGATGCAGGAACTAATTAGAAGAGACGTCTCCAAAATATACTAGAGCTGTTGGCTACACTGGGAAATCAAAAACCTATCTCAGAACGAGGCTTATCTCCCAAAAATATCAAGATAATTGCATGGATGTATCCATGAACTTACCATGAATTCAGCTTGACTTGAAGGATACTTTATTTCTTAAAATAAGCATGGATTTAACTATTTAAATGACCTTAGTTTAACAGGCTTTGATATGTACAAGTGATATTTTGTGGGGGTCAGATCCTAACCTCCAATTAACAAAGCCATGTGCACTAAATTAAGAGGTGTGGAGATTTTCCTGCAAATGACACAGTGATATAATTGTCCTCAGTGATATAATTTCTTAAATGATATAAAATCAGATTTAACAGACGTTGAATGAAATGTCCATTAAGTCAAAATGTTACTGTATTTTATCAACTTAAACCAAAGATAAATTGAAATTTTATGTAACTGCTTCAACATTGTTATATATAAATAACATGTCTGTCTTTGAATGTGTGTGTGTGTGTGTGTGTGTGTGTGTGTGTGAGAGAGAGAGAGAGAGAGAGAGAGAGAGAGAGAGAGAGAGAGAGAGAGAGAGAGAGAGAGAGAGAGAGAGAGAGAGAGAGAGAGAGAGAGAGAGAGAGAGAGACCAAAGGCTTAGTTCAAGACTTTTGGTAACCATTCATATACATTTATATGTATATGAATACATTTATTTCTTTATATTTCTTCTAAGATTCTTTTCTCCCTACACTCTTTTCATGCTTGGTAGTTGCTTTTTAATTGATTTGCCATACCGTAAATTCATTTTTTAAAAAAGGATATTCCTAGTGATTCCATGCCATTTGAATATTTAAATATTTTTGCAGGTTTTTAAATTTATTTTTCATGTTTTGTTTTGTACCAATTACAGTACTTGTAATATTTTTAAGCATGCATGACCAAGGAAGTTATAGAAAAACAGAGACTTGACTAAGTCTGCTAAATTGATCAGGATGATTGATTACAAGGATTATCATGTTTTTCAACCGAATGAATGGATATTGGTATGCAGTTACTGCTTAAAGAAAGGAAAGGGGATATTAAAAAAAAATCCTAATTTGGTGCACATACTGATGGGATAAGTGATGGACTGGGAATAGTGTGGTAAAAAAACTGTCTGAAAATATTGATCCAGTGTGAATTAAACATGTCAATAATGTAATACTTGTGTTAAATCTGCTTTACAAACGTGTTTGCAATTTAAATAAACACAAGGATGTCTGAAAGTTGGTAAAAGGGAAGGAGACAGGAGAAAGGAAATAAAATTGACACAGGAGCGACTCACTATTGGTTAAGTTTCCATTCTGCACTGAACCAAGTTATTGATCTTATTCATTTTCCAGGTTACACAATAACTGAGTCAAACACACACACACATTTTGTTAGTCTGAAGAGAGTTTACCAGAATCCTGATATTTGATACACACACACACACACACACACACACACACACACACACACACACTCTTGGCATATTATGCGAATACAGCCTTTGAGGAAATGTTAGGACAAAGACATTTTTTTAAATGAAAAAGAAAGAACAATTGGGTTACAAATATCCATAAAGTGGAGAGAGAGAGAGAGAGAGAGAGAGAGAGAGAGAGAGAGAGAGAGAGAGAGAGAGAGAACAAACCTGAGTATAAAAGTTCCACCACTTTCCACCATGAAAGTGGGACATTCAGGACAAATTAAATAAGTTCTGCATCATCCAACACATTATTAATTTAGAGAATTTAGCTTCTACCACATATGGTGATAATTATTGCAGTTTGGAAAGGGAATTATAAATGTACA
Source organism: Vipera berus (assembly GCF_964194415.1). Classification (NCBI taxonomy): domain Eukaryota; kingdom Metazoa; phylum Chordata; class Lepidosauria; order Squamata; family Viperidae; genus Vipera; species Vipera berus. The sequence continues at coordinate 14,844,072 of NC_138206.1, forward strand.
CCTTTAGAGAGGATTAAGCCATCAGTGGTCCTAGACATCATATATTAGCTTTAGGATCAGTCTGCTTCTGTGTGCCTGATCTTAGCCATCAGGATATTTTCCCCCCACTTCTGCATATTTCCTGAAGAAAATAATTCCAGAATTTATCAGACATGGAATTCATTGCCACTGCTGAAAATGTACTTGTGATACAAGGTGCAGTAATACAGGTAGTCCTTGACTTACGACCACAATTGAACCCAAAATTTATGTTGCTAAGTGAGACATTTGTTAAGTGAGTTTTGTCCCATTTTATGACCTTTCCTGTCACAGTTGTTAAGTGAATCACTGCAGTTGTTAAGTTAGTAACATGGTTGTTAAGTGAATCTGGCTTCCCCATTGATTTGGCATGTCAGTGGATCGCAAAAGGTGATCCCATGACCCTGGGACACTGCAACCGTCATAAATGTGTGTCAGTTTCCAAGCATCTCAATTTTGATCATGTGACCATGGAAATGCTGCAACAGTCATAAGTCACTGTTTTCAGGGCTGTTGTAACTTTGAAAGGTCACTAAATGAAATGTTGTAAGTCGAGGACTATCTCTACTGAACAAGAATGGTAGGAAGTTGCCAAGGTTGAGAAACACTGTCATATTCTTTGAGTGCCTTCTAAAAACAAGCTTTGTGCTTCTTCTGGAATAACACTTTTCCAGAATAACACCAAACCTGTGGGTAGAAAAAAGCATGACTATCAACTAATAATCAGTGGCTCTTAGACCCATCTAGAAAAACAAAAGCATGCACCTAAACTCACTTCTTCCCAAATCCTTGTCCCCATTTCACCTTAAGGAAAGCAATTGATACATTTTTCCCCCTGTTGGCAGATGATGCTCAATGAGAAGAGGATGATTCTAAGTAAATCTGGCTGCTCCAGCCCTGGAGGTTTTTAAGAAGAGATTGGACAACCCTTTGTCTGAAATGGTATAGGGTTTCCTGCCTGAGCAGGGGGCTGGACTAGAAGGCCTCCAAGATCCCTTCCAGATTCTATTCTATTCTATTCTATTCTATTCTATTCTATTCTATTCTATTCTATTCTATTCTATTCTATTCTATTCTATTCTATTCTATTCTATTCTATTCTATTCTATTCTAAAATCTGTTATTAGTGATCTTAGAGAATCACAAGCACTTAAGCTGTTAACGTTGTCCAAGTGTGTGTTTGCAAACACAAACATTGCTGGTATCTACATGCATTTTTCAGAAGCATCTTTTTGTAGGTCCTTGAGTCTCTTTCCAGACTGTATTGTTAGCATTTGACAGCAAAATGCCTACTTTTGTCAGCTTTTATTTACTTATTTATTTAAAAGCAGGAACAAGGAAAACAAGTCCATGAAACTTCTGTTAGGCTTAAGTCACATAATTTAGTTAACTCCTTCCAATAAACTATAAATATCCTTTTAAAAGGACCCCAACATATCTATATTTCTATGATGTTCTTGAATGTTAATTAAAAATGCAAATCCTGGAATACTGCTATCATTTAATTGATTCAAGCCTAGCCTTTCTTTTCTCTAAACTAGCCATACCCAAATCCTGTAACCATTCTTCATATGTTTGTATGTTGTTCTGTTAAATCTATCCCTTGCTCTCTTAATCTGTCCACCATTACATCTATAAGAACAACAGAGTCCCCTGCATTGTCTCCAAGTATGCCCACATATTTTTCGGCCAACTCAAAAACTGTAGGAATGCACATGGATGTGACTCTGAGAAAAAAAACGTGTTATGTATTAATTTATGTATTCTAAATATCTTAACGTCATTTTCTATCTGTTCTGGCTATGTAAGCCTTAGTTTTGGAGAAGGATGGCACATTCACATGCAGAGAATATTGATTTTGTGTCTTTAACTCATCTGTCCTTTCTCATTACCCAGAGCTTGGATATCAGCCTATACAGGCTGGGCTGCTGAATAAAATCAATAGAATTAAGATGCAGATGAAGCAGCAGTGTTAGATTTGATTACCATGATTTCTTCATTGAATTTGTAGATGCTTCAAAGCTGGTTATTCTTTTACATGACTGTCATCAAAATCTATTTTCAGCATTACCCTTCTCAAGGCTTCATCGCTGTAATATGAACAATTGCCCTGGGAGAGGGATCAATCCATTTAGACTTCAAAAACCTCCTCTCCCCCTCCTTTGATCTTTGTGGCTACCAGCTGATATTCTGTTTGGAATCCCCTGTTTGAAAGTTTTGGTGAATGAGTGAATTTGCCACAGCCTTCCTCTTTGAAGAGAGCTCACTTTACTTCAAGTTCAGAGTAGATTCTTGCTTCATAAAGTTCAGCGTTTCAGTCTACTGTATACTTTTTTTTTCTTATTGTTTTGCATTTTGGCAAAAGGAGATGGAACTTGCTGGTGTAGGAACCCCTCAAAGAGAATGAAATCTGGGAACTTTCAGCAAGGTGCAAAGTTAGGGTAAGGGTTTAGAGCTTGTCTTCAGAATTGAAAACGTTTCTACATTATTTTTAATAGAATGCATCCAACACTTTTCTTTCTCTTTAATGAGCAGATGTTTTTCTAGGCAGATGTAGCCTCGGCAGTAAATCAATGAATCAATCAGAATAGAGCTGGAAGGGACCTTGGAAGTCATCTAGTCCAGCCCTCTGTTCAAGGAGGAGACCTTATCATTTCAGACAAATGACTGTCCAGTATCTTCTTTAAAAACTTCATTGATGAAGCACCCACAAATTCTGATGGAAAGCTGGTCCATTGGTTAATTGTCCTCACTGTTAGGAAGTTTCTCCTTAATTCCAGGTTGTTTCTCTCCTTGATTAGTTCCCATCCATTGTTTCTTGTCCTGCCCTACTGGTGCTTTGGAAATTAAGTTGACCTCCTCCTCTTTGTGGCAGTCTCCCAAATACTGGAATACTGCTATCATGTCCCACCTAGACCTTCTTTTCTCTAGACTAGCCAAACCCAAGTCCTGCAACTGTTCTTCATATGTTTTTGTCTCTTTAATCATCTTAGTTGCTCTTCTTTGCACTTTTAGTAGAGTTTAAGCAAATACATGCTTAGAGCATGTATTTTGTTTTTTAAATAAGGCACTTTTTTGGAGAGCTCTTATAGAATGTTACAGTATCAATAAGGCATGGCAAAATGACATAGCTGTCAGTAATAGCCTGGTTCCTTTTTTTTAAAAAAAACATTTCCATAGTCTGCTACAGTCCCAATACCTAAGAAAATGTTTGCTTTTGAGGATAGTGAGGTGGCATCTACAAACCACTTACTGTTTTACTCTCTCTTTTTTGTGATGATAACCTGTCTGAATGGCTAATGTTCCTGCTTTGCTTTAAAAGTAATTGAAACAGCTACAAAGACAATTCTTTGGGGTTCCTCAGCATCAACTTCCCTCCGCCCTGTGTGTTCCCACAGAGAGGGCCTCCTCAGGGTGCCACCAGTCAGAGAATGCCGTCTGGTGGCCCCCAGGGGGAGGTCCTTCTCTGTGGGCGCCCCGGATTTATGGAAACAGTTGCCGGTTGAGCTCCGGATGGCGCCCGACCTTCGCTCCTTCCGGCGCGATCTCAAGACTCATTTGTTCAAACAAGCTGGCCTGGCCTGATGGGGGATGGGTTGGGATTTTATTGTAAATATTTTTACCTATTGTTTTAGCCTGGGCAGTTGTTTAATCTCTCTTTTAACTTTTGTATCTTTGTATTTTTATATGTTTGCCCTGTTCACCGCCCTGAGTCCTTCGGGAGAAGGGCGGTATACAAATAAAATAATAATAATAATAATAATAATAATAATAATAATAATAATAATAATAATAATAATAATAATAATAATAATTATTATTATTATTATTATTATTATTATTATTATTATTATTATTATTATTATTATTATTATTATTATTATTATTATTATTATTATTATTATTATTATTGGCACTGACTTACCTGTTCTACAAGGATCACTGGGGAAAAAAACCCCTCTCATTAAGAAGTAGCAGACCCCAAAATGTCAAATACAACTATATCGTTTATTTTAAAACACATTTCAGAGTTTGTACATGGTGATCCGTGTCTTCATGTAAACCCTCAGACAGCCTCTCTGGAGCCAAAGAGACAAAACAGAAGGGCATGTTCTGACATCCCACAAGCCTGAGAAGTAGGAGCCAAAGTGCTCTAAGGAGTAAAAGCATGACTTTATTTTCTTCTCAGCCTGAGAGAAGAGAAAGCCCAAGATAAAGAAAACAACAGGCAGATATTTTTTTTTAAATGGAAATGTTATTCTGCCTGGGTGAGGAACAGATGATGAAGGATGAGGCTTTTTTTCCCCCTTTTGTTTTTGAATCAAAGCTCTCTGAGTAGGCAGGTGAGTGCTTTATATATCAGAGGGCCTTGGACCTTGCTTCCAAAGCCACCGTCATTTTCTGTTCCTTGGCTGCACCGCTCAGAGCAGGTAACTGACCAGCTTAGGAAAAATGAAGCATCAAATGTTGCTTTCTCTACTTCACACTCTTTTCTGGAACACTACTTAAAAAGTGTTTTCATAGTTTTCATTGCTCATTCTGTGGATTGATTGACTGGTCTTACATTTTTGGGTGTGTGGAATTTCGCATTGGTTTAGAAGGCATCTCAAGGTTTCCCATGCAGTGCTATCCAGCTGTAGAATTACTCAACAGTTCTGTAGCACCAAGGGTCAATTCTACTCAGATGTAAGCTCCCATTTCCTCTAACGAGGAACAGAGGGAGCAGGGTCATTCCTGCTCTACTACCAGTGACCCTAAAGAATTGTCAAATTCAATTCCCTCAAAGCAATAACAGAATAGCAGAACAAGAGAGCTAAAAGGGACCTTGGAGGTCATCTAGTCCAACCCCCTACTCAGGCAGGAAACCCTATACCATTTCACTCAAATGGTTGTCCAATTTTTTCTTTCTTAAAACCTTCCAGTTTTGGAGCACTTACCAGTTCTGGAGGCAAGTCTTTCCACTGATTAATTGTTCTAACTGTCAGGAAATTTCTCCTTAGTTCTAGGCTGCTTTTCTCTTTGAGTGGTTTCCATATATTGCTTCTTGTCCTGCCTTCTGGTGCTTTGGAGAATAGGTCAACCCCATCTTCTTTGTGGCAACTTCTTAGATATTGGAACACTGCTATCCTGTCACCCCCAGTCCTTCTTTTCATAGTTCTTGGACTCTCCCTTGAGATGGATGGTAGAAACATGTTATTATTATATAGAAAAAATACAGGCTGGGAGCCAGAAAAAACACTGGAGCAGCACTTAACTCCAATATAAAACTTGTCAGAACCAATGAAAAGGGTCATTTCACTGTAATGAGACTGAAGCTGCAGAAAATGTTTATGATCCTATTGTGTTTTGCAAAGGAACTCGACACATAAGTGTGTTTGGAATGGTAAGGCAAGATGTTGCATTTCACTTACTTTGGGAGAAGACAAGAACAGGCTCAACATTGTCCAAAGCTCACAATATTTTTGGTCTTCAAAATCATGTACAAGGCAAAAATTGCCAAAAGGGCAAAAAGTCCCCAATGAATGAGTATAGGAAGAACTGTCAGTTTGGTGGGGTTTTTTTGTTTTTTTTTACAATCTCTATGATGCCAAGTTTAAATAGTGTAAAGTACCCCATTAATAAAAACAATTCTTGCAAAATTCTACTAAAATCCAAAGACAGAAGGCATGTAGCCCACAAACTACAGATGTGTGTGATATCTGAATATCAGCATGACTTGAAAAGTAAATGTTAGTGCACCCCCCCTCCATTGCTGTTATAAATGTGTGATCCATTCTGTGGTTGATAATGATGATTAGGGGATTGGAGGCTAAAACATATGAAGAAAGGTTGCAGGAATTAGCTATGTCTAGTTTGGTGAAAAGAAGAACTAGGGGTGACATGATAACAATCTTTCAATATTTTAGGGGCTGCCACAAAGAAAAAAAAGTGGGGGGCGGCAACCTATTCTCCAAAGAACCTGGAGGCAGGATAAGAAGCAATGGATGGAAACTAATCAAGGAGAGAACAAATCTAGAAATAAGAAGAAAATTCCTCATAGAATAATTAATAATTGGAACAGCTTGCCTTCAGAAGTTGTGGGTACTCCATCATCAGAGGTTTTAAGAAGAGATTGAGCAGCCATTTGTCTGAAATGGGTATAGGCAGTGCTTTTTTTGTAAAAGAAAAAGGTGCCGGAACTCACACATGTCATACAACCCGCCTTGCCTACCCTACAAGGTTCCATCCAAAAAAGGTGCCGGAACTCCGTTCTGAGCGTTCTATGAGAAAAAAAGCCCTGGGTATAGGGGTTGGACTAGAAGACCTCCAAGGTATCTTTGAACTCTCATTCTGTTATTTCCATTTCCCTCAATTGCAGAGATTCTGGTTTTCACATATTTAAGTAAGAACCATCCACTGGGAATAGAAATTCAGTGCTTCAGTGGAATTGTTTCCTGTCATTGCAGCTTGATGGTGAGCATCTGCAGTCAGTCTCATAAACTGTTTGGAAGTGGAGACCTTAAAGCAGCAAAAACGTTATTATCATGTCAAGCAATGGCAGGCAGAATCCATTCTGCCTTTTTCAACATGTTGTCCCAAAGGAATTACGCTCTTCCATAACATTATTTACAGTACATTGTATGCATGAACAGCAGTTATAACAAAAAAAAATAAAAAGGCTAGAAGCATGATAATAGTTCCTTAAGGAGGAAAAGTATAAGAAAAGTAATTTTACTTCATCTACCTTGTAAAAAACAAGCAAACCCTCCAATAATGAATATAAATATTTGGGGTTAGGACATTTAAAATGGAGAGGACAGTAATATGCTAAATTTCTTCTTGGCAAACCTCCAGAAGAAAGTAAGTATTATAAGAAAGAGAAATTCCTGGTAGTTTGTTTCATCAGATGCTTAATCAGCTTTGGATGCTATTTCCCAACTGTTCACTGTCTTTGGAACAAATCTTCCTCTGTATCTTTGGAAGAAATTGTGTGTTCCAGCCAATTCCAGAGAGGGATGGTTTGTATTTAATCATCAGTCTTGATTCTTCTCACTGATCAAACTCTTTAAAAGCTAAGCCACAGTAAAAGCTTGTCAGCAACTGTCATGTTTCCTAGCTAGAAATGGGTTGTTGTTTTTTTCCTGTTAGAAGATCTTACAGTGTTGGAAATAAAGAGAGAGATGACCAGGATGAGCCTGAAGAAGTGGTCAAATGCATCATAAGTCACGAGTTGCTGCACCGCCACAAAAGATCTAAATCCAGCCCATCATGAATGAATGAACCTTTATTGTCAAAGTACAAACATGTATACATTGAGATTGGCTGAGCCTCCCTTCGTGCCCCCACCCCCAACTTACAGTGACACAAACCCTCCATCTTATTACACCATGTGAGCTAATTGCACAACCAGGGCTTTTTTTCTCATAGAACGCTCAGAACGGAGTTCCGGCACCTTTTTTGGATGGAACCTTATAGGGTAGGCAAGGCAGGTTGTATAACATGTGTGAGTTCCGGCACCTTTTTGTTTTACAAAAAAAGTACTGTGCACAACACACTGGCCTCGCAAGTCAATTATGCATAAAGTTTATAAAAAATATATCCCGTTCAAACGCCTAACAGCCCATGGATAAAAGCTGTTCTTCAGCCTGTTGGTACGGCTGGCTATACTCCTATATCTCCAACCCGAGGGCAGGAAAGTAAAGAGATACCATCCAGGGTGTGAGTCATCCCTGAGAATTTTCCTCACTCTTCCAAGGCAGCGAGCCCTGGCAAGGTCATCCAGTGGTGCCAGGGGACAGCCCACAATGTCTTGTGCTGTGCTCACCACCCTCTGTAATGCTTTCCTATCCGTGGCTGTCAGACCAGAATACCAAACCACAATACCATACGAGAGGACGCTCTCTATAGTAGACCGGTAAAAGAGGGTCATTAGCCATTGTTCTACCCTGTTCTTCTGCAAGACCCTGAGAAAGTGAAGTCTCTGTTGGGCCTTTCTGGCCACCTGGGTTGTATTAACATTCCAGGTAAAATCTTCGCAGAGATAGAGTCCCAAAAATTTAAAGGAGGAAACTCTCTCCACACAGTCCTCCCCGATGTAAAGTGTGGCAGGTTCCTCCTTTTTCCTCCGGAAGTCTAGCACCATCTCTTTCATCTTGCCGATGTTCAGGTGCAAGTTGTTGTTGCAACACCATATGGATAGTTTTTGTACCTCCCCCCTGTATGCTGTCTCATCCCTACCTGTAATAAGACCCACTACAGTAGTATCATCTGTAAACTTAATTATCGCAGTAGATGGGTTGGATGATACACAGTCATATGTGTACAATGAGTACAGGTAGAGGCTAAGCACGCAGCCCTATGGTGAGCCGGTGCAAAGCTTCAGGGGGTTGGATAAAGCAGACCTGACCCTCACTGTTTGTAACCGGTCCCTGAGAAAGTCTTGAATCCAATCGTAGATGGAGGGGAATATTTCAAGTCAGTCAGCTTTTTGATGAGAGTGCTTGGCAAATGTTGTTGAATGTCTTTCTTATCTCCCACTCCTTTCCCTTGACCATTAGTTGGTCAGTGTCAGACTTGCCCTGGTCTGATACCTTGAATAGAATAGAACGGAACAGAACAGAACAGAATAGAATAGAATAGAATCTGGAAGGAACCTTGGAAGTCTTCTAATCAAGCCCCCTGCTCAAGGAGGAGAACCTATACCAGGGGTGTCAAACTGCTTGCCTGCGGGCCGGATGCATCATTCGGAAGCCGTGCCAACCCCATTGCCGGCAATGGCAAAACCATCCCGATATGTTGTGCGATGTCACGTGACGTTGCAAGTTTGACATGTTTGATCTATACCATTTCAGCCAAATGACTGTCTAGCAGTGGTGGGATTCAAATATGTGAACAACCGGTTCTCTGTGTGGGTGCCGCTTCCGGAGGTTCATTCTGGGCCTGGGCAACAAAAAATTAGCTACCAGTTCTGCCGAAGTGGTGCGAACTGGCTAAATCCCACCACTGCTATCTAGTCTCTTCTTAAAAACCTGCAGTGATGGAGCGCCCATGATTTTTAAAGGCAAACTGTTCCACTGGTTAATTGTCTTCACTGTTAGGAAGAGAGGTCTTTTGCTAAAAGATGCTGGCTACAGTAAAGTCAGGCTAGAACTAAATTTCCCAGGTTCAAAAGATACAAAAAGTTTCCCCACATCCCAGCCCTTGCCCCATGACCAATACATGTTCAGCCAATAAAAATCTTGGCTCTTTTATGACTCGTGGCTCAGGAATTCTGGCAGTTGCAGTCCACAAGTCATAAAAGTGCCAAGGTTGCCTACCCCTGGTCTAGGTGTTTTGAGAATGCTGAGATGTTCATTGTAATCCATATTCTTTCTCAGGGTGTGTGACCTTGATTGCTGGCACAAACTGTTTCCGAGCTCCCTGCTCTTGATCAAGCTGTCATTCCCCCTCCCAATTTCCCATCACAAATACATGCAGGATGATTGCCCACTTGTTCTCTCCCCCAGGTCTCTCTCTCCCCTCCTGGCCTTTGATGGCCAGGATACCGGCAAGGCGCCAAGCCGACCATGGCAGACCTGAGAGTCAGATTCTTGTAGAGAGCTCAAGCTTTCAATAGATCTCTATACTCATTTGAACTGCCAGGCGCTTTACAGAGACAGATAAACAGGCAGACCATTTTATGGATCAGATTTGCATTTTTAATTAACATCCAAGGATAATGGGGAACATCACAGAAATATAGATATTTTGTGATCCTTTTAAAAGGCTGTTTGTGGTTTATTGGAGGGAGTTAACTAAATTATGTGACTTAAGCCTAACAGAGGTTTCATGGACTTGTTTTCCTTGTTCCTGCTTTTAAATAAATAAGTAAATAAAAAGCTGCCAAATGTACACAGTTTGCTGTCAAACCACATGTAGATATGAGCAATGTTTGTTCATGCCTTCATGGATGTTTGTGCGTGTGTGTGTGTGTTTGCAAACACACAGTTGGACTAAGTTAATAGCTTAAGTGCTTGTGATTCTCTACAGATCACTACCAACAGAGAATAGAATAGAATAGAATAGAATAGAATAGAATAGAATAGAATAGAATAGAATAGAATAGAATAGAATAGAATAGAATAGAATAGAATAGAATAGAATAGAATAGAATAGAATAGAATAGAATAGAATAGAATAGAATTCTTTATTGGCCGAGTGCGATTGGAATTTGTCTCCAGTGCAAAAGCTCTGCGTGTACATACAAACAATAAAGTGATAAATCGTAAGATACTAATTGGAGAAAGTAATAGGAAAGATGAGAAGGATAATAATAATATAGCCCTACCACATGGGTAAATATCCATAAGACAGTGCTACGGGGATTAGGTGTTTAGCAGAGTAGTACAGTAGTAGCAGCACTGATTGAATTCTGCATTCCACAAAGTAATTTCAGTGGTGTAGCGATGTCCATGAAGCCAGTCTTTCTGGATTAAATATCTGTTTGTGACTTTTGCAGCCATGCAGCTTGTACGCTGTAACTCATACCACAACTGTGTTTTGGGGCCCTAATCAGCTGTCAAGCAGTAGCCCCATTCAACTTATTCCAGACTATTTTATATTTCAGCAGCTCAGGAGCAAAGCGGAGCTGGAATGAACAATTTCAAAAGAGCAACGAAAGCCCGGAATTGCTTGGTGCATAAAGATCAAGCTTCTGCTTATCCTTGAGATTCAAAAGGCACTGATTTATTGTTAGACTTTATGAAAATGACAAGTGGATGCCAAATCTTGTCTTGTCTTGTGGTGCTGTGTGGGTGTGTTTTAAATGTTACAACCCATTTTAAATGCACTTGGCATTTCAAGCAAATATATATGTATATCCGTGCGCATGTCTGCAATAAAGAAGCCAACAAGAAGTAAGAGTTATCTCTCTCAGTGGTAGCGATGTGCCAGCAAACTTGTGGTAGACAAAAACAAGTACATTAGAAAGCAGTTTGTGCCCTGATCCATCAAAGTGGCATTGTCTTCACTTGAATGAAGAACTAGAGGATACAATCTATATTCAAGCTATCCTCAACTTTTGACCATAATTGGGATCAGAATTTCAGTGGCTTAGCAATGTGGTTGTTAAGTGAGACATCACATGACCAGACCCAATTGAATGATCATTTTTACCATGAAAATTAAGCAAATCATGTAGTTGTTAAATGAATCAGACAGTCATTAAATGAATTTGGTTCCCCCTCCCCCCTCCATTGAATTTGCTTGCTGGGTGCTGGCTGGGAAGGTCAAAACCTGTGTGTCATGGTTCCGACAGATGAATCTCTTCAAAAGAACTTCAAGGCATTGTTTAACTTAAAGAATCTTTTATTCAAGAAACAAAATATTGGCGCTACATAGGTGAAGCCAAAAACTGAATTCCCCTCCCCTGGGCACAAAGTAGCAAAGCACAACTCCCTCCTCCAATTAACAGTCATAAATCACATTCCCCAATTAGCTTGAAGTCGTGCTTTCTCCCCAGCTCTCCAGCCCACCAAAACACTATCAGCTCTGGGCTCAATAACCTTGGGTTCCCACGGCTGAGTTATTATTGTTATGACTAGTTGGACTATCATCCACATTCCCCCTCCCAGCATCAATGAACTCTAAAAGCGGTAGAGAAAAGATGGCTACATTTCCATCTGTTGTCAAAGCAAGAACATCCAATGTTAGCAGCGTCGACATTGTGATCACGTGACTGCAGAATGCTGCAACCATCATAAATGTGAGCCAGTTGCTAGGTACCCAGATCCTTATCACATGACTGCAGGGCTGATTTGACAGCCATAGCTTTGAAGGTGGGCATAAGTAACTTTTACCTGTAACTTCGAGCCATCATTAAATGAACAGTTCTAAATCAAATCAAATCACCTGTAAATATAAATGAAAGGAAGCTATAGAAATTGTTGCCTTCCTTCATTTTAATAAAAACATCAGAAAAGGCTTTAAGTTAAACCAATTGTTTCTTCTTTCAGTAGTGATCCAGGTAAGCCAAAGAGGTAATCATCAAGGAAAACCTTTCTATTACTACTTTTCTTCCTAAACTGTTTGGGATTGTGATCCAGCCCCTTCATATTTCTATCCTTAGATAGTGTCTGAACAGGCTGAGAATGAAATAACAAAATAACAGAGTTGGAACAGATCTTGGAGGTCTTCCAGTCCAAACCCCTACTCAAGCAGGAGACCCTATACCATTCACCAACAGATGGGGAAGGCAAATTGAACCAGGTGAGTGGATGAGCCAATGACCACAGGGGGTGCCAGATGCACCAGCCAATGGCAGTGATGAGCTGATCTAGATAAGCGAACAAGTCACTGACCAGAGGAGGTCACAGTTGTTAAGTGAATCACTGCAATTGATAAGTTGGTAACCCAGTTGTTAAGTGAATCTGGCTTCCCCATTGACTTTGCTTGTCAAAAGGTTGCAAAAAGGTGATCGCATGACCTTGGGACACAGCAACGGTCATAAATATGAACCAGTTGCCAAGCATCTAAATTTGGATCCCATGATCATGGGGATACTGCAAAGGCCATAACTGTGAAAAACAGTAATAAGTCACATTTTTCAGTGCCGTTGTAACTTTGAACAGACAGTAAACAAACTGTTGTAAGTCGAGGACTACCTGTATTGTGGAGAACTAAGAAAAATGTCACTTCTTTAAGTTCCATCTGATAGATGCATTCTGAGCAGCCTCACCAGATCCAAAGGATTGCACAATACATACCCTTAAGATGAAGGCAACCATCATGGGATGACAGCAGATAAATGAAGTTGCCAGTGCATGCTTGAGTTGTGATTAAGTGCACATGGGAACCTGGTTTATATTTCCCTAAGGTTGCTTTTGATGTCTGAGCAGAAAATATTTATCTCTTTTCTGCTAAGAAGCCTGATCTGTGAAGAATTCTGTATCAATTTTTTTTTAACTTTAGTTTGGTTAAGATTGCTTTATTTCTAGACAAGTTTGCTGAGGTTATTCATTTACTAGATTCAGTCAGCTTCTGAATCTAGTAGAGACACCTGCTCTCCATTGTAAAATGGCTGTTGAAATTTCTCTTCTTGGAAGGGACACCCACATCCCAACTGCACATCACACTAAAAACATAGCTAAACCTAAACATCTATGCCAGGGGTGTCAAACTTGCAATGTCATGTGACGTGTCATGACGTATTGTGACTTTTTTCCCATTGCCTTCAATGGGGTGGGTGCGGTTTCACTATGATGCATCCGGCCCATGGGCCAGCAGTTTGACACTCCTGATCTATGCTGATTGTGTTTTTACTAGAGAAGAGCAAAGCCAGATTCCATTGGAGGATTTTTAGAGAACCTCAACATGGGAAGTTTTCTAATAAATATAGGCACTTACTGTGTGCTTGCTAAGCTAGTTATTGAAGTATGTCTCATGGTTCTTCTGAAATAACAACTGAGCATTAACGCCTGGCTAAATAAACCAATATTTTCATTTGCAACAAGCAAGCCATGGACAGGCAACACACTTGCTAGATCTATTTTTTTTTAAAAAAAAAATCAGAATCTTGAAGACCACCGTTAAAAATTCTCACAAAAGACTTTGTTGTTGTTAGCTGTGAAGTCGTGTCCAACCCATCGCGACCCTATGGACAACATCCCTCCAGGCCTTCCTGTCCTCTACCATCTTTTGGAGTCCATTTAAGCTCATGCCTACTGCTTCAGTGACTCCATCCAGCCACCTCATTCTCTGTCGTCCCCTTCTTCTCTTGCCCTCAACCTTTCCCAGCATTAGGCTCTTCTCCAGTGAGTCCTTCCTTCTCATTAGGTGGCCAAAGTATTTGAGTTTTAGATTCAGGATCTGGCCTTCTAAAGAGCAGTCAGGGTTGATCTCCTCTAGGACCGACCAGTTTGATCACCTTGCAGTCCAAGGGACTCGCAGGAGTCTTCTCCAGCACCATAGTTCAAAGGCCTCAATTCTTTGGTGCTCAGACTTTCTTATGGTCCAACTTTCACTGCTATACATTGCAACTAGGAAGACCATAGCCTTGACTATACGCACTTTTGTTGGCAGGGCGATGTCTCTGCTTTTTAGTGTGCTTTCTAGATTTAACAGGACTTTCCTCCCCAGGAGCAAGCGTCTTTTAATTTCTTGGCTGCCGTCCCCATCTGTGGTGATCTTGGAGCCCAGGAAAATAAAATCTGTCACTACCTCCATTTCTTCCCCATCTATTTGCCAGGAATTGAGAGGGCCGGATGCCATGATCTTGGTTTTGTTAATGTTAAGTTTCAACCCAACTTTTGCACTCTCCTTCTTCACCCACAACAAGAGGCTCTTTAGCTCTCCTTCACTTTCTGCCATTAGAGACTTAACTTAGAATGAAATCATTCTGAGTTAGGCAAGGGGTCCTGAATGAGAGAACAAAATATAGAATAAAATTACCCTTTTGTGACCATTTTGTTAACAAATCATGCTGTCTCTCTTGGTTTTGTAAATGCTGTCCAATATTTACTGAGATGTATCTTCCATTCATTTTGGGTACAAGATTTGAATAAAAAAAATGAGTACATCTATTCCTGACTTCCTCTGAGTGCCTGTTCCATTCCATTTCTGTGTTAATCTGCAGACTGGATTAAAAGCACATGAATGAAAATTCACATTGGAAAATTCCCCCCCACACACACATATTTTAGCATTAATCCAAAATACAGCATGCATTTTTATATTAGCAATGCTATATTTTTAGCCTTTTAATACATTTTAAGACTTATCTTTCCACTTTTATACCAACATAAAATACAAAAGAGAAAACTGCATTTGAGTTCCATTTAGTTTAGTTCTGGTTTGCTCATAAATGCAGGCTGTGCAAAATGTCTGAGCACTTTTTAGCAATAAATGTTGCTGAGTAAGAAATAATACAAATTACTTCAAGTGGGATACAAAGCGCAAAGTATGTGAATATACACATGAGTTTTAGCAATCATAGATTGCTAAAATAATCATCTTTTTCCTTACATCTTGTAGTATTTTGATTGGCCTACTTATTTGAGATGTCAGCACTGATTTTCTGAATTATCAGCTCAAGACATGTCATCTCCTTTCCTTCTTTCCTAATTGAAAAACAAAACAGCATAATAAAAATCAAAACTGAAAAAAAACTATATAAGACAAGACATTCAATAAAAAGAGCTTGGGCATGTAGTTAAGAATATTTGTTATCTTGAGAAGCATATTTTTAAACATTCATATTCATTTTTTTGTCTAAAAAGGCATTTGTATAGATGGAGATAAAACATGAATAAAAACAACTTTAAATGCAGTAGCACATCTAACATTGCCTTGAACAGGCGCATTACAGTCAAATATTCATCAAGAAAATGTTTCCATTTTTGCATCTCCATACCAGGTGTATTGTCTCATTAGATTTTTCTAAGACAGCTGTTTCACCTGTTCAAGTTCTCCAGAAAGACATTTCAGAAAGGCTTCCCATTCTAGTTGCTTGTTCGGATAAGAAAAGGAAAAACAACCCTAGCATCCAAATGTCAAGTTCGAAGCATGTTTTGCTGTTGTGACTATTATTGCCTTTCAGCTTGCCAATGAACTTGGGAGGAGAGAAGAGGAATGGAATGCCGGCTCCAGAGATCAAGAGGTCAGACCATGAGAACCAAGGACAGTCTACCAGGTGTTGGACCAAACTCAGAGACACTTTCTCATAACAATATTTTAACACCTAATTGGGCAATGTGACCGGACTAAAAGGAAGGAGGGGCAATTTACACTTTTACTATATGGTTTGGGAGGTGGTTTCCCAGAGCTGGCTTCATTTGCAATTGGGTCAAAATGATGTACTCAATAAAATTTTGCATTATGATTTTGGATTGTCTTGGAGGTCCTTGCTTGGCTGAGTTCATCAGCTGGAACCTTGACACCAAAATCTTAAATTAGAAATTTAATGAAGACTGAAAGTCTAATCATATATTATAAGATAGTCATTTGAGTTTGAAGAAGAGACTGCTGTTTTGCAGTTCATCCATTGACGTGGACATGGCTGTACAGTTCCAATTTGGCACAATAGGGGCACTGGAGACTGATTGTTGTAGTGACTGTGGGTGTTTTACTGTGACACCACTCACAATTTTCTATCACTTTTTGGCAGCGCCTTTCTTCAGGGCTGGTGGAGGCTTCATAGCACAGGGCTCACCACCATGTTCTGCTGGGAACAGCAGCTTCTACTTCTCTTGGATGTCACAGTAATGTATGGTTTCCTTCATAGCATCTTTGTAGCACTTGTGTGGTCCACCTCAAGGTTTCTTCTCAGACACCAGAGAAGCTGGTGAGGCAGATCACATCCACCCATTCTGATGACTTGTCCTACTCCTCTCATTTGGCCTCTTATAATCAGGGACTCAATACTGGTGGGCTACATGTAATCCAGGAGCTCTAGGTTGGAGAGCAATCTAGTGAAATTTCTCCAGTTGTTTGATGCGCCATTGGTACAGAATCCAACACTCATATCCATATAAGAGAGAAGGTATAACCACAGCTCTGTAAACTTTCAGTTTTGTGGACATACAGATGTGTTGATTGAGCATTCTAGTACACCAGGGATCCCCAACCTATGGGCCATGGCTCGGTGCCAGGCCATGGCCTATTGGCCACCAGGACATGAGAATAGCTGGTGAGGCCCTCCCACTCATGATAGTGCCACTCTGTGGGTACTATTGGCTCCATTTGCTCATGCATGGGGGTGCTAGCACTGTCACCAGCATTACATGGGTGCTAGCAGCCCATTTGTGCATGCGCACATGCATATTTCCCTGCTCTCCCCTTTCCTTCTGAGCCGTCAAACTGGAAAGGTTGGGGGGGTCTGTAGTACACAATTGCCCTAATGTCTGACTGGCCTTTATATATTCTCCTATATATACCTGGTTGCAAAGCATGTTGCAGTTGGTGTACGGTAACTTTCTTTTGACTAATGATTTAAGACCCTTGCATGAATGTCGAATATACACAGGAATTTCTCTTCCTGAAACAGTAGCATGCACTGCAGAATTTGCTGTCTCTTTCTTTCCTTTCTTTGCTCAATACTTTTTTTTCTTTTTTGCTACTATGTAGAAAAAAATGTATGGCTTAATTCACCCATTGAGCACAATTCCATCTACTGAAATATTAAACAATTAAACATTTTTAACCAGTAAAACCAGCTTGCTACCTACAAGCGAGATACTCAGAGAATCAATACAGTGAAACCTTCTGGGGGTAGAGAAGACTCAGATGCCTGTCCCTAAGCCTGATTCAGACAGAACAATAAATCATGGTTTCATAATTCAATAAGGGTGGGCAGCTTCTGAAAAATGGGGTTCTGTTGATTTGGCACTTTATTTTGAAAGACTGTTTCAGTCAAAGCTTCTGATTTGGCCACTGAGGATCTTGACTTTCTAGAAGCCTATTTGATGATACAATAACTCCCTGGAAGAAATAGTACCAACATCTTTGGACTATTTATTATTGTCTATTTACTAACATCTCTCTGGGTACCTTCAAGATAGGGAACATTAGTCCATTCAGAAGCAAACTTCTAATATTCTCACTCTTGAACTCTATCAATCCCCAAACTACCCTCAAATGGGAAACAAAACCACCACTTCACAAATGCATGGCACAACACGGAAGAACAAAGCCACCAGGATAGGGTTCAGCAGTCCATCTTCATCTGAAAGTCAAGGGTCACTCTTCTGAAGACAGCATAGTCCTGATTCTGGACAGGGAGGACCACTAGTTTGAAAGAGGGATCAAAGAAGCCATCTAAGTTGGAACTGAACACAGTCCTTTCAGCACTTCCAAGGAGGTTCCACAGCAATTTGCACTCTGATTCAGATGACCCAGAGGATATAGATAAACCCCCAAGGGTCCTCAACAACGCTCAGAGATCTAACGACCAACCCTCAGAGTGCTAATGACCAGATGACTACAAAATATATAAATACTTCCATTCCCCACCAGTCAGTAGAACTGAAGAAGCTTCTTGATAAGAAGTGAAATGTTTTTTTTAAAACAAAAAACCAAAAACAAGAAAGTCCAATTGTCTTTCAAAAAAGCACCTTTGAGTATCCCCAAATCACAGCAGTGAAAGTCTGCATATTTTCCACAGCGCTACAGCAACATAACTTTGATATTTAAAGAGTAGAGAGAGTGCATTGAATAGGATGAATAGAATAGCAATATGTAGCAACTGCCTATGCCTATACTACCTATATGAGCTAGATTTGATTGATTGATTGATTGATTGATTGATTAAATTTATTAAATTTATATTTGAGAATTTCAGTTCTTCCTTCTTTTGAAGGAAGGAAATCAAAACTAGCTCTCACTAGTTTTAAATTAACTGCAGCTTGCTAGGACCTTTATACTTGCACCTGTTTAAACCAGACATGTTCCAAATTGTCTCCTAAGGTCAAATTTAGCAGCAAGCATCCAAATACTTGTAGCCTGATTTCTCAGATTATTTTAGGAAGGAAATTAATAATGAAAATAGGAGTCCTCTGAATGGATTCCTGCTGATTTAGAGTCAATGATGAAGCTTTATTATTTGGTAATAGATAAAGGATGAAATATGGTATGAAGACATTCTAGGTTAAAATGTTAGAGGAGGTGAGAAGTTATTGAAAATATTTGCACCAATTGTTTTAATGAAGGTGGAACTAATCTCTTAGTATATTTTCCCCTTTGATTTTCTTTGACATATTTTTTTCTTCCCCTTTTTAATCTCTGTTTACTTTTGCTTTTTTGTAGCTTTGTTAGCTTTTATTACCTTTTTTATCTTGGTATATTTAAACATGAATGAAAATTATTATTAAAGAAAGGAGAATAGGAGTATTAAATTTCCAGTGAGATCTCAATTGCTTTGAGCAAAACGTCTATGGAGATTTTCAGTCATCCAGGTCCTGCTTGTCCCAAAGGTGCTTTTTTCACAAGGCAACTGGGACTTCTTGTTTTTCTTGAAGACATTTTGCTTCTCATCCAAGAAGATTCTTCAGCTCCTTGTTTGAGCAAAACATTCCATATATCAAAGGATTGATACAAGGTTGATTGAACGTTTGGATTTTGTCGTTAAATGGAAAGGTCAAAATGGTTGTGTGGCATAAGTATGGGTTTTGTGATGATGCACAGTGCTCCAAAAAACCACTTTGATTCAGGGATTGCATGGAACAACTGGAACCCCCTCTTAGATAAAGTGCTGAAACAAAACCAATGTCCTGGCTGAAGTGTTGGACTGGAGCTGCCACATGATTTCAGATCCAGATGGCAAAAGGATCCATTGCACTTTTCCATGTGCTCCTTTTCTCCCTCTCAAAATGGACAGTCGGAGTGAACCAACCCTCTCTGATATTTCAATATGTTTAATTTCTTTGAATCAAAGGGCTGTTTCAGTTCAGATTGCTTTGGACCAAAGCAAGGCTTCGGTTGGACCACCGCACTTCCTCGGTATGAATCAAAGCATCTTCCAACATTCCCAGGTGCAGTTCTAAGCCAGCCAACTTTAAGACTGCAATTTATTGAAAATGGTTTACTGTGGAATCATAGCATGGGAGGGAGCCATTAAGGCAACTGAGCCAAAACACCTGCTCACAGGCAGGAATGGAAATTCAACTCTGGCAGGTGGCTGGCCAGGCACAGTTTAAATATCCTGTTTGTTGGGAATCCTTTGTAAATAAAAATGGTAGGCCTTACAATCACTCTCTTGTATGGTTTACAAAGGATTCCCATCTGTAATCCTCCTCCACGTTTGATCCTAGAGCTGAATTTTCATTTTGTTCTATCATCTGGTTGGTATCAGCTTTGATGGTGTCATATACTGTATCTGTATCTGTATCTCTATATCTATCTATCTATCTATCTATCTATCTATCTATCTATCTATCTATCTATCTATCTATCTATCTCAGATATCTCTCATTCTATCTCTATCTCTCATTCTATCTCTCTATCTCTCTAAAATACCATCAAAGCTGACATCACCCAGAGCATGAACTCAAATATCTTCTTCTTCTTCTCCTTCTTCTTCTGCTTCTCCTTCTGCTTCTCCTTCTCCTTCTCCTCCTCCTCCTCCTCCTCCTCCTCCCCCTCCTCCTCCTCCTCCCCCTCCCCCTCCCCCTCCTTTTCAGTTAGCTGGAGCATATTCTTGTGAATTATTACATTAGGAGAATTTTTTTCCATTGGTTTCCTGCTTTGAGAGGAATTTAAGGTCAAAAGCTTGTCTGTGTGTGTATCCTACTTTTATTATTTTTGCAAATAATGCAACAAACATACCCAACACGCCTTACTCCTATTTTCCCTGCAACAAACCAGTGAAGTGAGTTGGGCTGAGAGAGACTGACTAGCCCAAAGTCACCAGCCATGCCTTTCATGACTAAGCAGAACTGCAACTCACTGTGTTCTGTTTTCCATTTGCTTTTGCAGCTGAAGCACTACACAGCCCTTTTACGTCTGTATATGTAACTATAGATGCAAATAAACAATTGCACACCAAAGAGATGCACACTTCATTTACTTTCATTGAATGGAATGTAGATGCATACACATTGATACTATATAATAGAACTAGATTAAAATGGGATAGTTGTGTGCCTATTCTGGCATTTTATACAACAACAAGTAGGTCTTGGGATAGATATCGAGAAACTGACTTCAAAGGTTTGAGTATTAATGAACCACTGGAGAATAGAATGTATAAGTTTTAAAGTTCATTTTTCTCATCTTTAAATGAATGTGTTTGAAGGGAAATGAGATGACTCATTATCATGCCAAGAATATATTTGTGATTTCTGTCAGTGATTTATTTAGAATAATGTTCTAAGTGTATTTGACTCACAGCTAGTCCCCCCCCACCTTGAATTTCAGCTCTGTTGTTAACAGTGGACCTAAACAAGTTTCCTCTCTTCCTCTAAATAAAAAAAAAACAAGAATATAGAGAGAAAGAAAAAAACACAGGAAACCCTATACCATTTCAGGCAAATGGCTGTCCAGTCTCTTCTTAAAAACTTCCAGTGTTGGAGCATTTCAAATGAATTGTTAGGTTGTGGGGGACATTTTTTGTTGCCCTTTATCAAATTGGGCTTGGCTCTGTCTCCTCTCTTTCCTGAAATATTTTCAGCAGGCCTATGATTCAGGGGTTGGATGGCCATCTGCGGGGTGGGTGGGAATTATTTTGTACAGCCCTGCAGAAGCAGGAAGATGGTTCAGAGGCTGTATAAACCCTCCCCAACCTATAGATAGAGAAATTAGATCCTAGGCATCTAATGTACCGAGGTAGGTAAAATGAGGACCCAGATTGTTGGGGGCAATAAGCTGACTTTGTAATAATGCCGCTTGGGGTGTGTGTGAAAGCCCTAATAAGCAAGCATATACATAGAATGAAGGCTACTGCTAAGCTTGTAAGCCGCCCTGAGTCTTCGGAGAAGGGCGGGATATAAATGGAATTAAAATAAATAAAAAATAAAAATAAAATCTCAAACTTCTCTTTCAGAAGTTTGAGACAAATTGTTCATATGAAGAACAACCAAAAGCTTTAAAGCCCAAGAAACCCTTTTGGAATGGAAACATGAGCTCCTTCAAGAATACATTTAATAAAGACATATTTTCCCCACCCACAATGAAAGGGTTGCCTTGGTTCCCACTGAAAAAGAATTAAGGGGTACAATTTGACTATGTTCTCTGATCTAGCGAGCATCTTCTGTGGAGAAATAGTTCCGGAACTGAACACTTATTTTTTCTGAAACATACATTTCCAGCTCTGATGATACTGTTCATGAATGAGGGTGAGTTGAACCAGGGTGCTGACATTTCAACTGGGCTGCTATTATGGGGCCAACTATGACTTTTACAAATAGATCTTGAAATCATTCTCACAGGGATTGCATTCCAGCATAATTTAGATTTTTTTTACATTTAACAACATAACCTTTTCCATTATTTAATATCTGTGCCATATAAAACCAACATGATTGGTACCTTAATTTCAAGTTTCTGTTAAATGACAAATTCCACTTAAGGCCAAGTTAAAAAGTTGGCAACTATAGTAAGAGTGAAGTGAACTTTTGATTAGCTTATATAGAATTGCACTATCTACCACACACCAATTTGCTTCTTCCTTCCTCTACTCAGAGTAAATAAACAAATTAGTAATTGATTTGGCAAATCAAGTCTAATCTTCCTTTCCTATTTTCAGGAATCGATTTCAGTGAGATTTCACAGACATAAGCAGGAGCCTCTGTTCTTTTTTCTGGGATTTCACTGAAGTATGTAAACATAAGCAGGGCTGTACAGAAGTCCTACACAGACAATCTTGGCAATGTAAGAAATAATCATGTAATTGCTTTCATACTTGTGAAAATTTTGCAATCTCTGTACATGTTGCTTATCCATATAGAGTGTGACAACTTACACAAAGATGGCATTTTGATGCAGTCTTGGACATGGGCGATAAAGATGATGGGAATTGTAGTCTAACATTTCTGGATGGGACCAGATTGGGAAAGACTATTGTAAGATACCCTAATTCTGAGCTGAGAGGTATTTGGGATGTAGGAAATCTTGAAGCCATGGTGAACAACATTGTACAGTAGGTTACTTCCTCCCTCCCTGCTTTCACACTTTTAAAGTGACAAATTGCACCTCCGTGTGATAAATACTGTGTCACCATACCTCACATTTATGGTCTGTGTGTATCTGTGCCCATTACATCACACTTGTGCACTCAGAAACTTAGGAAAGATTATCTGTATTATTCTAATGTGAAGCCAAGACAGAGAAATCGAAACTTTTGGAGCAGTGATATGAAGCAGTAATATAATATCTTAAAGACAGTGCTTTTTTTGTAAAAGAAAAAGGTGCCGGAACTCACACATGTCATACAACCCGCCTTGCCTACGCTACAAGGTTCCATCCAAAAAAGGTGCCGGAACTCCGTTCTGAACATTCTATGAGGAAAAAAAGCCCTGCTTAAAGACATTGTATTTGGAGTGTTGGCTGCCTCAGTTAGGACTGAGGAGGAAAACTGTTGGTGATCACTCCTAGGTGGGTGAAGACTGCAACTCCTTATCTTAAAATGTTTGGGAACCCTTTGACATATGGGTTGATAGCAGAAGATGGCTGTACTCTTGGTGCAATCCTGAAAGTTATCCCAAAGTTTTTATCTCAAAATGTGTAGAAAGAAAGTGATGATTTCCACACAGCCTGGCACATTTACTATACGAGTTGTAGAGTTTCAAGGAGCTTTTCACTGGATAAATTAAGGTAAACACCACAGAAAGTTTGGCTCCCCCTTCACTGCTGCTCGATATGTAAAACATGGCACAATTAGAATGGTTTCTTCTAGCAGTCAAAGCTTGCATATATTATCACAGCCTCTGGATGTTTAATGAAGAGTTCAGCCTAATATTAAGTTTAGATTCTGGCCTACTAAACAAATAAAAATAACTTTGAAGAATGGGAAAATAGTAACCACAAATGTTAAGTACAGCTTTTGGGTTTGATTTACTGGGCAGAATGGCAAGGGAGAAAATTTTAAATAAAACATGTAGAATAATAGTAAACTATTTACAGTATATAATGGATCAATCTTAGGATAAATGCCATCACTGATAACAGCATGCTATTTGTATGGCTAGGCTGATGAAACATACTTGCTCTGTCAATAGTTTTTCCTTGGGTCAGCGAAGTAAATATTGAACCTGTCCAAGCAATAAGATCTAAAAATCAAACTTTAGCTAAGATAAATTCTTGTTCTTGCGTAGGCCAGACTTGGCTCCCTGGGGGAATATACCACTTTATTCAGTTGAATAAAAGACTGTATTAAAGACTATGTTTATATTTAACATCCTGAGTGACATGATGGGAACTGTAGTCAGAAAGCTGATAGGAATGAGTCAAGTGAGATTAATTTCTTTGAGTGGCCACTGAGTGATCCTTTAGATGTTTTTAGAACAGTATGCACCCCCTAGGACCTTGTACAGATAGTCCCCACCTTACAACAGCTCATTTAGTGACCATTCAAAGTCACTCTAAAAAGTGACTTGTGACCATTTTTCACACTTATGACCCCTGCAGCATCCCCATGATTACGTGATCAAAATTCAGAGGCTTGGCAACTGGTTCATATTTATGATGCTTGCATATTTATGACAGTCATGTGGTCACCATTTACAACCTTCTGACAAGCAAAGTCAATGGGGAAGCCAGATTCACTTAACAACCGTGTTACTAACTTAACAATTGCAGTCAGTGTTTCACTTAATGACTGTGGGCAAGAAAGGTCGTAAAGTGGGGCAAAACTCACTTAGCAAACATCTCACTTAGCAAGAGAAATGTTGGGCTCCATTTTGGTCATAAGTCAAGAACTACCTGTATAGCAGAGGGCGGGGGGACTAATTAAAATTAATTTAACAGGATATGGATTGTTTATGAAGATTGAATGTAATTAAGATACGTATAAGCTAAAAAAATATTGATAAATGTAATAATGATGTTTTTACTGAGTTGATGTAATAACTGTACTAGCTTGAATACGAGACAGTAAATATTAAGGGGAAAAGAGAAGAAATATCTGATGTTGTAACGAGATTTGTACTAAAGATTTTGTTATCGAACTATTGATTAACCCAGTCATCATGTTGCTTTTTAAATACTTAAATGTAAAATTGGAAAATTAGTAAAATATTATTAAAAATAATAATAATTAATTTGATTTGCCGAACCCACTTTTTAAGATTTCATTTTGCTCAATGGAATTAGAGCTTTGTTCATCCTGGGAGCTGGCTAATTGCAGTTAAGATTACAGTTAAGATTAACGCAACACTTGTATGTATAGCACTTAGTGATTTGATACATGATGACTGGCAGCTAAATGTGCAGACTGACTCCAGTAAAAGGAATTGAAGTGGCGAGAAGAAAAATGAATGCTGTTGGTGGAACATTCTCTGAGCGACTGACCTTATACAGAAGCATGCCACTGCATCAAATGAGAAATCAGCAAGTGTCAGCTAATTCTAGTCCCTTTTCCTTCCTTCTTACAATACATAGTGAACTGCTGACTGCGAGACACCTTGAATCTAGATATGGATTCCTACATGTAGTAGGCATGGGTCTGTGTGCATGGATAAATATTTGTGCATTATTTCTGGAACATGACTGCAAATCCGAGAGTTTCTAGTTACTGCCTATCCATACTTTTGATCTGCTTGTTAAAGAAACAGTGGCCATTTATGCCTAGTTTTGCCTTTCATAATAAGCGCAATACACAGACATTACAAAAGACAATGTGGTGTTGTGCTGTGCAAGCCACACGAGGCAGAGCTTCACTACAATCCCCATCTCACTGGATGAGCAGTCACCGGGTCTGTCACCTCTTGCAGTTTCTCCTGGCACCATTATGCCCCGTTAACCCCATTTTTTGACTTAATGGCATTATATTGTCTTCAACTCTCTCCTGGCTCTCCCAGTCCCTGGAGTTTCAGGCAGGTTGTATCTGCAATGCCTTGTCACTTTTACCTTGGAGATGAAGTCAGGTGACCTGTTCTTGGAGTGTTGGAAGGTATGTTTTTGAATCTAACTCATCTCCAGTCTTCCAACGAGGCAGAAGTGAGGAGGCTGCAGCTCCCCTACTTTATTTGGGGAAGGATGTTAGGAGGTTTGTGCAAGCATGAATTAGCACTCCATTGAAATGGCATCAGTGACAGTCTACCTGTAGCGGTATCAGCACCCTTTAAAAAAATTGCAATGGCATGTAAATAATGCTGGATGTTGGGGACTCTGCTTAATTGCTGGTTTTTCTATATTTAACCTACTAATTATTCTCAATTGCCCTCAATTATCCCAATAAACGTAGCAAGATCTGCATCTTTCTTCCCTGAGCTATTTCTGTCTCAATGTCTTCCCATATGTGTATGCATGTATGTGTATGGTATATATATATATATATATATATATATATATATATATATATATATATATATATATATATATATATATATATATATATATATATATATATATATATATATATATATATATATATATATATATATATATATATATATATATATATATATATATATATATATATATATATATATATATATATATATATATATATATATATATATATATATATATATATATATATATATACCATACACATACATGCATACACATATGGGAAGACATATGGGAAGACATGCATACACATATGGGAAGACAAGACACTGGCACACATTAAAAAATGAAACGAAATTCATATATATATATATATATATATATATATATATATATATATATATATATATATATATGAATTTCGTTTCATTTTTTAATGTGTGCCAGTGTCTTGTCTTCCCTTCCCTTCCCTTCCCTTCCCTTCCCTTCCCTTCCCTTCTCTTCTTCTCTATCTTATATCTTATCCAATCTTAACCTTAACCTTAACCTTAACCTTAATCTATGTTCCTTCATTGCATGTTGTTTTAACTTAGAGGATGATTTTATAAGATGGGGTGTGGTGGAGGAAAGATAGCTCAGAGAAACTCAAGCAGAATCCATTTCCATGCTGGGCTGTTACATTTGCTGGTTGGTGCCATGCTGGAAGGAAACGACAACCACAATAGAAAAAAAACCAACCCATCCCTTAACACACAATCAGGATATGATTCAGAAGTGGCTCACAGCAGATCCAGTACAGATGAAGGCAATGAAGGCAACAAATTTTATGATGACATTGCTATGTGCCAACACAAGGAGCAATGGATAACTCAATGTTGGGAAAGGTCCACAGCCTTGTAGATTAGCATATTGGACAAAGTTGTTCTAGGGAGGTCCACTCGTGAGAGGCAGAGTAAGATAAAAATAGTAATTAATACATGAATGTTATATTCAAAAATGTTCTCCCAGTCATATAATTAATTCAAACCCTGTCATATAATTAATTCAAGAAAATACAATGCTAGTCATTAGCTTAAATGGGCTTTAAAAAATATTAACCACCCTCATGGAGAAGAATCCTATCAATTCTACCTTGGATGAGTACCTTCACATCACTTTAACAAAAAAGGATATAGATGCTTATTAAAAAGTTTTGCATGCTAATTCATACACATTTGCATGCAATTTAGTCACCTTACCATAGCATGTCTGTGATGATTCAATGGTCTGGTTGGTTGCTTAGGATTTTTCATCAGAAGCCGGCTGCTCAATATTTCACACAGAGGTTGCCTTGAAATAGAGGCTTGCCCTAGGCAGAGAAAGCATTCTGCCATCCTAATTTAGCTATGTAACTAAAAATCAATTGTCCATCGTCAGAATAAATCTCAGAAGCGGGTGCTGGAGATGGTTAATTCAGTTATGTTTTGTTTCCACATCCCTAGACGGCTCATGTAGGTAGCCACAGTACAGCAACATCTTCCAGTTCAATACTCCAAAGTTGGTCCTTCAATTTTTCTTTTTTCTTTTAAACTCCCAAGGCATTTCATTTGCTCTTATAAAATCTTGTAAAATCTGATTCTACCTTTCCTTGTCCTGTCAGTAAAAGGTCAGAATGTCCTTACTGACAGCAGTGTGTACTTTGGAAAAAAAAATCCTGTTTTATTTTATTGATAATATGATTACTTGGAGTTTTGGCTGCTTTTTTAATGCAAAATTTATAGTAGTCCTCGACTTACGACCACAATTGACCCCCACATTTCTGTTGCTAAGCAAGACGGTTGCTAAGTGGGCTTTGCCCCATTTTAGGACCTTCCTTGCCTTCCCTTGTTAAGGGAATCACTGCGCTTGGTAAGTGAGTAAGACTGTTGTTAAGTGAATCTGGCTTCCCCATTGACTTGGCTTGGAAGAAGGTTGTAGAAGATGATGCCATGACTCTGGGGCACTGCAATCGTCATAAATACGAGTCAGTTGCCAAGCGTCTGAATTTTGATCTTGTGACCGTGGGGATGCTGATCTTGTGACAATGGGGATGTTGTAAGTGTGGAAAATAGTCGTAAGCCACTTTTTGCTGTGCTGCTGTAACTTTGAATGGTCACTAAACAAGTGGTTGTAAGTCAAGAACTACCTGTGTGTATATGTGTGCAATTTGGATGCCCCATCCAGAAAAATAAATCAGGTAGGCAGAGAGAAATCTCACCACCTTGTCTTCTGTTCAGTGGTAATTTGAATTAACAGGGTGACTTTGTTGAGAAAAGCCTCAGTAGTCCAAGTAAATTTCACAACCTTTACTCAAGAGGTGCCTTTTCTTACTCCGCACCTTCCTCTGGAATCCAGCTAGGAAAGAGCCATCTTCACGAGCAATGGGGCTCATGAAGTTATTCTGAAATAGCTTCCCTCTCTTTCCTCTTAGGTTTAAATATTAACCTGGTTTCTGCGTTGCCTACCACAGTATGACTTGCTTCATAGGCCCAGATAATAAAGATTTATTGCATTCAGTAAAAATGAAGAGGTTGCCCATTGCTGTGGTCTAACCAGCCCTGTAAGCAACAAGAAACTGTGTGTAGATGACTCCCAGCCACAATCATAGGCAGCTCAAAGATGTTTGGGAGAGGGAAACCTACTCAAAGCCCAACCACAGCTTTGTTTGTATTATTATTTGTCTTTAATTTTCATTTTAGTGGCCGCTTGATAATTTACAGCTATTAAAAAAACAAAAAACAAAAGGGAACAAGAAACAAATAAAGAGGAATTTGCACACGTGCAAAATTGAATAAGAATTTTCAAAATAACACTAGATTAATCTTACATGTAAAAGAGAGATTAATATTACATGTAAAATGACTGGTTATTGCTTTTCTCATAGTTTTTGGACTATGCATTACTCCATTTATTTTGCTGATATACCAGTGATAAAACTGCTTATACTGTTTTTTCTCTAAGGTCAATATTCTGTTTAAATTCTGCATTTGTTGGATTCTTTGTTGTCATTCAGTCACTAAGTCACGTCCAACTCTTCATAACCTCATGGATTATAGCACGCCAGGCCACTTTCTCCTCCATTGGCTCCAGGAGTTTGCTCAAACTCATGTTCATTGCGTCAATGACACTATCTAACCATCTCATCCTCTGCCGTCCCCTTCTCCTTTTGCCTTCAGTCTTTCCCAACATCAGGGTCTTTTATAATGAGTCTTCTCTTCTCATTAGGTGGCCAAAGTACCTTTATAAAGACAGATCTTCAGTATCTGTCCTTATAAAGAACAGTCAGGGTTGATTTACTTTAGGACTGGCTGATGCATACAGTCCTACAATTGTTACTTGCTCAGTTTTACAATTACATTTCAGTAATTTAAACTGATAAGAGTCCCAATAAATAACTCTTGTTTATGTATTACAAACATGAGTCTTTTGCTCATACGCTCATC
The DNA here is from genome assembly GCF_964194415.1 of Vipera berus. Classification (NCBI taxonomy): domain Eukaryota; kingdom Metazoa; phylum Chordata; class Lepidosauria; order Squamata; family Viperidae; genus Vipera; species Vipera berus. The sequence goes on from NC_138206.1 coordinate 14,873,447, forward strand.
TTACAAATATGAGCAAAGACACTAATCCTTGAGGAATGACATTGACTTTGCTAAAATTCCTAGGTCACGTTTGCTGTCATTTGGCACGTTGGCACTATGCCAGTTTTAAATTTACTTTTTTGGCAGCAGTATTGGATCCTTTTTTGTAAAAAAAAAATCCAATCAACCTGCCAAAAAAAACACCTTTCAAGCTGCAGTCTTATGTCTCCTGAGATGGTTTCATTCCCTCTGAAATGAACTCAGATTTAATGGCACAATGGCTTCTGGCTATATAATTCTGGGGCCACATTTTCTCCTTCTCAAGGAGTACTCTGATGAATTGGGCCCAGGGAAAAAAAAGGTGATATTTCCCATTTAGATTTTGCTTGTTAAATTGGATTATTCACTGAAAATTGAGCTTTGAATTAATTAAAAACAGCAGCAGAAATAGGAATGACTTTTCCATCTCCTCTCTGAAAAGCTTTTTCAATGCAATAAAGCAGGGGTAGGCAACCTTGGCTCTTTTATGACTCGTGGACTTCAACTCCCAGAATTCCTGAGCCAGCCAAGAGATGAATGCAGCAGGATCATTCCATGTGTTTGGTGGACGTTCTGGGTATTATTTTCCCATATCAGTCCAGTTGTAAGAAATATTAAAATAACGGGAACTAGTTCGGGAAGGACAGTGCCGTGCGTTTCTTCCAGAAAATAGTAGAAACTGTAGAACTGTAACAAATAAGCTTGGAATCCCTTCTATCAACATTGGAGAAATATTCTTGGCTTGAAGGCTACACTTTAGTACTCTGTGCCTGCGTTTCCTAGTATTCTTTACCTTTTTACAGATTCAAAGCTTCTCTCACCTAGGATTGGGCTGGGAAAACCCAAGCTGACATTCAAGCTGTGTCAGCTACCTGATTGCAGTGATTGCAGTGATGTTATATTATATATCTTTTCTGCTACAATCCCTTATGAGTCCTTGGATATTCACTTGCAGATTAGAATGCCAGAAGAGCCATTCACGTATCCCTAGGGTAGAGCCAAAACAGACCACTGTTTTGCAAAGGTTAGTAGTAGCAGAGAATTGGCAGTCACAATACTGTTGAGGATAAAGTTGAAGTTTCTTCCACCTCCTCCTCTTCGTATTCAGTGTTTTTCCCTCTGCTAAGGTAACATTCTAGCATTTTTGCATGATATTTGTAATTAGGAATTTGTCCCATTATAATCTTAGGAAGCAAGACAAGCTAGGAAGACCTGAACATGGATTAGAGCAGGGGTCTCCAATCCCTGGTCTGTGGACCGGCACCGGTCTGCGGCATGTCAGAAACCAGTCCGTACAAACAAGCGAAGCCCTATCCATATTTATTTATTTATTTATTTATTTATTTGATTTGTATACCGCCCTTCTCCCTAAGGACTCAGGGCGGTGAACAGTAACAAAAAACAGAATGCACAAATACAGATATTGAAAACAAATTAAACCCTAATTTTGCCCAAGTGCAGAAGATAGTTATCTTAAAACAATAATTAAAACAGAACCCGTTAGACCAGACCAGATTGCTTAAACAGATATGTTTTTAGGTCGCGTCGGAAGGAGCGAAGGTCGGGAGCCATCCGGAGCTTAACCGGTAAACGGTTCCATAGGTCAGGCGCGCTCACAGAGAACGCCCTCCCTCTGGGAGCTACCAGACGGCATTCTCCGAACGGCGGAACCCTTAGGAGGCCCTCTCTGTGGGAGCGCACTGGACGGAGGGACGTTGACGCTGGCAGCAGGTGATTCCTAAGGTACTCCGGACCCATGCCATGTAGGGCTTTGAAAACCATTACCAGCACCTTGAATCTTACCCGGAGGACAACTGGGAGCCAATGCAGTTCACGGAGTAGAGGTGTAACATGGGAGTATCGGGAGACTCCCAACACAACTCTTGCGGCTGCATTCTGTACCAGTTGGAGCCTCCGAGTGGTCCTCAAGGGCAGCCCCATGTAAAGAGCATTGCAGTAGTCTAAACGAGAGGTCACGAGTGCATGAGTGACCGTACGTAGGGCATCTCGGTCTAGATAGGGTCGTAATTGGCGAACCAGGCGAACCTGGGCAAAGGCTCCCCTAGTCACAGCTGTTATGTGGTCTTCCAAGGAAAGCTGTGAATCTAAGAGGACTCCCAAGTTGCGAGCCCTATCTGTGGGGGGTAATAACTTACCCCCTATAGAAAGAGATGGAATGTTCTGAATATCTCGAGATGCCGGTACGTACAGCCACTCAGTCTTGTCAGGGTTGAGTTGAAGCCTGTTCTACCCCATCCAGACCCGAACTGCTTCTAGGCAACGGGACATCACATCAAGGGCATCACTGAGGTGGTTTGGGGTCGAAATAAAAAGCTGGGTATCATCAGCGTACTGGTGATACCCGACTCCAAAACCACGAATGATCTCACCTAGCGGTTTCATGTAGATGTTGAATAGGAGAGGCGAGAGGACCGATCCTTGAGGGACTCCACAAGTGAGAGGCCTCGAGCTCGATCTTTGCCCTCCTGTTAATACTGACTGCGAGCGTCCCATGAGATAGGAGGAGAACCACTGGAGAACCGTGCCTCCCACTCCCAATCCCCTGAGACGCTGCAGCAAGATACCATGGTCGATGGTATCAAAAGCCGCTGAGAGGTCTAGGAGAACTAGGACAGAGGAACAGCCTCTGTCCCAAGCTCTCCAGAGATCATTTATTAGTGCGACCAATGCCGTCTCTGTGCTGTGTTCGGGCCTGAAACCCGATTGGTACGGGTCCAGATAGTTTCCTCCAGAACCCAAGGGAGCTGATGTGCCACCACACTCTCCACATCCTTAGCAAGAAAGCGAAGGTTGGAGACCGGACGAAAGTTGTTTAATATAGTTGGGTCCAAGGTAGGTTTCTTGAGGAGGGGTCTCACCACCGCTTCTTTCAAGACGGAGGGGAAACAACCCTCACTCAGGGAGGCGGATATCACCGCCTGGATCCAGATTCATGTTCCCTCTCGAGCTGAATAAACCAGCCAAGAAGGGCACGGATCTAATAAACAAGTGGTGGAGCTCAGCTTCCTCATAATTCTGTCCACTTCCTTTGGGGTCACAGGATCGAACTCGTCCCATTTAACATCGACGAGATCACCCATGTTCTGATCGTTAGACTCTGGCCAGTCGGAATCTAAGCCGGTCCGAATCCGAGTGATTTTGTCCGACAGATGTTGGCAAAACTCCTCGGCACGACCCTGTAAGGGATCCTCCCTCACCTCTTGATTAAGGAGGGAGCGAGTTATCTTAAACAAGGTGGCCAGGCGATTATCTGCGGATGCAATGAGTGTAGCGAAGTAATTGGACCTCGCCATCCTCATTGCTGCGAGATAAGATCTAGTAAAGGATCTTAGTCGTGATCGGTTGGATTCAGATCGGGTAGATCTCCAATGGCTCTCTAGGCCCTGTCTCCGACGCTTCATCTCCCGTAGCTCCATGGAAAACCATGAAGCGAACTGGGATCTGCATCGGGTCAGGGACCGCAAGGGAACAACTAGGTTAAGTGCATCCGTGGCAGCCTTTTCCCAGGCTTCCACTAAGGCATCAACCGAGCTGTGAGCAAAGGAGGCAGGTGGAGACCCCAGTGCTGCCTGGAACTTCTCAGGGTTCATTAAGCGCCTGGGACGGAACCATCTTGATGCAGGCAGCATGCAAAACCACACCCCCTCTGGTCCACAAAAAAAACCCTCTCTCCACGGAACCAGTCCCTGGTACCCAAAAGGTTGGGGACCTCTGGATTAGAGAATAAACAAAAGTGTACGATATCATCAGGAGAGTAGAAGAATTGAAATGGAAATGGGCTGGTCACATAGCAAGAAGAACTAAGGGCAGGTGGGCCAAGTCAGTCACAGAACGGATCTCACTTGATAAAAAGCGACCACGAAACAGACCTAAAACAAGATGGATCAATGACATCAGCAAGTATCACGGGTCCAAGAAAGCTCAGGATTGTATTGGTTGGAAACATGCGAAAGAGGCCTTCCTCCTGCAGTGGATAGACAATGGCTAGAATGATGATGAATCTTAGGAATTTGAGTTGGGGAAAAAAACCCCAGGACATTTAAAAATAATTCCCATCTACATTTCAGACCGTGTAGACTTTTCAATTGATTGATCAAGGTTTAGATTAAAAATGACTGGAAATGTCATTGTGAAAAGTTTGGAAAATGCAATGTTATGGATTTTGTTTTTGTTTTTTGACGAGCAAAATAACTGGATGGGTCGTACTCGGAAATAAAGATATTGAGGCTCACAGCTTTTATGTAGGTTAGCAGTATTTCTTTCCTTTCATTCTGCACATGGCCTGGATATCTGAGGGACCATGTCTCTGTCTGTTTCTGTCCGCCTAGTACATTCCAGCAGAGTGAGTGCACTCCAGGTCTCCTCCATTAAATATTTTTGTCTTATGGAACCTAGGAACCCCCCCCCCCAAAAAAACCTCTGGACAACATCCCCTGCCCAGGGATACAGATGCCACCCTCTCTCCTAAGATTCTGGTTGGTTTTTTATTGTTTGCTTTGTTTTGTTTCCTTGATTTTGTTCTTGATTAGATCATTTTGATCTGGGCTCTCTCTGATTTAATGGTTTTTAAAATCAGTTTTTGTGTCCTTTTCTAAGTTATATACCACTCAGATTCCATTGGAGTTGAGGGGCGGGGCGGGGCGGGGGGGGGACTGATAAATGTAAATAAATAAAAGAATTACTTCTTTTGTTTGTTTATTTATTTTATTTATTAACCATGTCAAACCAACTCACACCAGTTACAAACAGATAAAACTCTAGAACAGAGGTGTCAAACTCAATTTCATTGAGGGCCGCATCAGCATTGCGGTTGCCCTCAGGGGGCCGGTTGGGTTTGGCCAGGGTGGGCGTGGCCTACTGGGTGGGTGTGGCTAGAGTGCATATGGCCTACTGGGTGGGCGTGGCCAGCTCTACATTGTTCGCATCAAGGGTGCCTATGGGGGCCTGGGCAGGAGTGGGACAGATCTGAGGGTCTCTGGCAGAAGGAGGGTCTCTGGGCCAGGGCCAAGGCAGTGGGGGCCGTTCCCTCACTGTTTCCAGGATGGCTTCGTGGGCCACATGAAACCACTTTGCGGGCCGGATCCGGCCCCCGGGCCTTGTGTTTGACATGTCTGCTCTAGAATATATGAAAAGTTCAAAGCTAAAACGATGAATAGGGAAATCAGAAAGTTAAGCAAAGTTAAGTTATTTTTTAGATGGAGAATATAAAATAATAACAAATCTTTATCATGCCTACTGGTACACTAAATGCTGCTGCTACCACATCTGTACTGAAAAATTAAAACAACCACTAGATCAGGCCAAAGAGTTAGCTTTTCTGTATCTCTTTGTTCCCATCCAGTGGCCACCTGGAATGTTTGCAGATGTGATTCCATTGTTATTATTAGGTGTCTTTAAAAAGTTATTCAACAGACATGGATAATGCTTCCTACATGTGCCTTCATTCTGTTTGTTTGGGGGGGGAGGAAACTTTCATTCATAGAAATATTTTACAAATGTGTGTATAGTATGAATATGTGCCCTTTATGTTTTTGTTCTTTTTTTTGCTTTTCTTTCGTTCTTCTTTTCATATTCTTTTTCTTTTTCCTTTTTAATTTAGTTAATAAAAAATGGGAAAGCAGAAAACAAAGTAAGATTCAAGTAATTGGTGATACCTAATTGGTGTTTCTGATGTATGGAGGGTTAGTGTATGATGTGGTATTTTTTCCCCTCTTATCTCATCCACTCATTTGTTTCATCATGTAATGGCTATTGCTAGATTTTTATGGCTGTTTCTTGGCATCACAGCATTTTCCCATTTAGCA